>NC_136503.1:18319487-18791987 GCF_053919585.1 Euprymna scolopes | reverse complement strand
ATTGAGAATACATTAACACTGAAAGTGAAGTGATCGTGACAGTTATTTATTAGATACTTAACAATAGAAGCCCCGTATGCATTGCCCAGAACGTCAGAAAGTAAATGATTTGACTGATGAATTATTGTCGCTTGGTTTTGTGTGACACGGATTTCAAATTTTCTGATGTTATTCTACCGCGTACAAACTGAAACAATATTCGAGAAATAATTGTGATGGGGGAATAAACGTCAACTTCGCTTAGTGGGAAAAACACCATTGTGTATTTGGGACAAAATTAGATTTCTGCACTGTCACAGGGTTTCCTTTATCGAATCTATGACCACTCTTTATTTGTGTTATAATGTGTGTACGCAAAAATATATCTAAAGGAGTGAAAACGGACAAGAAGCCAGTGCGGAGAAATTATATGTGAATTCTTAATATATTAAAGATTTACAAAAGTTTTGTAACATTCAAGATACTAGTATAGCATACAGATGAGCTAATATTGGTGCAGAAATAATTACTAATAGGGACATAAGTTCATAAAAATTTTACAATTACTGACCAACATTAACAGTATTGAATAAGGCAATCGTGTATGAATCATGATGTGTGATTAGTGTGATGATTTATATTTGAGTTGGAGATAAACAATATGAGATGACACGACTTATGTGTAATGTGAGTTGTATAAATAGACTGGATTATTATGCAAATTGAGAAACTAAAACCGAACCATCAGTGAACAGAAGTCTTACAATATAATGATAATCCCTGAAAGCAGTTAATTATTATAAATAGCTCAAATCACGCATTACATTTACAAAATTTTATTTATGTAAATCATACTTTTATAGTCATAAATAGTCTAAAGCACTTGTCATTTTTTTTACTTTCACTGAAGACTAGTTGAGGCTTATGATTATCTTTTACAGACATCTAATTTTATCGCAAGAATAGCCTTAATAACCTTTAATGTCCTCCAAGTCTAGTGTAAAGATAGTCTTTGGAGTAAAATCAATCGAGATCATACGATGTATGTGAAATGTGTGTTGTATAAACAGACCCAGATCTGATGATTTCGGAAGAATATTAAATCTGAAGATGCATTCTGTGATGTATAACTAACACGAGACTTTGTTGGTTTCGTATTATTGAGAGAAATGATAGGATTAGTATATGTAAGACATGTAAGATAGCACAATGAGTAAGCAGAGGATGCTCAAAGAAAGTGATGGGCAAAAGTGATGAGACAGAAGGCTGAATATAGATCTGGCAAGATATATTCAAAATTGAAAGTATTTTTTGTAAGAAAACTGTATGATACACGCCAGGATGTAAAACGGATATTAAATATGTAGTCAGTATAATGATAATGATGATGATGGTTATGTTGCTTCTGCTACTGATGATGAGCATGATGATCAGTATGGTTGTGAAATAATAGATTATTTTTTTTATAAGATCAAGAACTGAATTACTTTGTCGATGTGAATCGAATACACTATCATTTTCAATTACTTGTCTACAATAAAACAATGGGTGTATAAAATCCGATATGAGCTTTATTAACTAGCACCCTTTAAAATGATACTGATATATAAGAACTTTAGTAAAATAAAATATAAATATTTCGTTTAAAAACTTATATCTGCATAAAATCTCATGTAAATATTTTCAGTATGTACTTCGACAGTTTTCGATGCGAAAGTAGAGCTATGTAAAAGGTATATAAAATATATGTAGCAAGTAAGCTACACAGAATTGTCCGCGTTTTGCCCTTATGAGTATTCATCAAGCCTATACGCAATAGCCTTACAAATTCCCACTAGAACGAAACGTGGAAAAGTCTGTGTAGCTTAATGCTTATATATATATATATATATATATATATATATATATATATATATATATATATATATATATATATATATGAAATAAAAATTGATATATAGCCAAGTATCTGATCTCTATTCTTGAACCGGATATCTGATAAATCTTTTTACACCAAGGACTTGACGTGTCAGGTGTAGCCTGAATGCCAAACTACTCTGTTAACAATAATTACAGCTCATCTAAAATATTCGTTTATAAGTGGATATCCGCTTTTAGCACGGATGCTAGAAGATGTTGACATTGATATCTTCAGACAGGTGAACCGTTTTGTCGCTGCCCCGCTTCCAATGCCGTACCATCTTCACACCCGCGAACACTTTATATCTCAAATTGGTCGAGAAAACGCAAGTCTTGTACAAATATAATTAAGATTAGTCGAGTAAGTAGATGTCAATTTCATACTTGCTTGGGTTTAAATTATTTTAACTTTCTATTTCTTTTTGTATTTCCAATTTTCTAGTGTCTATTAAGATTTTAAAGTTTTCAAAGTCGAGCGCAATAATTGTGGCGTAAATGGTTTTGCCTTCTACATTTTCTTCCGAGCATTTTGGCGTTAAATTGAAACAAATTACTCTGTAGTGAATCAATCTGCACAAATAATTACACGTGCACTAGACGTAAATTTATTGGCTTGTTACAGCTGTACTCGCAAGTCGTTAATCGTCCTTCTTTTTGAAAAAAAAAAACAACAACAAAAAACTGTCCGACAAATCCGGTTTAAATACATTTACAATACTTGTATATAAAATAAGAAACATGTGCGTTCAATATGCCAGAAGAAATAATGCCCGTCAAACGTTTTAATACAAATATAAGAATGCTCTGGATGAGAATTAAAACAAAATAAACGTCAAAAAGAAATATATATATATCTATGTATTATTCCTTAATTGGAATTTTTTATTTTTGAGATGAGCATTGTATGTTAATTTTATTTAAAAAATAAATAAAAAAATCCAATTAAGGAATAATACATATATATACCAATCGGTACGGACCCGACTATGGAAGATCAGATAATAAATAAATGTGGATATATAAGATCAAAGAATCCAACCTTGATCGCCCTTCGGGGCCCGTGGCGCAGTTGATAGAGACGTTGAATCTCTACGGTTCCAGATAAGCATTGTCTGAAGATAGCGGTTTCAATCCCACCCAAAGCGTGCCAGAGGTAATTGGTCAAAAATGTGGTGAGACGACAACAACTACGGATGGCAGTGATGGCTGAGAATGCAGTTAGGAGATTCGAAGTTCCTATCCGTCGCGGTTACCACCTGACGAAGGCCAGAGGAAGTTGGCCGAAACGTTGTGCACCAATAAAAAAAGATAAGATGAGACTAATAGTCCGAAATAAAATAAAATTAACATACAATGCTCATCTCAAAAATAAAAAAAATTCCCATTAAGGAATAATACATATATATTCTGTCAGTCTGTCACACACAAATTAAAAAAAAAAAATTGTGTTGGATGGTTCTGTTTCAGTTGCAATTGGTGTCTTGTTGAGGATATATGTATTGTTGTATAGGGTTGTGTTGCCGGGGTTTGTTGTAGGGTATGTTTGTTTGTTGGGATTGGTGTTGCATGGGATATTCTAATTGTCCCCCGTTGATGGGGAAGGTGCCTAGGGGGTTTGCTTCTTTGTGTGGAATATGAGGGGTGAGTGTTGTAGGCATTGTTTTGAATTATGTGATGTCTGTGGTAGTTGTTTTGTATTATGGGGATATTTTGTTAAGTTTTGTTTAGTAAAGGATTTTTTGGTTGTTTGTGTTGACGATGTAGCGTCTGTAGATATGGATTTTTGATTGAGTTTTCTTATGTGGGTGGTAATAGTTTGGTTTGTATTGCTTAGGATTGTATATATGGGGTATTTTTGTCTGGTGTGTTGTGTTTGCTAAGATCGTGGGTTCTTGTGTAATTTTGAGGTGTTATTTGTGTGCGTTTTGGCTGGGTTTGTTATTGGGAATTTGTGTATGATGTGGATATATTGTGGTTGCTTCTTTGTGTGTAGCTGTATCTGTTGTATGGATGTGTTTTTGCATGGTGTATGTTTTGTTTCTTACCTTCGTTATGTTATCTCTGTGTTTGTGGATGTCATGTAAGGGTGTTCTGTCCTTGTAGATGTTTGTCGATTGTTTACTTCTTTATTTGTCCGGTAGGTTTTTAAACCCGGTTATTTTCCGTCCAATGATTTTCCTGGATTTTTCCTCCTTTTTTTGCATTCAGATTCCCAGAGCTCCAAAAGGGATTTATGTGTTTCCTTAGGGCAAAGTTCCTTGATTTTTTAAAAAATATTTTATTGTATTATATATATAAGTCCTGTTTAAGGACGCAAGGGCTTTTTGATTTTTATGACGATGATAGTGATGATGAACCCATAAATAAATTAAAACATAGTGGCGATAGAAAATTGTAACTCGTGTAGGTCTGACAGGTTAGAAGCATGTAATAACTGATTTGCCATCATTAGATTTATGTATATATGTATGTGTTTATAGATGTATATATGCCTATGTTTATAAGTGTACGTATATTTATATATGTATATGTGCAATATATGTATGTATACGTATGTGTATATATATATGTACGTATATATGTATGCATATATGTATGCGCGTATATATGTATATGTAAGTATTATATATGTATATGTACATATTTGTGTGAGTATAGGTATATATATGTATGTGTATATATGCATATATATTCCTGTATATGTATGTATACGTACGTGTATGTATGTATATATGTATATATGTGTACGTATATGTATATGTGTATGTATGCATATGTGTATGTATGTGTATATGTGTATGCATATATATGTATATGGGTGCATATGCATGCATGTATGTATGCACGTATGTATGTGTGCATGTATATGTGTGTATGTGTACATGTGTATGTCTGCACAAGTATGTGTATGTATGCATTTTCCATGTATGTATACATGTATATATGTGTATATATATGAGTATATATGTGTGTATATGCATGTTATGTATATATGTATGCATGCATTTATATATATATAATATATATATATATATATATATATATATATATATATATATATAACCATCTTAAGTGTCACGTCTACTTAAGAGTGTGCAAGTCAGTGGCAGAACTAAAAGTCATCTTCGCGCACATACATTTTCAGTGACTGAGGGAGTGGCACTCGTTGGTCAGGAAGTTACAATCATCATATATATATGTATATGTGTATTATGTGTGTATATATGTGTATGTATATGTGTGTATGTGTATGTGTATTTATATACGTATGAATATGTGTAAGTATATATATATGTATATGTGCGTATATATGTATATATGCATGCATGCATATGTATATGTATATATATATGTGTATATATGTATGTGTATGCATATACATATATGTATATATATGTGTGTATGTATATATGCATGCAAATATGTGTGTATGTGTATATATATATATATTTGTGTGTATATGTGTGTAAGTGTATGTATGAGTATATATGTATGTATGTGTGTATGTATGTGTGTATGTATGTATATATTCATATATAAAATAAATTTATATATATATATATGTATGCATAGCAATGGCTGAATTAAGTGTCATGTCTGCTGGAGGGTGTGCAAATCGCTAGAAGGACTGAAAAGTCATCTGTGGACACATGGACTTTCAGTGATTGAGAGTGTGTCACTCATCCGACAAGACATTATTCATTATACAGGGTGACCCCCCCAGAAAAAACGTGATATCTCTATTATTTATTCACCGATAGCCCTTATTTTACAGGACATGGCAGAATCAACGACCGTGAATACACTAAGACCCCAGTGGGATCTGGGACAAAGAATACACTGTGTTAAATTTCGTTCGGACAAAACACTAAGAAACGGGGCCTAATTAGAGTGGGGCTGTATATACACTATTTCAAAATGATCTTAAAAGACATAGCCAGGTACAAACGGACAAATATATGAGAATTAAAAAGTAGGATATATATATATATATATATATATATATATGTTCACTGTTTTTTTGATCCATTCAAACGCATTTTATGCGTGTTTTATTTTATTCATATTAAATCAACGCTAGTAGAACGGAACTCACACACATGACACACACACACACGTATATATGTACACACAGACACACACCCACATATAATATATATATATATATATATATATATATATATATACTTCCTTAACACAAAAATACGAGTAGGGCATTTATTCATGGAATTACTACACTAAATTTCCCTCTACAACATAAGCTGTACAAATTATTGAATAGGAACGCAGCTATTATAACACTCTTTTTAATAAAACCATGCAAGGGAACACAAAAAGAAGAAAAAGTGGACTGCTTATGCAGATTTAAGGAATATTGTTCACTGGAGGGAGGATCAGGGTGAAATCCCTTGTAAATGAAGCGACACTCACGTCCCAGGCTAGCAATATACTTGAAGTATACATGACACACGAGACCTTTAAGCAAAGATTGTACTTGTATAATAGTTCCTTTAGGGCAAGGACAAGAATAAAGACAGCATTAGCTGCTCGAGTATGGGAATTAAAAGACAACGAAACACCATACATCATTAAATAAAAGAATATAGAACGAAGACCGGCATACTGATCAGCCTCGACCCCCCATTGTGATGCGAATAAATAAATACCACATTATAAAGGCTATAAATGACCCCCAAAGGATCTGTTTGAATGTTCACAGTGAATGCTTTACGGCTTGTGTGCATATGAGATAAGCTTTTCTAATAAACCGAGAGAACCGAACAGAAAACTAAGATCTTACATAAAGGAAATGCCTAAAAGTACTCTAAAGGTTTACGAGTAAAATAAATTAGCATCATCGATAGTGGACAAATTATTTCGTAAAAATAGATAGTAAAGAAAAATGAAATAAATAGATATGTAAAATATGAATTAAAAAGCTAGACAATTCTTTAAAAGCTAGATAATAATACAATTATCTAAAATATATAAAAATAGCTTTAGTAAGTGTTGTAGTGGCACACATTCATTTGCATATGTGGATAGTAATTACACATAAATGGGAAGACTCAGTTAGTCTGAGTGTGTGTTCACCAGAAGCCACCGAAGGCCGCCGAGAGCAGATATGTTTCTCCAGCAAAGACTCTCTTATCTTACACCATTATGTAAATATCTTGTAAATATACCTTTTCCTAATACACTTCTTATTTGATCTACCTTTGTTTGTTGAGTCGTCATTTGTATTGCTTTCTACGTTACTTGTTTCAACCTGCAAACTTAACAGTATAGGTTGAGAAATTTATTTTATTAAGGTCCGGATATTATAATTCAGTAAATTAATATAAAATATAAAAGACTACACCTGCTATACAGTAAGTAGTAATATTAAGTGATAAAAGTATATATATATATATATATATATATATATATATATATATATATATATATATATATATATGCGTGTGTGTGTATGTGTGTGTGTCTGTCTGTGTGTACATATATAAGTGTGTGTGTGTGTGTCATGTGTGTGAGTTCCGTTCTACTAGCGTTGTTTTAATATGAATAAAATAAAACACGCATAAAATGCGTTTGAAAGTCAAATTATGACGCAATATTGCGAAAATAAAAATAATTTATAGTTTAAATATATTTCCGAGTCTAACTCAATCCTCATTATGTTGTTTCTTTCTTTTTTCTTCTTTCTTGTCATGTCGTAAAGCTGAATAAAGAAAAGTCAGTAAAATAATCTGCGCGTTGTCTCTTAGCGGTTGTACTTGAAATGCCGGGAACGGTGTAATAGCTACGCGAGATTAACGTCAAAGGTGTGAGAGACAACCTGCGGATCTTTACTACTGAGTTTTCTTTCTCTAACTTTATAACATGCAAAGAAAGAGAAAGAAGAAAAAAGGAACAAACAAAATACTGAGGATAGAGTTAGATATATTTAAATTATAAATTTAAAACAAGTAAAATATTTTCTTATTTTCGTAATATGACGTTGCAATTTGGCGTTCAAGAGCACTTGATGCGTATTATATATATATATATATATATATATATATATATATATATATATATATATGAGGGAAAACATGGTCACACACTTTTAGAAGCCACTCATTTTTTATTTAAAATTTAAATGAAAAATTTAAAGAAGCCTTTAAGTGTCGGATGCAATGATAAGGTTATGTTTTATTTATTTTTTTATTTTTCTGCTGACATTTCCATTAATAAAGCCTGATCAAGGTAGGTAATTCGTTGCGGAGTTTTCTTTGTTTTTTTTTTGTTTTTTTTTTCTTTTCTTCATTTTGGTATTAGGTAAATAGAAAACTTGAGGTCACATAGACTTCAGGAAACACCAAAGTTTGTTCTCAAATGTAATCTTTGAAGATAGCCTGTGTGAAAACTCCTAACGAGTAATAATAATAATCATCTTTACACAAAGGCAAACCAGCCTTTATTGTCTTTTGATATAAGGGTACACACAACCTTATCATCCCTTTCAACCTTTACGGAAACGCACACATTAAATTAAAAGGAGTTGAATAAAAATATTTGAACCCTCTTTAAATCTATTATTAATAACCTTAATCAATTTATTAATTTATTTATCAACCTTGTTTTTAATCATTGTTTCACGACGTTTCGGCCAACTATTCATCAGCCTTCGTCAGGTGGTAACCGCGACGGGATAGGAATCTCCTAACTGCATCCTCAGTAATTACTGCCTTCCGTAGTTGTTGCCGTCACAACGCCTGATATTCTCAAATAGTTAGTGATTTAGTGCTGACCAAGCCCAACTTCCTTTCATTTCGGTGATCTAGCGGAAAACGTGTGTTAACGTGATTACGCTACATATACACATAGACATGACAGAAACGAAAAGACAATCAGAAACATTTTATTTTCATAAATATATTATATATAGAACAACATCAAAAATAAATAGTATAAAATTTCATATATAATATTTTGATCGCAAAATTTCCCCTCTGGACCAAAGTACCATAGGTTTGCAACAACAGATGCCACACATGTTTTCGTAATTTTATTAATTCACACTGATTTACACATTCTCTTAAATTATTAAATATTAAATTCATTAAATTCAAACAGTACATGCATGCTATTACCTCAAACCAACACTAATCGCCAGGGAAAGCGGCGTAATTATTTATTTCAAGCTATGGCCTCCAGTGTTTGCAATTGTGCAGGGATAGCAGTGTGCACCAACAACAACCATTTTTTACTTTTTCGCGAGATGGGGGCAGACTTCAACTGGGCAACGCCGGTTAACGGGTGCTGATAGTAACTAACACTTGGTTAACATTCCACTTGATGTTTTTAATGTAAGGATATACCTAGCCATGGCATTGATCAGTTGACGAATATCATCTTGTAAAACTAACATTCGAGATTAGAACAGTAATCAAAAGAATCAAAGAATCCAAATAATACCGAATAATTTATCCTCAGCTTTCAAAAATTAGAAATTTAATATGTGAAATCGAATTTTCATAGTGAAAAACACAGAAAACTGTACAAAAGTCGTTTCTGGATTTCAATCAGTGTTTGTGTTTTATTCTTATCTGTAATAATCTAAATATATCACTTTTACCTGAAACTGGAAATCTATTTAACTATATTAAAAAAAATTTCAAATAAAAAGTTAAATTACGTTGACTCATGAAGCTTTATGATTATCATTTTTGATAATCTAATAGTCATATAATATTTTCATAAAATCAAGACAACAAAAATTAAAAATGACAGCATCATATTTTCTATTTTCATATTCGTTACAATTGTTTGGTGATTATTCGGGCAGTTTTATATCATTACAAAACATTCCAAACAGGCTCTCTTTAGACGTAGAAAAACATCTTCTAATCGCTATTTACGAGAGCAAGCAGTTGAACCTACCTCCACCCACACTTCTAAGTTTATATATATATATATATATATATATATATATATATATATATATATATATATATAGTAGTTGCAAGCACATGTCTCCGCTTTTGTATGAATTAAAATACAATATTATTTATGTGTATTTACGACCGGACAACGCCGGGTGGCCTGCTAATATATATATATATATATATATATATATATATATATATATATATATATATATATATATATATATATATATATATATATATTAGTAGGCCACCCGGCGTTGTCCAGTCGTAAATACGTATAAATAATATTGTATTTTAATTCATACAAAAACTGAGACATGTGCTTGCGAGTATTATGACTTTTTTAAACAGTTCACTTCTTGCAAGGAAAAAATACTCAATCTGAGATCGAAACAAAACCTATAGACACTGGGTCAAGTACGATTACCATAAATTATTTAAAAATGTTTTAAAACCAAGTTATTCTTAACATAAGGAACCTGTCATGTGAACAATGTACGGATTTGTGAAACTGTCGGTAAACAGATAAAAAATTTACAACCATTACGTACCTATTTTTTTAATTTTAACAACCTAACATCCCTTTTTACTCGGATAAAAACCAGTTAAACAGTTGTCCAGCTGTCTGAATACCCTATATATTAAATTTCAAGTCTTTAGATCAATAATTCGTTTAGGATATTAGTTAAGAATTATCTTCACACACAAATTTTAAGTTTTATAGATATATAGATATGTATGTGTATAATATGTAATTGCCATAAGGATCTGGAAGAAAAACACAACTCGGTACTGACTGAAAACAAAATATAAAGTAAATGCAAGAAAGAACGTGATTATACGTCAGTCCGACTGCCACGTATGTATGATTCATGCATACCTAATGTTCTAACGCCTAGAAACCAATCCTCCCGATCCTTATAATAAGTGAGAAAATCCAATATACCGCAACATCAATTTTATAACATATAATAAAAATTCTAAATCGGTTAATAAAATGCATAGGATCAACACAAAAGAGAAATAAATTGCCCACCGAAATACGTTTTACAAACACCTTAACTAACACGTCTACATTTCGACAGATAACGCCATGCGAGTTTGTTGTTAAATGATGAATAAAACCTGACAATATAAAAATTCACTCGTTAGCTAACATTGTATATTATTTATAAAGCAAGTGATTACATTTCATAAATGCACACGCCGTATACAATTGCTTGTAAATGATTGAAAATTTATGCCGTACCCATTTTCGACCGTGTTTCGCAACATAATTTCTAAAATTTGTGAAAATGAAATCAGTGAATAAAAGTTAACGATTGAAACTGCCTTAATTTCTATTAATTAGGTTAACCCTGAATAAAAAAAATCATTCGCAAAAATATTTTTTAAGCAAAACATGTATGGATTTTTCATTTGAAAAATGTATTAAGATGATGTAAATATGCGTCAAAATATGCGTAAATTAACCCATGTTATTCAATATACATATATGTCAAATAATCTGTGTGCCGGTCTGTGTGTGTACATTTCCATACAAAATTACTCTGTCGATTTTTGGTCTACAGACTCGACATTTGACGTAAGGGGTACTGAGATTTGGAAAAAAGTCTTTTTAATCGGTTTTCGGCCAGAAATTTGACTGTGAAGGGGTAATAGTTCAACGATCTGACCTTTGAAAGCCGAAAACAATAAATGTTAAGAGGTCAAAATTGGGGTAAAAGTTTTAAAAATTTGACCTCTCAGACAATTTTTAGTCTAAACATTTGTTTGTTCACACAGACACTGGGTAAGCTTTTTAATCGATTTTTGGGCGGAAATTTGGCTACCAAGAGGTTAACGTTCAAAAGATTTGCGGTCTCTAGCAAACTATTCAGCAAATCTTTGGTCTAAACATTATAATTTTTTATATAAAAGTCTGTTCATACATGCAACAAGCTTTTTATCAGTTTGGGGGCGAAAATTTGGCTGCCAAAATGTCAAAGTTGAAAGAGTTGATTTTTGCAGATTCTAACAAACTCCTCCGCCAATTTTGGGTCTGAACACTATATATATATATATATATATATATATATATATATATATATATATATATATATATATATGTATGTGTGTGTGTGTGTGTGTGTGTGTGTGTGTACACATAAAGGCATGAACGCTGCATAGGGCCCGATCAAAGCTTGAATTTCTAGTATATATGTTCGTAAGGACTCTCTAGATTATCTTATTCGCCCGAATTGGGCGCTTAATAGGTTTTAATACTTTTCATTCCTGTGGCAATTGTAAGGTAGTTCTGAAGCAAAGGTGTGGCTGGGTTCGAATATCATTACCGACAGGAATTGCGGCCCCTACACTGCATAAGCCGGAAACACTGGTGTGTGTAGGCATAAAAATAATCACACATTTTACCATATCTCTACAATTATATGAATGCAACTTTAGAAGTGTTAGCCATGTTTAGTTTCAGAACAGTTTCCGATGGTTCGTTGTTCCACACAAGTCCTGAGAGGTGACGGGTTTGCAGTAGACTGTGCCACAAAGCAAAAGGTTCTTACCGTGTCGAGACGAAAAAAAAAAACAAAACATGCGGAATTGCTACAGAAAAGGTTTAATATTTATGGAGCAATTCTGGTTCTGATTTGTTGGTAGCAGAACGTTAATTAATTCGATTCGCCAGGTCCTAGCAGCATCGTTTATTTATTTTTATTTATTTTTTTATTTTTTTTTATTACATTTTCACCCCAAACAAGGCAAATTGCCACTTTGGTGTAGGGGGCTACTATCAGGGGCAACAACTACTGGGGTACTATGTAGGGATTTGGGCAGCAAGGTGTCGGTTCACGTTACACTTGAACTTCTGCACGTCAGTACTGTTGGGGAAGCAGGGACCTGGAATGGAATTCCAGAGTCTAGCGGTTCTGGGGAAGAAACTATTGGAGTAAAAAGATCTTTTACATCTAGGGATCTCTACAGTGTGGGGGTGGGATTTAGCAGCCTGTCGGGTTTGTCGAGGGTGCTCACGTCGTGGGGGCACAAGTGATTGCAGTTCGTCAGAGCATTCACCACTAAAATACTTGTAGAAAAGGCTGAGGGATGCAACATTTCGTCGATGGGACAGAGGCTGAAGCTTAGATGCCAGTTCAGGGCCTATCAGGTTTGCGACTCTCTTTTGAACCTTGTCAAGGAGCGAGAGACTAGTAGCAGATGCACCAGCCCAGATGTGGCAGCAATACTCCATACATGGGCGAATGGTGGCCTTATAGAGGTACAGGATACTTTCGGGTGTTAGTAGTTTTCTAGCACGGTAGAGAGAGCCCACTTTTCTTGCAGCGGACCTGGCAATGCCTTCAATGTAATTGTTCCAACTCATGTTTCCTGTGAACGTTAGGCCAAGGAGTTTGAAAGATGGACTCTCAGATAAAGAGTCGTTGGCCATTGCTATAGGTGGTAGAGAGGGTTTCTTGTAATTATTGAATGAAACTAGTTTAGTCTTAATCGCCCGACTGTGTGGAATCCTACCCCATCATTCATCTTGGATGATGGGATGTGTTTCCTAGCGGCTTCGGCTGCATGGAGACAGCGTAGTACATGTCAAGGATTCGTCACTTGACACTCAGCCCAACAGGTGAGGGGCCGGGAACCGGCCCAGCACCTGTTGGACTGAGGTACACCGCCTGGGAAATACCTAGGAGGTCCACCCTCCCAGGCGTTGCCACCAGGCTTTCCGGTGGGGCAAGTTTATTGTTTGCTGCCTGAGGCGCCCCGACCGGGGAATGCCGGCGGGGTTACTCAGGCAATTTTTAAAATTGCAGGAGTGCCCCTCCTTTAGGGGAGCCTGCGGGGTTCCCACTTTCCAGGTCTTGTGCCAAATAATGCTGAGGTGGGCAGAATTTAAATACCTACCCCATTATTCATCTTGGATGATGGGATGTGTTTCCTAGCGGCTTCGGCTACAGGGAGACAGGGTAAAAGTACTCGTCAAGGATTCGTCACTTGACACTCAGCCCGACAGGTGAGGGGCCAGGAACCGGTCAGCACCTGTCGGACTGAGGTACACCGCCTGGGTAATACCTAGGAGGTCCACCCTCCCAGGCCTTGCCAGCGGGCTTTCCGGTGGAGTAAGTTCATTGCTTACTGCCTGAGGCGCCCCGACCGGGGAATGCCGGCGGGGTTACTCAGGCAATTTTTACAAATGTAGGAGTGCCCCTCCTTCAGGGTAACCTGCTGGATCCCACTTTCCGGCCTTGTGCCACATTTTGCTGAGGTGAGCAGCAAATAAATCTCTACCCATCATTCATCTTGGATGATGGGATGTGTCTCCTAGCAGCTTCGGCTGCAGGGAAATAGGGTAGACGTACTCGTCAAGGATCCATTCTTGACACTCAGCCCGACAGCTTACTGCCTGAGCCGCCCCGACCGGGGAATGCCGACGAGGTTAATCAGGCAATTTTTACAATTGCAGGAGTGCCCTTCCTTAGGGAGCCTGCTGGATCCCCACTTTCCGGCATTGGGTCACATTTTGCTGAGGTGAGCAGCAAATAAATCTCTACCCCATTATGAATCAAAAATATTGCAACAGTCTGTGTGTGTATGAGTTCGTTCCGTATAGACTCCGAAACAGCTGAACAGATTTTCTTTCAAATTTAAAGAACTTTAGTGTATATGTCTGGGAGTGATATCAGTTAAGTTTTATCTCAGAATACCCCGATAAATACAGATTATCGATAATCAAAACCATTATTTTAATTTATCTATCATCGGTAAAGCCATTTTTCCATGTTGTCGCTTAGCGACAATGATAGAACAACGGGCCATGAAAATTCTACTGTTGGTAAGTTTATAGCGTGTTTTTTTGTTGTTTTGTTATTGTTTTTGCATGAGTTTGTCTGTATGTTTGAATTTCTTCATTTTTGTTTTTCATAAGCTGCAAAGAATTTTATTAGACTTGAAAATTTACGTGTTTAAAAATATTTTTTTATATGACGTGGCCCATAGTTATAATCCCACACGAACATTTCTTAATCTTTTTTTTTTATCGGTTAACTGGAAAGAAGTTTATATCAAATAATTTTATAAAATAAACAGTAAGTTCTCTAGAGTGCAGTGTAAAATAACATATATTTTGGACTAAAGTACTGCATGGAGGCATGTGAAGCTTCCTCCCGGGCGATTTCACGGATTTTCATGGCAATAAAAATATAGGAGTGTGAAATATCCATTGATCATCATTCAATCCCGGACAACATCGAGTCTCCCTGCTCGTTCAACTATGAATTTAGCATAACGAACTCGTTTTTAGTCAAAACGTCTACGACTACACACACGCAGGCATGTACATACATACATATTATTGGTAAATGATAATAAAATGTACTTAATGTAACGTTTTTTTGCCGTTTCACAACTTTACCGATGATGACTGCATTTACGACATGGACGAAGATTTTTTCCAATTAATGCCAGATGACCAGTAAAATTCATTACCGATGTCCATAATGCCACCAAACTGACGTAAATTTTGCAGATAAGTACAGTTCATTATCATGTAACTATATTGTAAAAATATGTAAGTTTTTCATCCGCCCAAAGTAAGCAGGTTTATATGTTAATCTAGTCATTAACACAATTCTGAATGTGTGCTTCCATAAATATGCCCACGCTTAATCATCATAAAATAATTATTATATTAATAACACTCTAACTACTTCTCTCAAATAAATCTTCTACAAGGAGTGTAGCAACCATCTTAACTCACTTGCAATTATCAACTCACGTATCTGTCACTTAATCCCAGTATTTCTTCATAATAGCTTTATACGATTACGATATCGTTATTATTTCGTTGATAACTCTATCTATTGCCTTCATACTGCATTAAATAAATATTTAAAAAAAAATCCTTCAAATGAAATTAAGCTTTTTATACCTCGAATTACATACGGCATAATCACGTTAACGCACCGGTTCCCGTTGGACCACCGAAATTAAGCAACGTTGAACCTGGTCAATACTAAATGGGTGACCATTTTCGACTTCCAGGTGCTGTATGTGCTATCCGCTTATCTCGGCATTGTTTTTAGTCATCCTGGACTTTTCCTTACCACTGGACCCAAACAGTGCCGATTCAGGAGAGGTGTGGTTGAGATTGCGCAACCCTTGCCTCATAATTTAACGCGCAACTGTCCCTACACGGGGTATCCTTTGTCTTTCGAGACTGAACGGAGGCATCGTGACATTCGACATATAGTGAAATAACAGATTGATTGAATTTCCTCAGTTCAATATTGAAAATACACAGCAAACAGACCACTTAGTAATCAAAATGTCCTCGGATCGTCATATGTAACTTACATTCGCGTCATAAAGTCTATATAACAATGTTTTTAACTGGCATTACTTCATTAGCAACTAATATAATCCGTTTATGACACGGTGTAATGTTGTGACCCTTTAGCTGTGATAATAGCGTAGCATCTATAGTAACGGTGGCAGGCAGGGTCAAGGGTCAAAACATTAATAATAATAATAATAATAATAATAATAATAATAATAATAATAATTGATTTGAGTGACGGCAAAAATACAGGAAAACATAATTTTTGGTTTGGATAAACAAATAATCAGATTTATGTTACGTCAGCGGTTAGGGTCTTAGACACGTGATGGGATGTAGATTTGGGGAGATACGAGAGTCGTTAGCTGAACGTCAGGGAGAACAGACGACTCAAGGGTCTCTCCATGACGCAGAGGGCGGCATTTTCTCAGGCTGCCAAGATGTGAAGACATTGTAATCTCTGAAGACGCTCGCCAGAATCATGAAAATAAATGTTCGTATATACTCCAGGTATGTGTCGTGTTTAATTTACACCTGTGTTAACTGTGGCAGGCAGGGTCAAAACATTATTATTATTAATTAATTTGAGCGATGGCAGGTCGTTAATCGATTATTATGATTAGAAAAATAAACAATAAAGATTGGGAAAAAATGATTGACAGCTGAAATAATAAACAACTACAAAAAAATGTGATTTTAGAAAATACAGGAAAACATAATTTTTGGTTTGGATAAACAAATAATCAGATTTATGTTACGTCAGCGGTTAGAGTCTTAGACACGTTATGGGATGTAGATTTGGGGAGATTATAGTCAGTCGTTAGCTGAACACCAGAGAAAAAAGACTACTCAAGGGGAAGTTGGTCTCTCCATGACGCGGCGTTTTCCCAGGCAGCCAAGATGTGAAGACGTTGTAATCTCTGAAGATGCCGGCCAGAATCATGAAAATAAATGTTCGTATATACTCCAGGTATGTGTTGTGGTATTTACAGCTGTTAAAAAGAACTGTTTGTCTACAACTGTTTCGATACGTTCACGTCAATCGTTTCCTGTTAGAACTGTTGCATAAATGTTAAAATATACACACTAGACAATCAACTAACTGATACGACCTATATACATACACGCATTTACACGTACATGAATATACAGATTAAATATAAACCCAACTATTCAACATGTACTTTGTTTTGGAAGATATTCATATACGCACACAACGAAACATTCACGACGGCTGTAAAACATACCTACAAATCACATGTTTTAACGGATGCCTACTATTTAAAAAAATACAGAGTATATTTTTATTTGGCGTGTGTAAATATTGTGATGCGGATTCTCTTGAAAATTAATGTGAATAAATACCTATTGAGCCGTCTTCTTAGATAATGTAGACTCATCCAAATTCCACATAACTTATCCCGTTGCCTCACTATCTATCAGACACCAAACCATTTATTCTAGAATAAGCTTCAGATACTGATGTGATGACTTCCCACATAAAAAACACATAATTTACTTATTATGTTTAAAAGTCAATTATTTTCTAACAAAAGTATTGATACCTTATGACAATATTGTAATTTGCAATAATTAGTTAAAACAGACAAAAACTCACCTAATAGCGCCTACTTTTTATACTAATACAGATTAATATTTTTTATACTAATGCAGATTAATATTTTTTATACTAATACAGATTAATATTTTTTATACTAATACAGATTAATATTTTGACCTAATTCACTGCCACTCGGCGTAGACTCCAATACACTCAGAGTTAAATTAAATTATCTCTTACTTTATCTACACGTTTATAAAATCTTTATTTCTGAACATATAGAAGCTGAGATGTAAAAAAGTCAAAGTGCGAAAATGATTTTGTCTTATACAGCATAATTATAAAAGGACTGTAGAAACTAAGGTGGATCAAAATTTGAATATTTTGAAGAGAAAACTATTTTGTTATGAAAATAAAGGTACGCATTTTTGTAGTAATTAGTTACAAAACGTATAAGTCCATTCATGCGCTGTTTTAATAAAATGTTCTTACATTGTAGTATGAGGTTCGAAAATTGTTAAATCTCTTATGCATTGAGGGATAACACTGGTCAACAAAAAGAAACTTTTTAAAAGGTGTCTGATATTTTTTAACTGATTTACTATATTTTTGCCATGCTAAATCTAGAAATAACATCCATTTTGCTCTCGGTGGTCAAATTTTTTTGTAAATTTGAATTTAAAATTATGCAACTTATATTTTTTTAAAACAATGTTTTCAAGATTTACTAATGATGTTTCAATGGCAAAATGTCAGTTTTTATGATAAAATTGCTGTATTCTAACAAAGAATCATGTACACTTCATGTACAGTACATGTAACTAACAATGAAAACTTAATGTTTGCATCATTACTGTCTAAATTTTCTTTTTTTTTGATTGTCGCGAATGTTTTGGTGCTTGCACATCTCTTTTTAAATTCCAACAGTAGTCCGCCATCATCACCATGTCCCACCTTCCCTGGTAGTGTGATTCCATTTCTCTCAAGTCCTGGTGAAAGCGCTCTCTATGCTCATCGCTTAAAGAGCCAAGATTTTCGGGAAAGCGGTCCATGTGCGAGTACAGGTAGTGCATTTTTATGCTCATATTGCAGCCAAGGTTCCTAAAGGCCACTAACATGTTTGCTACTAGATCTTTATAGTTCTCTGCTTTTGTGTTGCCTGGGAAATTCATCTCGACCTGAACAAAGCAATTCCACGCTTGTTGCTCAACAGGATTCATGGTCTCCTCAAACGCGGGAGAGTTTTGACCAGCTGCCTAATTTGAGGACCATCAAAAATACCAGCTTTTAATTCTTCAGTTGACAAATTGGGGAAAGTTTTACACAGAAACTGAAAACACCGTCCATCTTTATCCAGGGCTTTTGTGAATTGCTTCATGAAACCGAGCTTTATGTGCAATGGAGGAAATAAAATACGTCCCCTGTCAACTAGAGGCTTGTTTATCAGATTTTTTGCTCTACAAATTGCAAGCTCTTCACGTACTGGCCATTCTTTTTTTCACGTAATGTTGAGTACGATCCCTACTATCCCAGAGGCATAAAAAGCATGGGTATTTGGTAAATCCAGACTGTTGACCAAGCAAGAAGTTGACCATTTTTAAGTCAACGCAAATCAGCCATTTATGTTGGTCAGGAGAAATTTTTTCTAGGACGTACTTAATTGCTTCATGCTGTTCTTTTAATGTTGTCGAATGTGCCAATGGCACAGATGCAAATTCATTTCCATTGTGTAACAACACACATTTCAAAGACCTTTTGCTGCTGTCGATAAAAAGTCCCAGTCCTCTGATTTGTATTCAGGCACGCCGAGATGTTTCAGTAGCTCTACTATGTCATTGCAATAGACTAATTCTTTTTCTTGAGCAAAATATCTTAAAAATTCCTGGTGCCTGGTACGGAAGAAACTTACCATAACTTTACCATTTAGCATGTTCTTGTCATTTAAACAGATGCAAGAAGTTCGGCAGAGTCTTTTGGCAAATTTAAATCGCGAACAAGATCGTTTAGTTCGTTTTGGGAAAACAATTTTGGCTGCTCATCATTGTCATCGGGAAAGGATGCATCATGATGATCATCGGTAGTAGTAATGCTTTGAGTTTCATCCTGGCTACTGCTGCTTTCTTCAATACTTGTATCTTCAAATACAGGTACGGGAATTTTTTCACTATGAGGAGTAAGGCGCATAGCTGACGGCAGATTGGGATACTCTAGTGTTGTGCGATTTTTTCTGTTAATCCCCATGACATTGATAGCACAAAAGTAGCAATCGGTTGCATGATTTGAAGGCTCTCGCCAAATCATGGGGATGCCAAAGTTCATGGACTTTCGCGTGCCTTTGCTCCATTGACGGAGATGCTCTGTGCATCTTTTGCAAACCATGTGAGGTGCCCAACTTTTGTCTTGATTGCCGAGCTTCATGCCAAAATATGCATATTAAACGCGCTTGATAAAGGTGGTGACAGTATTGCGATTTGGTTCAAGTGTGTATTCACCACAAACATAGCAAAAACATCTGGCTTATTTACACACATTCTTCGAGTCGCCATTGTATACCTGAAAAAATAAAAAATTAAATTTGTGTACGTTGTCTCCATGAAATTTAAAGTCTGTATCAAAAAAATTCGGCACAATTATATCTATGTCCTGCGAACAGTTTTAATCGCACAGTAATGAAATAATTTGACTCTGAAACACACAGAACCAATACGTAAGACTTACCTTCTCGTCTGCTTTCATATGTTGGTGTGTTTTAATAACAAGTTTTACCATTGAATTCCCGTATGGGCCAAATAAAGTCTTATCTTATCTTTAAATATCGCATAATAATCGCAAAACTTAGACTCCCTAATTAAAATTTAATCAATAATTGTTTATTCAAATGCTTTCTTCTTTGTATTGCTAGTGCTAAAAAATTTTAATTTGTTCAGGTAATAGAACTTTAAATGGTAAATGGTTAATACTTCTGTTGTACCTTTCTCGGGTATTTAAAAGTTAAAAAATAGAATATTAACGATAGCTTAAAATGTCGACCTGACCCAGCAAAAAGAGTGTTATTTTTGGATTCAGCACATCAAAATTGTCCAAAGTCAGCTTACAAAACTGAGACACCAAATTTGCTGTTGACCAGTGTAATTAGTTAGAACATAAAGAGGATTAGCAGATTAAATTTGCGATGTGTACTAAATGTGTGCTAGATAATTAACTGATATATCTGATAATAAACGACATTCTTTTGCTAACTAACCAAATATAAGACAATTAATATGAATGTATTTAAATTACTTACTATTATTTACAGCAGGTAGACGAACTAATTTCTCCCGCCCCAATAAAAAAATCTCTTTTATTTTTATACCTTTGTCATTAATGTTACAAGCTTAATCTATAAAATTAAAACAAATTTATAAAAAAATAAAAAGAAATACCGAAACTTGTTTAACATAATTACTTGGGAGAGTACGAACTTGCACATAAATGTTATAATAACAAGCTCTCTCTATTTTATGCTTGAAAAGCCTAAGCGATATTATTAGGTTGGAGCAAAACTAATGTCGTTTTTTGACATATAAATATGTAATAAAAACGATATTATTTTGCACTAACCATATACAAAGACAAAGCTCCCAATAATTCCGTGTCGTCTCAATATAGCACGCTGATATAATGCATATAAGCTAATTAATATAAATGTATTTAAATTACTGACTATTATTGCCAACAGGTAGCCAAATTTATGTCGCCCGCCCCAATAAAAATGTCTTTTATTTTTATAACTTTGCCATTAATGTTACAAGCTTAATTTTTCGACTCCAGTTTTGTATACGGCGTTTGACCATTTGCCCCTGTCCCGTCGTTTATCTTTCATTCAACATGAAAACCGTGTGTTTTACAGGGTCTCAATATGTAACATATTTTAAGTACATTTTAATCTATGAAACTATAACTTCAAGTTCATTTATAAAATTCATTATGGAAAATAGGGTATTTTCCATTAACTTATAATATAGGAGAAATAATTGCTTTCTTTAAATAGTCATAAAGTTAGTCCATAGTTAAAAATAAAAATGCATCAATAATAAAGGATGAGAGATATTATTCTCAGTTGTGTTGCAAGCAGCGATCCTTATGTTGCACTGATTAAAATTTGGAATGATTTTCAGGTCTTCAACTATGAAAGTGTGGAAATCAAATATACAGAAAGAGAAAAAGACAGACAATGTTGCATTATATATATATATATTATATATATATATATATATATATATATATATATATATATATATATATAATATAAAAATTACAATAAGTTTACCAAGGTAATCAAAATGGTAAACTTAAAATATATTATAAATATTAAAGAGTTAATATTTACAAGTAAAGTCATCACAACCAGATGTAAAAGCTCAATAAAACCGAAGTTTTTAATTCGACCGTGTTTGGATTTTACCATTCTTGGATTTTTACCCTTCACCGGACTATCCATGCATGTGAAATCTTTTTATCATTTTTTCTTTTACCTCCTATTCCCCTTACCTCACCCTTTTTTTAACCAAGTAAGATCTGTGACTTACTTGTGGTTTCATTAAATACTTTTACATTCAAAATCCGATCCCGCATTTTGCTAATTCCTGCCCTCTGATGAGAAGGAGAGTATTTCTTCGAAACTCCGCGGATCAAGGACTATCCACTTATCTTGCGCTTCCTTTTTAAATTAAATATGTTTTTAACTCTTTTTCAAGATTTTTTTAACATGTTTTATTAATCATTTGTTCATATATATATATATATATATATATATATAGTTATGACGGAAAAGAATTCAATTTTACATTTGTGTGTGATAGTTGGTCGACTACCATCTCACACTACTAACGTAATTAACGTATGTAATACTGTGTTCTGCATCGATAGTTTCACACTTTATCTTTGATGATACTGAAATATTTTTGTCTTCTTTGTTGTTCGTTTATTGTGTTTGCCAATAATTCCCACTTGTAAATTTCGCGTTTTCCATCATCACTATAGTTTCTTGTTCATTTGAAGGCATCTGCCTAAAAAGGATGAGTTAAATATTTGAGCAGGCGAGTGATCTTGTTCGTGCATTAGTTATTACATACATTAGGGGTTGCGTCTTCAGAATGGAATTATAGATGAACGAGAAAACTGTCAACAGAATTGTGAATCAAATATCGAGTAAATCACACAGAATATCTAGGGTTTTCAATCGAAACAATCAAGAGAGATAAGATTTTAATGAAAATAAAAATAAGTAATCAAACACGTTTTATACTTAATATTTTTTTCTTTTCTTGTGAGGTAATTAGCTAATTCTATTTGTTTGCAATAAGTTCGCAGAATACGATTCAATGAATCATATTTCCGTGGAATTGGTAATTTTCAGATTATTATAAAAACTGAATGTAATTATAAGTTGAAGTGTTAAGTTTAAAATAAAAAAAAAATGAACATGCACACACACAGACATAAAACGTTGGAGTCCGACCGCTTGATTAGTATATAATTAAAAGGAACGTGACTGTATTTTAAAACCGATCTATAGAGAATCTATGTGTGCTGCGACTAATTTTGTCAGGGTAAGAAAATGCTACTAAAATGTGGGCTCCCTCTACCCTGCTAGACAATTACTCACACGTGAGAGAATTCTATATCTTCTAAAGAGGTATTCTTTATACAGCTGGGCTCAAGATCCACTACTAATAGTTCACTCTTAGACAGGGTCCAAAACAGAGTCTCCAATCTAATAACCCCCGCACTATCAGCCAAACTCAAATAAGTCTGCCCCATTGCCACAATATCGCATTCCTATCATTTTTCCAAGTGCTTTAATATAATGATTAACTTGGAGCACTTCTCGATTAGTATATAATTAAAGGGAACGTGACTACCTGACCACTCTGAAAAATAACTAAATCTCAACCCTTCACTCTTTAGATCTCTGGATTCCGGACAACCTTTATCTCTAATAGTTTTCTCCATCGGTCTTCGAGACTTTGATAATCTATTCCTATTATCTTCTTCTCTGTCTGTATCAATATGCTGAAGTTTAAATGGAATATGAATAGACATGCCGCTGCTTAACTCCCTATAAGCTTAGTATCGTATCAGAGAAATGGGTTATAAAAAACAGACTGATTTAATCATGGTTTTATTCGTAAGTAGAATTACAATTATTTATTTTATTCATCTTTTTCCTGGAAAATGTATTCGTACCAAATACACATATGCCAATCAGAAACATTTGATGTCTGTATCCTTCTTTAAACATAGGAAAGAGTTTGAAAAATTCTATTTAAAATGTGCAAATGAGTTGCATGCTGCAGTGATGTGAACAACAGCCAACATATCATGACAAATGTTCAGAAATCGATTATACTCGTAACGCCGATGACAAGGAGAAGGGGGAACGCGATGAACGCATCATACGTCTGAGCTTTCTTTTCGGACTCAAAAAATAGTTAAATTGGTTTCTGTTAGTTATTGATACTAGAGGGTGAGTCACGGGAAACGGATGTTTTTTAAGGACGCTCCTTGCTCTCCTTGAATAAGGGATAGGGAGTGAGGAAGGTAATCCTTAAACCTGCTTAAGACGTCGTTTTGTTTATTGTTATTTGATTATCTTTTACGTTAAATTTTGTTTTAGTTATTGATTTTGAATTGATTTTCTGTTTAATTCATTGCCCTCATGTTACCGTAAGGTCGTGTGTTTGCTTATGACACGTGTAAAATAGTGAATTAAAAAACATCCATTTCCCGTGACCAACCCTGTATAACTATTATTACTGGTAGTATTATTATGCACAGCACTAGTAGCAGTAATAGTAGTAGTTGCAATAGTAGCATTACTGATGGTTGAAATTCTTCTCATTCCTTTCATTTGTTTATTAATTTTATCATCGATTCTCTAGGAGTTTTCACATTGGGCATCATCAGTCCTTGTTTAGTGAGAATAACCTGTACGTTTCCCGGTCTTAGTAGTTATAAATTAACCCAGATATTTGGTATTATCCTAATGTTCCGATGGTTATTACAAATAAGTTTGTGTTATCACTAGGGTTATGGCAACACAATATTCTTTTCATTGTTTCCACTTTCGAGTATATACGCGACACAATTAGACACAGTTAATCAACCGAGAACCACATCACTCCATATGAAAGCATATAATATCATCATCATCATCATCATCATCATCATCATCATCATCATCATGCAGTCATATATATGTATGTATAAATATGTATATATGTATGCATATATATATATATATATATCATCATCATCATGCAGTCAGTCAGTCTTGACGATGACTAGTCGGGGCCTCAGTGCTTTATCCTTCGTTGTTGGCATAGTCCTCTTTCTGTGTGAAACATCCGGTCACAGGCACTGCATATGTGGGTGCCAGGGTGGTGTCGTCTATAGTGTCTCAGCTCTAAGGCTTCTCCAATCTTTCTCTCTATTTCTTTCTTTCCTTTGTGGAGACTGTTCCGCCAACCACTCCTTCCTTTGGCTTGTTCCTTCCAACTGTCGACATTGATGTTCAATGCCTTCAGGTGCTGCATACACACTCGAGAGTAAAAACAATGAAAAGAATATGCTGTTGTCCTAGCCCTAGTTATCACACATAGTTGTATCGTATTTTTCTCTCACTGGTTACGATGAATGCGGTTTGGGTGCTAATATGCCTCTAATGTGTCTTGGTATTCTCAGAACCTATCGAGTAGAGATCTGGTTAGTGCTGGCCTTCCTCATTCATTCCATCGTCTTTCATCTCGCATGACTATTTTTCTGCTATAAGCTAAGGGCGGTGACATCAAGTTTATTTTATCGGTTCAGTTTATGATATATTTTAAGTTGATAACCACACACACACACACACACACACACACACACACACACACACACACACACACATATATATATATATATATATATATATATATATTCATCGGAACGCAGTACTGTTTCGTTGAATCGCAACTCATCAGTACGCTTTATAGGCATTTTAATAGTGGGAGAGGTAGATGTACGACAGTGTTCTACCCAAAGATGGGGGGGTGCTTAAATATATATACTCGGTCACATACAGTACTGTTTCGTTGTATCACAACACATAAGTGCGGCTAGACTATCACCTTTCCCTAGCCGGGGATTTAATATACAATATTAGTAGTCAGCAGGTCTACCCATCAGATCATCAGATCGGTGCTCATAAATGACCTAAACGATTGTCCATTTTACTGCACACTCGTCCACCGCTTTTACAGTTTTCGAACTGCTTGTTTATTTACAAACTAACACCGAGCCTTGTTTTATAGCCAAAAAGTAGCGGGTGGTACATTTACGACAATGCTCTACACCACGAAGGGGGCTTAAATATATAGTAACCCACATACAATACTGTTTCGTTGTATCACAACTCATCAATGCAGCTAGACTAGCACCTTTCCCTAGCCGGGGATTTAACCTACATATATATAGTCTGTTTATTATACAAACATTATTGGTTACATACGTGCATACATGTTTCAGTTGAATCCCGATTCAAAGGGGTGACTTCATCAAACCAAAATATGTCGCTTCTTGTTTTTTTGTTTAATTAAGTGGTCTCTTTGAATTGAGATTCAATTGAAACATGTATGGACATATGTAAGCAATAATGTTTGTATAATAAACAAGCTAAATATAAGCTCTGTCCTCGATTGATCACTCTTTAATAATCACGCGGAGTTCATTGGATTTATAACTAGGAAACCAATCTATACAACCATTATACACACACGCGCATATATATATATATATATATATATATATAGTCTTTGAAGTTTTTAACCTTTAAAACTATACAAACAATATTTTTTATCATTCGTTAGAAAACCATCTAGTCAGTAAGTCATTTAATCACCTGCAATCACTACATCAACTCGCTCTCGAATTTACTATAATACCAATAATTTATTTTTCAAGGGATCATCAGTTGTTTACCATGAAACACTGTTTCGGGGATTTAAAAATAAAACAGTATATTACATTATGGCTCCCCAGCAGTGTTGATCAAGCACCACCACCCTTAATCTTAGGAAGAATACATGTCACAAACATTTGATCCAATTTCCTATTCTTAATTGCAATTACTAACCTTTTCATACTATAAAAATGAATTTCTTACCTGTGCGATTCATCAATTTCCACATTTAAAATGGATACAGTTTTTAATTTTATTAATGTATCAGTCTTTTATGTATAAGATTAGGATGAATCCATTTAACTACTTATCACCCCCACTATGATTAGTATTTAGTATATTTACATTCTTATTTAAAATTAGATATATAAAGGTTAGAATATTTTTACATATATACATTTTTTTTTAATTATAAATTTATTATATGTAATTATAAATACATTTTATACATTGCTAATATAGCTTTGGATTTCCTTTATTAATATAGTCTGGTTTATCTTAAACGATTCAAAAGCATTAGGATAACGAACAAATGCTTTATTTAACTGTTTAAATATTTTATTTTTATCCCCACCTTGTTTTATCATCCTTATTACTAAACTAGAAACTGGTGGTATAAAATCTGTTAGTTTTAAAGTAACGCGAGCTATTCTCAAAAACTCTGACATAATCGTTCCATAAAACATAAAAACAGGGCAGGTGCTATCTTTATGGGGCATACGTACTATTTTAAAGGGGAAAGCGTTTCTTTTATCAAATATTTTATAAAGAAAAATCCCATCCTCAATTTTTATATCTAAATCCAGAAATGTAGCCTGTTGTCCTCTATGTTCACAATTCAATTTTAATTCGTTTGGATATATAAGATGTTTATTTTTTTCGAATTCATCATTATCGTTTATACATATAAGGCCATCTATAAATCTCCTGCATCCATGAAAGTTATATGTTTTAGATATATATGTTTTTAATAGTGATGACATATATATATATATATATATATATATATATATATATATATATATATATATATATATATATATATATACTCTAGTCTATGTAAATACAAATTTGCCCCAAATGGTGCAGGATCCAATCCAATTGGGATACCTATCGTTTGGAGTAATATTTTATTTCCTATTTGAAAATAGCATTCTTTAATAAGATGACTTACAAGTATTTTTAAAATACCTTTAGAAACACTAGTTTTGATATTTTTATTTTTACACCGGAAAGCTTTAGAGTTTGAAAAGTCTATATATTTACCTTTTCCACCTTCAAAAGCTAAATCTTCAGTATCATTTAATTCTTTTATAAGTTTTTCGTGCGGAATTCTAGTATATAGCGTACTAAAATCATAAGTAGCTATAGATTTAGCTTTTATTCTGGAATTTATTTTATCTAATTTTTCTTTCACTGGTTGGGAATTATTTACTACCAAAAATAGATTTATATTACTATAGAATTTACTTTTCAGGTGAAAATTATTTATTTGATTTATAATTAATTTAAATATTTTAGATATAGCTTTACTTAAAGGTTTAGTGATGCACGTCTTAGAACCTACAATAAATCTAGCACCAACTGGATTTTTATGCATTTTAGGTATCCAATACATACATGGAAGATTTTTGTGTTTGTCTTCGAACTTTAATCCTACTTTTTCACTACTAATACTATTATTCAAAATAATGCTATCTAAATTACTATTACTTACTTTATAAGTATCCGAAACGTTTCCTATAAGTCCTACTTCTATCAATAAACGTTGTATATAATATTTTTTTACATATGAAAGCTATATTGTTTGCCGCTTTATCAATCGGAACTATTACAAACCTTTCTTGAAGTATTTTAAGTTCCTCCCGTATTTCTGAATTTTTTAAAAGAGGATTGGTTTTTCTAGGGTGTTTAAATTGTTTTATATGTTTAACCTTTTCATTTACGCATTCAAGTATACTATTTTTCCATGCATCAAACGTAGACTGTGCTAATTTATATTTATTTACCATAGACATAATAAAGCCTTCTAGTGCTTTAGTTACTTCTTTAACGCATTTAGTGGAATTTAGGGATTTAGGTTCTCTATAATTTGGACCCTTACTAAGTAGTTTTCTTAATTGAGAATTATTTACTATCTTTAAATCTCCTGTAATTACATGTTTTATCTCATTATTACAGAAAGGAGAGGAATTACATTTACATTCTGGAATATTTATATTATTATCATTTATATTTATATGTTCTACCGTTTTCTTATAATTAAAAATCTTATTGCGTATTATTGGCCCTAGTTTATATGTAACTATCGGTTTTTGATCTTTTGTCTGTAACTCATTTGGAAGTAATTATATAGTTTTTTGTTTATTAAATATTTTAGGTAAATGTACATCATCAAAACCTCTATTTTCATAGAAAACTACACACACATTTTTAGGTTTCTTTCTTATATCGTTCACTCGTGGCTTATATAATTTAGTGTCGATTATATCCAGAATATAGTCATACCATTGAATAAAATAGTCCTTCTTATATATCTTATCCGGTTGTAATAATATTTTAGATGCCATTTCCTTCAAAACTTTCTTTTTTGTTTGATTAAGCAATTTTCTTATATAATTGAACGACTCATAAATTTGATAAATAATAATATCTTTAATTTTACTAAACAAATCCTCGCATGAAATAACTGATGTTCTATTATTTCTATTAACATGAGTTCTATCTCTAATACCGTAGCGAGGCAAAGCTGGATATAATCTACCTATAATTTCAGAATCTTGTAAGTTATTTTTTTAAACTTTAATATTCAACCCATATGGGTAAATTACTCGCATTTTTTTTAATTATATCGCCTTCCTTATCCTGACGCATCCTTAGCATATCGTTATCTACATTACCTAGACTATTATATCCATTACTTTTAAATGTTTAAATTATTTGTACGGAAAAAGACGACTGACTACAGGTTTCATTAAAATGTTTAACAACATGAATACATCCCTTAGTGCTAGTCCTATGCAAATTCATGCGCTTATTTAGAAGCATTACAGTTTCCCCTACGTATTGTAAATTACAGTTTTTACAGGACAACAGGTAGACCAAATTTTGGGACCTAAATGACAAATCTTCTTTAGAATGATTTACAACATAATAAATTTTATTAGTCACATTTGACTTATATTCTTTCGATGTTATAAGAATATTACAAGTTTTATATAAGGAAGTTTCACAAAATTATTATCGGCCGAACAAGTCCCATTTGCCACTTCGAAAGAAGGAGTTCCTACTTCTATATTACTAATGACAACGGCTTGGCTCTGTCGAGACATCTCCGACCTCCTTGGGTGGTAAGCATATATATATATATATATATATATATATATATATATATATATATATATATATATATATATATAAGCATTACTATAATTATTTTTAAAACCTACATTTCTTTTATAAAATCACCAGTCCAATGAGTCACTTTTACCTCCGGTCTGGAGATTGAAACCCGGCTATGAAGGCATCTCTGACTCCATTACCAAGGAACAAACAACTCGGCCAACGTTAATAGCTGTGAACATAGTAGTGAAAATAACATTTATATAAATCGTAAATCTCATACAAAAATGCTGAGAGTGGTATTCTTATTTTAAAACCACGATCTGTTCACGTGGACTAAAATTACCAACTTATTTCAATTCAACGTAAATGCTTGACAATAAGTGCAGAGTTCTTAAAGGGGAAACTATTATTACTATAATTATATATATATATATATATATATATATATATATATATATATATATATATATATAAGTATATATAAATATTAACTGAAATTCTCGAATACTTCAGATTACAGATGCTATACTATTGTTAAAATTAAAGTCCATATAAATATTAGTATCAATCTTGTGTCGTACAGTCTTATAAAATATTGTTGGGAGGAACTATTTTAATACAAGAAAATCGCAATCAGATAAACAAGCTCAATATACGATATAGAGCAATAAATAAAAAAGTGGGAGTTAAATTCAGTAAATTACAAAAATTTACGACGAATATAATATTCACTTATGAGCACAAATATTAGGAATTCGTTTACATAAAATATTGTGTATTTCTTATGCATTTTAATATTTGATAAGACCCTACGGAGTTTTTGCTCGATCGTAGTAGTCTATATTCTTCAATACTTTTGTATATACTAATTAAAATATATTAATTGCATGATACATTTTTCAATAAATATAATCTAACAAATTATTCAGAAAAACTTTGCTTGTGAAAATATTACAATTTGCAGTGGATTCACCATTTCGCTGTTTATGTATTACATCATATGCACACATTTGAACAACAAAAAATTCCTTATTTTATCTTGGATTATACATTCTCCATTGCTTTGGATCTTAGGACTGCGCCTTTATTTTTCTGCATTAAACCTAAGTAAACAATGGGATATTCTTTTTTTAATTTTGGCTTTTTCAGGACCTTTCATGCAAGCGTTTTAGTTTTTGCAAAATTTATGCCTGACTATAAACATTATTTTACTAAAAATACATTTCCTCTGATGAAATGAGCCATTTATTGAAAATGAATGGATTAAGAAAAAACACTGAATGTTTATATCGTCGCAAATTTTATATTCGTCCCCACCTCCCACACCACACGCATAATATATATATATATATATATATATATATATATATATATATATATATATATATATGCGTGTGTGTGTATATATATATATATATATATGCGAGTGTATATATATATATATATATATATCCGTGTGTGTATATATATATATGCGTGTATATATATATATATATATATATATATATATATATATATGTAAGTATGGTTAATTTACAAGGAAGATAAGATACAACGCAGAGACCAAAAATAATTATTATAAAATGAAATTATAATCTAAATGTTATATTTCATTTCCATTGAGTTATTTTTTTTCTTTCGTCTCCAATAATGCTGTTGTTTTCGCATCATTTTGACTTCAATTTGATTCTCGGAGTTTTGTCTTGCATAAATGTTATTTGATACTCAAATTATTACATTTGGAACCTCAAAGCATACACACATAGCATCGCTTTGAACTCCAAACACATTATTAGGTATATGGCCGTGAGCCTCATCCCTAGGGACTGGTGCAGCGAACTCGCCGCTGGAGATCGCACACGATGAATACCCTTGCTTCGGTTCTGAAATGACAACAAAGTAGACTTCAAAAGTTGTGCAATCTAGCCGTTGGCAATATGTGAGATTAGAGAATATATCAGCGTAATGATATCAATGAAAAGTCAAACATATAAAGTCTCCTAAGTTACTATTGCTCATTGTAAAATCTTTATGTCTTGCTTAGAAAAACAATGTAGTGTTCCGCATGTTTATTATAAAAAGTTGATGAAATTATTTAAAAGGATGGCGCCATTTTCTGCAATGATCTTCAAGTATTTTTAGAGCCAAGCAACAAAACCACAAGCAGAAAACAACTTCGAGAAGCTTAATATTACTTAGCATGTAGGAACATATTACATTTATATCCTCATACAGATACATCATAGGATCTGAAACATACACATATACATAACTATATGTACATGCCCATATATACTATTCTCTCTCTCTCTCTCTCTCTCTCTATATATATATATATATATATATATATTACTTCATTTAATCACATAAATTAATATACGAAAGTATAATCTAATGCTTAAACTTAAAGTATTCACTTCAAAAGTTCTCAATACATATGTAGAGCTAGGTAGTAAGTTATAAAATATATATGGCGATTAAGCTACACAGAATATTTCGTGTTTCATCCACGTTAGGATTCGTCAAGCTTATGCGTAAGCCTGACGAATACTAACGTGGATGAAACGCGAAATATTATGTGTAGCTGAATCACCATATATATTTCATACCTTACTCTCTCTCTCTCTTTCTCTCTCTCTCTCTCTGTCTCTCTCGCTTTATATATATATATATATATATATATATATATATATATATATATATATATATCGTAAGTTATCATTTGAAAAACCAGGCTATATATTTATTTCACACTAATAGTAGTTATATGTTAATGTAGTAAGCAGTACGCTTATTCTGTTGAATAGCTAAAATCGGTGCAGCAGAAATATACTCCACATTTTAAACTTTGAACTATATGTAGCTCATGCACCTATGGAAGTGCTAATGATGTTTTTATTTGGCAAATATCTTGCAATTTTTTATCAGCCATCCTCACCAAGAAACGTGGTTTTGACTAGTGCATATCTTAACTTTAGTTTAGAAATGTTTTTGAATGCAAAAAGAATCTGTACTTGCAACAGAGAAAGCTTTCTGAGTTCATTACAAGTTAGAACGGCATGCTGCTCTTCTAGATAAAAAAAAAATCAATACATCTATGGGTTGCAAATTCTAGGGCTACAGGATCGGCACTTAAGGGAAGCCACCTAGTATGCCTCGAAGCGCTCGATCTTCAGACAGTTTTAGAGCTATAAGATTTTCTGTTACTCCATCTCTTACAGGTTTGGCTCATAAACATGCCTTTTTCTTGAGATGTCTGATCGAACAGAAAGAAGAATTCTACACACTGATACGCAATTCCATCTATACAAATAAATGATTGCGTAGAAACTGCACGAGAGGAACTGGAAAGATTGCATATCAAATCGATATATATATATATATATATATATATAGAGAGAGAGAGAGAGAGAGGGGGAGAGAGAGAAAGGGAGAGAGAGAGTGTGTGTATCACAAAATCAGTATACTCCTCACATTTCTTCAAGTATTTAAGTATATCTTCATGGGACAACACACACACATATATATATATATATATATATATATATATATATCTTAAATATTTGAAGAAATGTGAGGAGTAGACTAGTTTTGTAATTACACTATATATATATATATATATATATATATATATATAGAGAGAGAGAGAGGGAGAGAGAGTATCACAAAATCAGTCTACTCCTCACATTTCTTCAAATATTTAAGTATACCTCTTCATTGGACAACACTGAAAAATGATTTTTTGACACAATGAAAAGTAGTCTGAAACACATATAACAGAGTTAATTTATTTCCCCTTTAAAATAACTGAAAATATAGCCAGTAAAGCTAAATCCCTGGAAACAAAAGTAAACTCTCAATATTCATCATCATCTAAAACTGCTTTTACTCTCCTAGCATGGAGTTTACCAGAGCTTCCCACGCGGCCATTGGACTATCCTTCCACTCCTCAATTACCATGTCGTGGAGCTGGTAGATATCTACCTACTGCTTGTGGATGCCCCAAAGATGTTCTATTGGGTTCAAGTTTGGAGCCATACTTGGCCAGTCCGGCACCTTTACACTCAGCCTCTTCAGTAAAGCAGTGGTTGTCTTTGATGTGTGCTTTGGGTTATTGTCATGCCAGAATACTTCTCTGCAACACATTTTCTCGAGGGAGGAGATCATGCTCTGCTGCAGTAATTGACAGCACATGTTCGTGTTCATGTTTCTCTAAATGAAATGTAACTCTCCAATACCTGCAGAACTCATGCAGCCCCAGACTATGACATTATCACATGCTTGACTGTAGGTATGCCACATTTGTTCTCTTCACCTGCTTAAGGCCATCAGAACAAAACAAATTAAGTTTCGTCTCATCATACCATAGGACAGGGTTCTAGTAATCTATGACCTTTGTTGACATGCCTTCAGCAAACTGTTTGCAGGCTTTCTTGTGTATTGCCTTAAGAAGAGGCTTCCTTCTAGAGTGACAGCGATTCACACCAATTTGAGCTTATCTTCAAGAAAATTGGGGAACTTATATATATATATATATATATATATATATATATATATGAATAAAAATCAAGACGAAAAATATATAAATGTCTATATATTTTCTGTATTTATTTCCTATATGTTGATGTGTAGGAATACAAAAAGTCTTTTGAAAAAAAAGAGTGTTTCCTTCAAGAGATCATATTTTCGACCGACCATTCGATCTTCCTCAGTGTGAATGATGGACACATGAGTGTAGGTCGGGCAAGGTTAGCAGCAGGAGGGGACGAGTATGGCCATTAAGGGTAAGATCTATTTGAATATGACCCTTCCAACGTTTTTTACTTCGAATGGTCAGTAACTTGTGTAGCCTCTATTCAAAACTAAGTCTTTCATAAAACGTTGAATTGGACACACTCGTATCCCACGAACATACTCGTATATGTGAACATACACGCACACACACACACACACACACACATATATATATATATATATGTGTGTGTGTGTGTGTGTGTGTGTGTGTGTGTGAACAATGAGATAAGATAAATCACTGATTAATAATTAATCTTGTGTCGTACAGTCTTATAAAATGCTGTTGGGGGGGGATATTTTAATACAAGACAATCCTAGCCAAATTAAATAGCCCAGTATACAAGATACGCTAATGTTATTTATTTGCTTTTGTTTTTGCGATACATTTTGAATTAATTCAATTATTTATACGAAAGTTCACTTTTACCTAAATGCGATTTGGGAATAACTTACCCTTTTACTAATATATTTTAAAAAATTATACACACACACACACACACACACACATATATATATATATATATAAATATATAAAATAGATGCAAACGAGAGAAAAATATATATTTAAATCTGTGGGGGATTACTAACAATTCTTATGTTTTTATACTTATTTTATTATTTCATATTTTAATTTTTTAATTTTTTAAACTGTTTAGATTATTGAAATAATGTTTGACGTCATTGAAATATTTTTTTGGAAACAGTTTTTACGCGTCCCGGCCGTTTTAATATTTTTAAAGCGCCCTCTTCAGAAAATGTGTAAAATATTCAAGATGTAAAATATTTAAGTTTGGAAAAATAAAAAAACTTTTTTGGACCATTTTGATGATAAGAGATGTGCCCAAGAAAAATGGTTGATTAATGTGTCTAAACGTTTATGAGTGTATTTCCCCCATTCTCTTGCTTATTGGGGTCAGTACGTAGTCACTGAATGTTGGGTTTTGCTTTTTATTTTTTCACCTATTTTCTTTTTCGTTATTTGTTTTTCTTAGTTGTGTGATGGTATAGTGTGCATAGGTGCTTGGTCATATAAGTGTGTTTGTGTACAGGGGAGGGTGTGGTATTAGTTGTATGTTTTCTTGAATTGGCTTGTTGAATGTGTGTTCTATCTTATGGTTTTAATAAGCTTTGTCTAGTATTCGTTTTTTGGTATGGGGGTATTCATTCAATTTTGATTTTCATATTTTAATTTCAATTTATTGTTATTTTCGTTTTAGTCCAAGTCTGTTTGGATATTCAGAAAATTTATAATTTGATAATTACGTTTGTTGATATAAATAAACGATTTTTATGAATAGAAACAGTGTATATTTTTTAGTGTTCCTATTTATTTGTCTCTCTACGTAAGCAGAGTTAAAGATAGGATTGGTTTTTAGTGTGGGGAAAAGCAGGCACTCTGAGTTGGCACAAACATAAGAATTATCTCAGTCACGAAGGATTTCTCTTCCACTGAACGTGGATAAAAAAGATGGATTGTGGTATTTAGACAGATACTACACTCTTATTCTGGGTATTTCTTAGTGTTGTAGTTCTTGTAGTAAAGTAAGGTTGGTATTGTTCAATGTGTTACATTAGAGATAGGGGGATGTTTTTGCCTGTGTGGGTGGCCATACGTGTGTGTGTTTGTGTTTTAATGTGACGGTTCTGATTTATGTGTGGAGGTGTATAGGTGTATATGTACGTGTGTACAAGTGTGTTTTGCACTTTGTGTGCCGATATTAAACATATTTTTAAAGCAATAGACCATTTTTAAACAGGAATAATCGTCTACAAAATGTAATGCATACCTGAAGTTTTCTTAGTCCCTCGCTTCAACGCTCAACTCACCATGCACCAGTAATAGGATTTTTGTGACCATTTTTCATGTATCGTGTTTTGCTACTTTTCTATTTCCCCGTGTATAAATATCGCAGTTTGTAAAGTTTATAGAAGTGTTTATTTTAATCCCGTCAACCACATTCGCCAACTTTTTGATATCTTAGATATTGCAGTGCTCAAGAATTTTCTGCCATGTTTTTAAATCATTGTAGACGGTTTTTGATTGTACTACAGTTTTAAAATAATATAATCTTTTATTTTTTTGTAGTATCGAATACAGTTCTATTTGGGTACACCAGTTTTGATTATTGGGGCTTAAGTTTATATTTGCCCATTATTTGTTAGCAACTTGTACAAAAAATATATATATTGTGTAAATTATGGAATTAGACGTGCGTTTTCCAGAATACAGAAATAAAGTTCACCTTTTTATTTATTAGCGAGATTTTAGCATCACCTCTCTACAAAACGTTATCGTTTACTTGACTACCATCTTCTTGCTCTACAAGTGACTGCAAGCTGGGATCAAAATTAATAAAATCTGTTTCTTTCGTAATTATAATGACCGTTGGCTCACAATAGACAAAAACGTTGTTAAATTTTGTTTCAGTGTCAAACGTACATGGAAATAATAACAATGCTCTCCACATTTTTGATGATGTCTCCTTTGAGATTTTTTGTATCTACATTGGAACTTTTGTGGTCAGGTCGCGCACAATTTTAGAAAATAATGTTCCTTTTTTCTTAAGAGAGATTTTTTTTTTTTAAATGTTGCGCTTTTGATGCAGGCTAACAGTATAATTTAATTTTTGTGTTTTAGGTGGGCATTTTTGAATTTCATTAGACTTGTAGATTCCATATTTTCTCTGGTTATTTTTTCTGTTTTCTTTGGAGCTTCTTACTGCTACTTTGAATTGACTTAAATTCATGGGTTTTTATTCTGAGTTATCACGGCTGTAAACGACTAAATGTCACTCGGCAACACTTTTAAGAACCATGAAGATCGACAGAATGTCGATAATCACTTCACCAGTCATATTTAATGTTTATTGTTTCGGCCCTCATAATATGGAATCGTCTAGGCTTCCATACCTTTAAGAGACATCAATTCAGTATATAAAGTGATTATTTTTAGTTTTTCTTTCGGTAAATAATGTTCTTTTAATGTGTTCAATGCTTTGAAGCCATCGCCAAAGCTTGTCGCATAATCAGAGATAGACATCTTTCATCTAGGCACTGTATTACTTCCGCAAAGACAGTTGCTTTATTTTCAAAGAATTCTGGGTCGTTATAATAATCAAGTTGTGACTGAATTACTTCGTGTAACTCTTGAAGTCGTAAATAACCAACATAATTTATATGCCACAATTCGAATCTCAATTCCAATAAACTGAAGTAAAGTCTTCCGACGAGTCAATAATCGTTTGAATCGAAAGCCATGTTTAATTTTAGAAGAGTTTCTCATGTGTAGCTATTCTGTACTAGTCCTTGACATAAAAAATTCTGTATAAGTCTTGAAATAATAATAATAATAATAATAATAATAATAATAATAATAATAATAATACCACTTCCTGAATAATCGTGGATTTCTCCCTGAGGAACAGAAAGGATCTCACAAAGGAAAAAGTGGAACACATGATCTGCTATATATAGATCAAAAGATCCTAAAGAAAGTAAAAAAGAGAAAGACTATAGCCATGGCATGGATCGAATACAATAAAAAGAAAGCGTACGACAGGCTCCCCCAAGCATGGATAATAGAATGCTTTAAAATGTATAAAATACCAAGCGGGATCATTAACGTAATAGAAAATGCAATGAAAACATGGAAACTGGAAGTGACAGCTGATGGACAACATATAACAGAAATTAACATACAAAGAAGCATCTTCCAAGGAGACTCCCTATCACCATTACTGTTCATAATACCCATAATGCCCCTGAAAAGTATTTTGAGAAAGTGCCAAGCTGGATACACGTTTTCTAATACAGAGGAAAAATTGAACTACATGATGTACATGGACGATTTGAAACTTTTTGCAAGGACCGAAAAGGAGCTAGAGGCAGTAATTAACACTACCAGGATCTTCGGCCAGAATATCTAAATGGAATTTAGAATGGAAAAGTGCGCACTATTAGTTATAAGAAAGGGAAAACTGGACACGATAGAAGGCATGGAACTACCAAACCAAACAGAGTTGAGGGCACTAGGGGAACAAGACGACTATAAATACTTGGGGATTCTGGAAGCGGACACTATCAAAGCACCAAAAATGAAAGAGCATTGGAAAAGAATACCTCAGGAGAATAAAAAAAAATCCTGGAAACGGAATTATATAGTAGAAGCCTACTAAAATGTATAACTATATGGGCAGTATCACTAGTAAGACACACAGGACCGTTCATAGGATGGATCAAAGAAGAACTGAGACAGCTCGATCATAAGACCAGGAAACTCATGACCATGAACAATGCACTATACCCAACGGATGATGTTGATATACTCTACGTGAAAGAGAAAGACGACGGAAGAATGACACAAAAAAAAAACTAGAAAAATACATACTACAAAATACTGAAAGGATAATTATGGCAGCGAGAGATACTGAAAAAATTTAAAAAAAAACAGAAAATAGAGAGACAAATGACAAAACAAGAAAAGAAAAACGGGAAGAGAAACAACTGCACAAAAGCTTTATAAGAATGACAAAGATGAGAATAACGAAACATTTGGACATGAATGCGAAAAGGACATGTAAACCGAGAAACTGAATCCCTAATAACTGCAGCACAATATAACTCGATAAGAACCAACCATACCAAAGCAAATATTTATAAAACACAAGAAAACAACAAATGCAGACTCTGTAGACAAAGAGCCGAAACGATAAACCATATAGTAAGAGACTGAAGGAAACTGGCCCAAAAGGAATACAAAAACAGGCATGCCCAAGTGGGGAGGACGGTGCACTGGGAATTGTGCAAACAACTGCATTTTGAGCGTACAGACAAATGGTACAAGCATAAGCCTGCAACAGTACTGCAAAACGAAAACCACAAAATCCTATGGAACAAACCCATTTAAGCAAGAAGACCAGATGTCGTAATAATTAACAAGAAAGAAAAATCCTGTCAGATCATAGATTTTGCTGGTCCAGCTGACTACAAGGTGATTATGAAAGAAAAGGAGAAATGGATCAAATACACAGAGCTAGCCATAGAGCTACAAGGGATTTGGATGATGGAGAAAACCAAATAATACCTATAATAGTAGAAGCACTAGGAACAATTCCGAAAAGCTTTGAAAAAAGAATGGGAGAAATTGGAATCAGAGGAATGGCTGCAAAGATACAACGACCAACGATAATGAAAACGGCTGAAATATTAAGGAAACCCCTTGAATGTGGAGAATAATACACATGGACCACATGCGTGAGCCAGACAAACTGTTGCAGAGGCAAAACAGGAAGAGTATCACAGGGAATGAAGAACACTGAAGCTGCATATCAACAAGTTCTACATTAGCATCACGCATCCCCTCCCAGTGAACCATCACCGTCCCCCCAAAAAAAGTGTGATATCAAATAGCCGAGAATGGTAAAGGAGGATGGAGAGACCGAGGAGAGAGCACTGACCAAACCTTTGCTGGACAAGCGGGAAGAGAACTGAGACCTTGGGGAGGCTTAGTGCCACTCAAATTCCAGTATAGACCAATAGCCGCTGCCAGCGAGAAATCAGTGGTGAATGGCTGTTGCGATAACGCAAATATGTTTGCAAATTCTATTGAAGAAGGTGGAGAGTGCTGGACGTCTGGGGAAACTTGTTGTCGCTCAGCTTCCAGGGAACACCACAGGTTTTTCAATCAGATGTTTGATGATTTGTTTTTATTTCTGCACGCATTTTCCAGAAAAGAACGAATTACAATTTCGTTATACTTCTTACTAAAATAAAATTATTTCTTGTGTTTTTATTTATACCTGCTCGAATTACTATTTTGTTATCTTTCTTACAAAAATGAAATAAAATTGTTAAGTAGTTTATTTTTCCATGCGTAGTTTAACTAAATGCACCGAATAGAAAACGAAATAAATAAAACGAAACATTAAAAAGAAAAGTTGGTTTTCGGACCAAAGTTGAAAGTGTCGTATCTGTTCTGGTGCTGAACCTTCATGTAAACATAACGAATACATATATAATAAAAGCAACACACACACACACACACACACACACACACACACATATATATATATATATATTAAACACATGCCCACGCATATATATATATATATATATATATATATATATATATATATATATATATATATATATATATATATATATATATGTATAAGCACCAACACACGCGGGCCCAAGTTTATGTAGTCCTGGATATGACCTTAAACTATATCCGATGATGAGGCCCCAGCTTACGGGCTTTGGGAAGTGTGGAGCCATCCCTTAATTGCCGTTGCTCCAAGATGCACTCTGACCCGGAGTGGTGTACCTGTTTGGGTCCCAACTATGGATTGAAAAAAAAAAGAAATATATTCTATTAAATACTTTTTCTTCAAAATCACTGAATTCGGCATTAAATAACCTGAACAGGGTGGATATGCTGTAAAACATAAAACAACCAACTAACCAAGTTTATGTGACTTAATGGATTAATGGCACACGCACACGTACACAAACACAGACGCACTCAAGCAAACAAAAATTACACACGCACATATATGTGTATAAACACAAACACACGTGAGCGCAAGTTTATGTGGCCTAATAGATTAATGCCACAAACACACACATACATCAACATGTAAAAAAGAAGCAGAACGTACCGTAAAGGGTATGGAGAGAAAGTGTTTTTTTGTGCCAAATAAATATATTTTAAACATTTTTTTGTTTCTTGAAAAAAGTTTTATTTCTTATTGTGCCAAATAAATAATTTGTAAGCAGTTTTTCTGTGCAAGCAAATAATTGCCAGCAAAAGTGTTTGTCTTGACCGACAAATAATGTGCAGGAAATGAATTTTGATAGTTTTATTATACAAGTAGGTTTTTTTTGTTGTTATTACGCAATATTGTCACCGAAGAAACACGCACACACACAAACACACACTCGCGCGCGGACACGATGCTAGAAAAACATTATAATTTCAAGCACACAAATACCAACTGGTAAAAAAAGAAGTAAAACTTAGCGTAACGTGTGCGAAGAGAAGAAAGTGCCAGTTTTGGTGTGAAATAAATATTTCAAGCATTTTTTAAAAATTGTTTTTGCAGAAAAGTTGTTTTTTTATTTTTTTCGTGTCCAAGAAGTAATTTCGAAGCAGTTTGTTTTGGCAAGTAAATAATTGTTATCGAAAGGGTTTGTCCTGACCGATAAATAATATGTTGCAAGTGGTTTATGATGTTTTTTGTTTCAAGTAGTTTTTTTGTGTTATTACGCAATATCGTTTAATTAGAATATATATATATATATATATATATATATATATATATATACGTAATTACCATTTTCTGACCAATACATTAATATATAAAAATATATCAAAATTCGGTAATGTTCATATACTAAGAAACATTAAAGTCAAAATTAATTACTCAATTTTAATATTCATAATAGAGCATGCATATAATATTTTAACTAATTCAAGACCATAAGAAACAAAATGCGAGGATTAATTTGTGTATTTTCATACCTATTACAATTGTCTCGTGACCATTCGGACAATTTCAAACATTATTTTATTAAAAGATTTACGAAAATGGTTGGTGCTACCAGATCAGGCTGTCTGAAGATGTTTGCTTCTTGAGATGAAATGCACCTAACATTGTTGCTTTTTGTTTTTCTACTTGCGTTTATAAATTCGTTTATTATATTCTGCAAGACCGAAATCACAAACAACAACACACTTTTTCCCCTTTTCTTTTTCCCCATTTCCCCTTTCTCCTTCTATTCTCTTCCATGTCCTGACTGGTTTCCTAACTTAAAATATACAAAATATTAATACTGTTACACTTTTCTCTCCCCCATTGCAAAACTGATTAATGTTCTGCATAGCAGGGAACGAAATCGATACAATCCACTATAAAACAAGCAAATCAAACACTACAAACTAGCGATTGAAGATACAAAACGCTTGCAGAACAAACATCTTTTACAAAATACTTGGATTCAACATAAATATTATTTACAAAATAAGTGGATTTGGCAATTAATAACAGGGTGGATATGCCGTCAAACAAACAAACAAACAAAACGACTAAACAAAAAAGCAGTCACTTTCAGACGGCAAATTCACTCTTATATGTCATGGAATTTGTAAAGCTCCCCATTTTCGTATTTCTACGTTTTACATTATATTTCAACCAATTTAATATTAAATTAACTCACATGTCATTTTTTATTTAAGTAACTATTTTTCTTCTCCAAAGTATTTATTTAATTGATTTAGTTTCTAAATCTTAAATTACACTCTCAAATTCTAGTTTATATCTTTATGTCCAAACTACAGGGTCGCTAGAAAAGCGGGAACAACGATTTATTTTTACAAAGAATAATTTTTACAAAGTTTTTCAAAGACAAATGTTATATTATACTCATAGATACACAAAATATCGTCCGTGCACTTCACTACAGCATCTTAACCTAGAAAACCAACAAAAGAACCAATCAAAAAATAGAAATCACGCATTTTGTTCATGATCTAAGCTGACCTTCAAATTTCTCGCTTTTCTAGCGACCACCCTGTATATTCTCTTCAATCTACAATAGATTCGTATTAGTTTTGTTTACATCAACAATCTTATAATTGGTTTGGCTTAATATTTTTTTCCTAAGAAAAAATGTAATTAAAGGTTAATTAAAAAAATATTAATTGAAATCTATCTTCATTCCACACTTGTGTTATCAGTAATTTAAATTTAAAATTTATCTTTTCAATTTTTATCATTATATAACTATTCTATTTTAATATTTACATTTTTTTTCGTTTTTAAAAAACATTATTAAAGTCTTCATGTTCTAAGGGAGATAATTTAAAACTTTTCATTCTAGCATTAACTTCTTTCATTTAAATTTTCATTCATGTTTTATTTTGATTAAATTTATTCTGCTTCATTCTTGCTTGTCTGTCTCAACATCTTGCAGTTATTTAATTTTTGATTTTTTTCCATTCTTGTGCTGTTGAAGTTACTCGGATGTAATTTTAATATCCATTACGATTATTAAAACCAAAACTAATTCTACGTCTCCTTCTTGGGTTATGATTATTGTATTTCCTATGTGTTTAGTTGAAGATCTACTATTTTGCACCATTTAAAAAAATTTAGGATTACATTTAAGAATTCACTTTACACATTTAACCTACTATATATTCTGTAATCTTTCCTTTCGTAATCTACTTTAATCAGGTTTTTAGAAAATAACAGGAATTTTTTCTATGAACATAGCTTTGTATAGCATCTCATTTTTGTTTAGGATTTCCTCTTTAAAAGTCACTATGCTGTATGCTTGAAGTAGGCACAGATAACGACGTTTTGATTTACTCGGTTAATGCTTTCCACCATTATCTTCTATTGACCATTATAATTCAAACTCTATTTTGTTTTTACGTAGTCCCCTAACCCAATCACATCATTCAGTTGTGTGCTCTTCCCTTTTTTGAATAATTATTTTTGTTTCATCCTAATTTCTATCACTATCAATATTAATAGTTAGTTCTTTCTCAAGGATAATGCAACATGGTTTCTGTATCTGCCTTTAAAAACACATTCCCGTTCCTTTCTAGGTATATCTTTTTACTCTCTTTCAAACTTCAAATTTGTACACAATTTCAGGAATTTAGCAATTACTCTCGCCGTCTCTGTCTCTGTCTCTGTCCGTCTGTCTGTCTGTCTGTCTCTCTCTCTCTCTATATATATATATATATATAATTTATATAGACACGTATTACATACTCGCTACACTAAACATGCTAATGTTTCGGAGCAAATTGATATATTAAAAAAACCCAACGGTTCCTCATCAGATTTATATCTGCTATTCAAAACATCTAGTCCATAACCCTTTAAGAACAACATGCTCGTAATAGTAGATAAAACTTTATCTTACTTGAGGAGGAGCAGTTGTTTTTTTTAATATACCAATTTGCTCGAAACATTAGCATGTTTAGTGTAGAGAGTATGTAATACTTGTCTATATAAATAAAAAATAATATATTTATATATCCGCCTCTTTATAAATATACACATATAATATATTATCTGTGTGTATATATTGTTTATGCATTCTTGAGAGAAAATAACGGATTGAATCTGAAACGGATTGCGTGTAAATATTTTAGAAAAGCATGCTTACCCAATAGATGGGATCTAATGTAATAATTTATCGAAAGATAACGCGGAAGTATATCACTGGACGAATAACACTGCATCCGATGGGCAATGGTTAGTTTTCTTCGAGCGAAAGCTGCCGTGTCTTGGGACAGTTTTATCGTGCGTACTGAAACAGGCATAAACAATGTTTTCCTGGACAAAGCGAGTCGTAATCTTGCTGGACGAACGTTTTTAGTTGGTTCATTATATAAAAAAGTTTGGTAAAAACGAATTTTAATCTCCAATGTGTCCTCAATTTTCTTGTCCGATATATACCTACTTTCTTGGGAACGAAAATTCTATTTATTTTCATCGATACACTTTTAAAAAAACATTTTATTACTAAATGTTTCGGTTACTTTCGCGCCTTTTTTTCTCTCTAATTCATCTGCTTTCTCTGTCCATATCTTTCTCCCTCTCTGTATTTCTCTCTTCCTCTTTTCCGGTGCAGTTCTGTTTCATTCCTCTCTTTTATCTTTTAGTCTTTTGTTTGAACGTCTCTCTCTCTCTCTCTCTCTCTCTCTCTCTCTTTCTACCAATCTATCTGTTTTCTTATTGTGTTGGCCCTTTATTCTTTTTATTACTCTACATTATTAGGTTATATTTCCCCTTTTAACTGTTTTTTTGTTGGAGCTACTTTTCTTAGCTTACGATATATCACTTCATCGGTAATACATTCTTTCTGTATCTGTGTGCTTCACTCCCATATTCTCTTTATGCATCTTTATTTAAAAAATATGACTTATGGAGGCCATGAGAATAAGGGTTCATAAGTGTACGGTAGTGAATAGGAAAATTTTATGATCGTTAGTAGTGGAAATTTGGAAAATTGGATTAATTTGCTCATCGAAAACTTGTTTAGATTGGACTTGAAGTCGACCATATTGTAGTCAACTGCAAAGCAGGAAAACGGAAGAGAGTTCCACAAGTGTGCACTTCTAAGAAAGAAACTTTGTTCATGGAGTCTACGTTTAGGTTTAGGCAGGGATAAAGAGTGGGGCAATTATTGATAGCGGTTTCAGCTATTCGATTGTTTTTCGTGAAAATTTTGCAAAGGGAGTGGGTTCAAAGATTAGAACTCAGATATCTCCCTTCTGACCTATATCTCCCACTCTTCCTAAGACTTTTCCCATTCTGTTGGCTTTAATATTTTCTTGGAACTACTAACTTTTTTTTCTGATCGTCGGTTTTTATTATTTTGATTTACTTCATCTTGTTCATGTACCTTCTTTTTTTATCAGTATTGCTATCCGCCATTATTTCACTTAAATTTGCTTTTCTTTGTCCAGATTGGCCTCTTTTAATTTGGAGCGATAACATACACTCCCTGAACAGCTTGCTGAGAAGAGTTTCTAAGATGAAATAAAAGATAACACAACCAACAAGATGATTATTTTCGAACAAAGATTGCTTATTAAATAACAAAGAAAAGTTCGAGGGTACTGAATACACTGAGGGGACAAATGGTGAACAACGGACATTCCTAATCGAGTTATACAATAAATCCTTAAAGTTTGAATTTACTTTGATATTTAGTATATAAATGGTGGGATGGTATATAATATAGATTAATGTATATCGCAATCCTATAATTTAAAGGTATACAATTACTCTGAGAGGTGCTTGTGTAGATTACTTGTCAGAAATGTATTTTTATGATGATTGCTTAGCTCTTCTTTTGAATTAAATAAATTTCACAAACACACACACACACACACATATATATATATATATATATATATATATATATATATATATATATATTACGTTGGTACAAAAATAATGTCGATTTTTACGTTAAATTTATAGAGGAAAAACGATATTATTTTTGCACCAACACACATACACACACACACATATATATACATATATGTTGCAGAAATTTAAGTTTACCAATTATACAATTTTTAAAAACACACACACACACACACACACACACACACACACATATATATATATATATATATATATATATATATATATATATATGATTAGTTTTTTTTGGAAAAAGAATTCCAGCAGAGTGCTCAATTAAAAGGAAAATCCAAATTTTAAGAGCGTACTTATATTTTGTGTACAGAAAGTTGTTAGTTGAGACAGATCATTGGTACCGTCGGTTTCAAGCCCGATAATAAGGCCCGTTTAAGGTAATAATTGGCGAATATTGGCTGAAGAGAGCTTGATAAGGATACCTTAAACGGGCCTTATTATCGGGCTTGAAACCGACGGTACCAATGATCTGTCTCAACTAACAACTTTCTGTACACAATATATATATATATATATATATATATATATATATATATATATATATATATATATATATATATATATATACTAGCAGAAGGTCCCGGTGTTTTCCAGAATATAATGAGGATCAATAAATGTCCCGCCCTCCCATATTGGTAAAATCGCCCGTATTTCAATCAAATAGATTTATTGCCTGCTCTCGCTGAAAACGTCGAGGAAGCTTCACATGCCTTACCCACAGTGACGTAGTCTACAATTCATTGCTGTTTACATTGCATTGCAGAGAGCCCAGTGTTAATTTTATAAAATTAATTTTACATATAATATATTGAATTAAAGTTTTAAATGCAAAAGTCAAATACCATGGTTCAATGTGCTCTAAAGAGAAACATTAATTTCGAACTCGTCCCTGTCATCTAAAAATACCTTTTCTACTTACCTGATTATAACTGCTTGACTTACAGTTTAAAACGCGAAAGTCATGTATCATAGTTCAATTCTGCTCTAAAACGAAAGATTCATTTCGAAATGCGTTCTTGTCATATCAAAGAACCGACTGTTGATTTTTATACGCGGAATATGTCTCCACTGGATTAGTGCGAAGGACTGTAGCATTTGGGAGGCTGAATGCCACCCAAATTCCAGTAAATCTACAGGTCATTGCCAATGATATCTCAATAGCAAGCGGTTGTTGCGATGATGAAAATTAATTTGCAACTGTTACCAACAGAAGTGGAGAATGCTACAAATCTAGGTAGAATTGTTGTCAACGGTACTGCAGAAAACACTAATCTCTGGTGATGACCAATGTGAAAACATTTAGTAAGATAATAATAATAATAATAATAATAATAATAATAATAATAATAATAATAATAATAATGTATCTTAAACCCCCACACAGTATAACTAGTACAAACCGGCGATAGTGCTTGAATGCAGAAAACAAAAACTAATGGGGTATAGACGTATAAACAGATAAGCCCATAGAAGAAGCAATAAAATCTGATGTGATAATAGTAAATTAAACCGGAAAAGTCCTATCAGATTGTAGATTTCGCAGTTCCAGCAGACCATAGGGTGAATTTCAAGGAGACGGAGAAACGAAACAAATATACAGAGCTGGCCAGAGAGATGAAAGAGCTATGGAAAATAAAGCTAGAAAAGATAACATCAATAATAGCAAAAGCACGAGAAATAATCATTAAAACAACGGAAAAAATATATGCAAGAGAACGGAATCAGAAGTATTGCCGAGAAGATAAAACGGATAGAAATGAAAACGGCTAAAATATAAGGGAACTCCTTGAATGCTGAGACTAATACACATGAGTTACAAACGCTAACTGGACATATATAAACTGCAAAAGAAATAAAACAAAAACATGCGCAAACCTAACATAGAATCAAGAAAACTGAAACAGTAACTCCCAACCAACAGAAAATAAAATTGTAGTGTCGGCATAAACTGGCATATCACCAAATGATAATTAATAATCAAGAAAGATGGGAAGACTGAGCAGTGAAAGCACTAACCAGACCTGCACTATATGAGTGCGAGGAGGACTAGAACATTGAGGAACTCAGTGGCACCTAAGTTCCAGTAAAGTCCAACAGATGTTACCAGCGAGAAATTAATTTGCAAAGATTAGCGAAAGTGAAGAGTACTAGATATCTAAAGTTTTGTTTCATCCGGACTCCGGAGTACAATTGAGATTGTTATGATAGTCTGCATGAGAACTCTTCTTAAGTACAACCCCTCCTCCTCGTCCTCGTCCTCGTCCCCGTCCTCGTCCTCCTCCTCCTCCTACTACTACTACTACTACTACTAATAATAATAATAATAACAACAGTAATTATAATATCATATATCACATACACATATGCATATATACGTGTCTGCATTAGATATGAGTTTGTTTTGGAAATGTTTTTTTAATGTTTGTTTTATAGTTCATGTTGGTTGTATTATTGGAATTACTAGCTGGTTTATTATATTATTGGAATTACTAGTTGGTTTATTATATTATTGACGTTAATTAGTAATAGAAGGTCGTTGAATTATCATTTTGTTATTGAAATTGGAGATGAGTAATTTGCATATTTTATATTTTTATTTAGATGGTCGCGGTAAATTAACTGACTAACGATTGCAATGCATCATTAAACGACAACTATTAAGATGAGGATAATAAATAATAAATAAGATTGTTAAATTACTTCAAATTAATCTCGACGATGAATTTTAGAATAGCGCTTATCAGAAACTTGTATATATATATATATATATATATATATATATATATATATATATATAGTAAGTTATAAAATGTATATGGCGATTAAGCTACACTGAATATTCCGCGTTTCATCCACTCTAGGATTCTTCTGTCCAGTTAGCGTTTGTAACTCATGTGTATTCGTCTCGGCATTCATCCTAGAGTGGATGAAACGCGGAATATTCAGTGTAGCTTAATCGCCATATACATTTTATAACTTACTAACTAGCTCTACCTACGTATTGAGCACTTTTGAAGTAAATACTTAAAGTTTACGCATAAATCTATACTTTCGTATATTAATTTTATGTGAGTAAAGTAAGTAGTTATATATATATATATATATATATATATATATATATATATATATATAATCAAACAAAATAATAAAAAAGGATAAGTATGCGGCAATTCAGTTTTAAAAATACCATTGCAATCATTGAGCTAATTTTTTTAAATTTCACATACAAATACAAACCTACCCCGCACTTAGTTACCCTAGCAATGAAACACAATTTTATTGCATGCATTATTATGCATGCAATATATTTACACAGAAGTTTTTGAGGAAAAAAATTCTTTATGACACAACAACAATGAAAAGAATCCAAAGTAAATATATTAATATTAAACCAATAGGTTCTCAATAATTGAACAGATACACCGAGAGCATTGTCAAGGCCGCTGCGACGAAGACTATCTCTACCGTGCTAGAAAGTTACTTACACCTGAAAGTATCCTGTACCCCTACAATGCAACCATTTACCCACCTATGGAGTATTGTTATCACATTTGGGCTAGCGCATCTGCTACTAGTCTCTCATTCTTGGACAGGGTTCAAAATGGAGTCGCCACTGATAGGTTCTGAACTTCAACCTCTGTCCCATCGACGAAATTTTGTATCCCCTTGCTAGTTTTACAAGTATTTTAATGGTGGATGCCCCGACGAACTACAAACTATAGTACCTCTCCGGCGTAAATACCGCTGAAAAACCTGACAAGTAGAAAAGTCTCACCCTAGATGTAAGAAAGCCTCCTATTCTAATAATTTCTTCCCCAGAACTGCTACACTCTGGAATTCCCTTCCGCATTCCTGCTTCCCAAACTGTACTGGCATGCAGCAGTTTAAGTCTCATGTGAACAGACACTTGCTGCTCAACAACCCTGCACTTTATGTCCGTGAAACCTCAACAGTAAAGAACCCACCGAGAGTAACACGGTGTTTTCACACTATATAGAACACTATGGAAACCTTTAACTGCGTTTCCGATAAGAACAAAACATTCAGCACTTTCTTTGGAAATTATAAAGGCTATTTCGGCAACGATTGCAAAGACTGGCCTGATACTAAAATACATGTGACTACTTTACGAACGTTAAGGGTTACTTAAAGCAGCATAATTTTTGGAATGAAATTAGACTCGTATTAGAATAATATATTTATTTTCTGAACAAAAAATGACGCAGATTTCTCCATTCAAAGTGATACAGCTTCACTCTAATTAAATTCCTCAGTTTTCTACTGTCATGATTTGTTGTCATCCTAAAAAATTAACTAATCATTTAATCAGTAAGAAACGGGAAAACTTCACAGCCCGTTAACTTGAATGGATGATTTACTCCAAAATTCTAAATAAATGTACTGTATCTATAAATCTTTATGTATGTGCATGTGCGTGCGTGCGTATGAGTTTCATAATTTATATAAAACAACTATGTCTGTATGTGTATGCGGAAAACAAAAGTGATTGTTATTTTATAAGTCTTATCGGAAACTGTACGTTTATAAATGGCTTTTTCTTAATTAAGACATGATACAAAAATTAAAGAGTTAGATTTAAGAGAATTGCATGTTGCACAGAATATAGCGCACCGTCTTTGTTAAAAAGTAGGAGTAAGGAGTTCCTAACATTCTAATTTTACCGGGCAACACCTGTTGTCTGGTCTGCTAGTATACGTATATTTACATAATAAATATATTTATGTAACATTTATATTTTGTCTGTATAATAATTTTGTAAGCACACAGAGGCGTTGAACCACAAACTTTACGATCGCCGTTATTATTTGTGAGTTTAGATTGGCAGTTTGCCAGAATTGAGACAAGCTCAAACACTGAGCGTCATGGTGTTCGATCTAATGGGCATAGATTTTTGGAAGATAGAAGACGGCTTGTGCCGGTCAGAATTTGTCCATATCCAGTGAATGGACCATTGGTGATTTGAACAGGGCGGTCTTCGTGTGATGACTTTTATGAAGGAAACAGAGCACAAATGCGAAAACTACGATTCAATAGTTTAAACAATTAAAAGGCATGATCATAACTCCGACAGACATGACCAAAAAGAAATTGTTGCAGAGCAATTACAATTCAGAAAAACTAATACTACTCTAGATGTACACAACACATATATTTCGCGTGAAACATATTATTATGTGTCTACTATCAAAAATCTATACAAATATATATACTTGATTGTTTAGTCGTTGAAAACAGGCAAACGTAAGAGCCAATTGACTTAGAATGAGTGCATAATTAATGCAGAATTAATAGCTGTATATACCTTGCCAGCAGCTTTCACTCAAAACGAGTCGAACAATATTCTTCCAAAGAAGGAAGTATCAACCGGAATATTAAATTCACAAGAGGCTCCAAGTCGGAGATATATCCCGGGAAGGGGCGATAACAACGTTATCTTTTTGCAGTTCTTGCAGGTATGTAACTACCTCCTGCTACATGCAGTGCCTGGTATTTTCAAATGGTCACCCATTTCGTAATTACTTGGCCTAAAATTGCTAAATTTCTTGAATTCGCTTAAGGGCTTACATCAGTTCCAGATGCTATAATCAGTAGGCGTTTTCTAACAAATTTAAAATCGAACTAAGTCTAACTCTACAAAAATCACCAAAAGCTATTAAAAACGTTGCCAAGCACTCTAACTGGACGCTTTGTAAACACACTAAAAAGTGAATGAAGACTTGCCCACGGAAAATTCTCTAGTATTGTTTCAATTCACAAGATAACTGCAAACCCTAACACCCCAGTAGCTCGATCACCAGCGACAATTATGTTTGGCCGTAAAATCAGATCAATATTTGAAACGCTGTTATCAAAACAAACCACCCAGACCTCATTTATACCACTTAAAAATACAACCTTAGGGATAAAGTTTAATTCTAAGTATTTTTGAAATAATGTTTCATTTTGAGATTTCGAAAAAATAATACAGATGATTGGCAATGTTATCTACATAATCAGTGGCCTTAAATTAGAACACAAAGGCATGCGAACCAGATACGGAAACCTATAACGAGGGATAAGGAATTAGGGAATATTGAAACCGTCTACGACACATTTGATATTGAGCCTTTTTAAAATCACATCAGAACTACGACGTTCTGGTAGGAAAAAGAGTTTACGGATTCATTTATGTTCTACCAAAAATAGAAAAACATGATACACCTTTCGGAGTAATCATATTTCAGAGGGTGTTGAGGGGGGAATTTACTGTGTTACCGACGTATGCACGGATCCATACATAATAAATACCGGAAGACAAGACTTTATGTAAGGTCTACATCCGAAGACCCACTAGAGCTTGTTCGTCGGCTATTTAAACAACTTATACTTTTGTATGTCCATGCATTTTCTATATTGCTGTGCTTTGTTTTCCATGTAACCAATTAACTAGGGTTATAACAATGATGTAGGGTGATTGCCATATTCGTGTATTTTTATTATAGTTCGATCATTATCATGCGTCCTATGGTATAAAACCATGCCTTCGATTTTGATTTAGTCGTTTTAAAAAGTTTTTCAGACCTGTTTCTCGTTCAATGATTACAATTATTTGTATTAAATCGATTGTTTCATGGTCTAACTTTATTTCTATTCCCAGACAACTTCTATATATTTACCTGGTTTTCTCCACCATTCATTTTCATATTATCCTTCGACGATTTAGGATTTGGCTTCTTTTTTTAGATTAAATCAACTCTGTTCACCTTGTTTAAATTTGTACTTCTATCTCTGTGACGATTGTGTGCTTTACTGTATGTGCTATTTGTCTATATATTAAAATTACATACGTTTATAAAGCTTCCGCGTACCTACTTTCTTTTTTTTTACACAGTGATCACCACTTCTCAAGGCCCGGAAGCCAATCAGGGATAAGAGTTATTGCAAGTACATTACGTTAGTGTGGAGATTTGATGAAGTGTTTAATTAAGGGGGCGGTTCATTAGGAATTTGCTTACGTTGGACTTGAAGACATCCAAGTTGTAGTCCGGAGGGAAGCAGGCAGACGGAACAGAGTTCCACAGGCGTGCAGTTCTAAGAAAGAAGCTTTGTTCATGGAATCCGCGTTTTGATTTAGGCACAGATATAGAGTGGGGGAAATTTTTCACAGTGGATTCAGATAGACGGGGGTTTTTCTTGAAAGATTGGCGAGGGGGGACCAGAGATTGGAGTTCAGATGAGCACCTGCCATGGAAATAACGATAAAACCAGGAAAGGCTCGCAACGTCTCTTCTGTGGGAGAGAGGTTGCAGGGTAGAGAAAAGGGCATCCCCTACTAAGCCACAAAGTCTATTTGGATATCTTATTCTCTTCACTGATGTAGCTTGCCGTCAGTTTGCCCACAATATCAAAATTCTACTGTTGATCAAATTTTTGTCTATTTTGATGTTGACATAGTTCGTTACAATCGCGTTGTATTGTGCGATTGTTGAAAAGATTTTTGTTACTGTTAGAATGTATTTTTCTCAGCGATGTGTCTGTACTGTTCTGCTTATTTCCTCTGGCTTGTCTTTTACATTGACTATTGTCTTGGCGTTTTTCCCAGTTTATATCCACCATTGTTAGCTTTCTTGTATCTCGTATACTGTTATTCTTTGGATCTACAGGTTGCAGCGATGACCAACCTTTATGTGTTTTGAGTTATATATTTATCTAGTTCTTTGTATATCAGCAACAAATCCTATATAGTAACGTGTTTTATTTTACCAGTTATTTAAAATAGAGTTATTAATGTCTATCCCACATAGTCATTAATCTTCTAGATGTTTGGTTGATGTGCCGTTTGTACAATCAATGCCATACAAGTATTTATTCTTTTTGTTAAGTATATAAATAGATTGTTAGCGTTACGTTGTCAATATCGAGTATATTGTTTTAATCTTCTGTTTCATTTTTATTAATTTGATGGCGGCAGCTCCCAGAACACACAAATATTTATAAGTATAACGTACGGAAGTACTTTCATCTCCTTTGCGTCGCTTAGTTGCATGCACCCTTCTGTCTTGAATTTTCGCGTTTTATTTCGAGTAGTGTATTTCGACATTTCGAATTATTTGCAAAAATAATGTTCACGGAATCTGGTTGTATTTATTATATTTTGTAGTGTTTTTCTTTGATTTGTTTTTTTACAAATAGTATTTGTGGACCATACAAAACGGATTATTTATACATTTTCATCTGTAAAGTCGGATTGTCTAAGTGTGCTATTGAGTGGAATCATCACCATGATAAAATATACTCGTGATAGAGAGCGATGAATAATCCATATCCGCATTCATATCTTTGTCAAATCTGCTCCCCCAGCTGTCCGTTCGAGTCTCCATGATGTCTGTAGCTTTTTTTTATGAAGTTGATATCTCTGCCAGGCCATTTGTATATAAAGCATTAACTTATAATGTATCTATTGTGCAGCAGATTTTCATGTAGTCGATTAATGCTGTGTTCTTGTTTTCTGCATTTTCTTATAGTTTAACAGACATTGTCGTTAATTTAAGTACACTATATTATTGATGAACTCATTTAACTTATTTTACGTTTAGTTTTGGCTTTTATTTACTTTCCCTTTATTTAACATCTGCCATTTTTATTTTACCTTAAACAAGATTCAAGAGTAAAATTTCATAATTTAAATTTATTTAAAATGTCATAATTTAAATTTATTTAAAACATAATGACTACACAATACAGTTTATTGTGCAGTCATTATGTTTTAAATTATATTTCATCCTATAATACTCGTGCTTTCGAATGTGGTTTCAAGCTGTCTTTAAAAGACTGGTCCAATATTTGGATACATTATCATTTCCTTTAAAAGTTAAGGTCAGTTAAAATGTCTTTTTATTCAATAGTTGAAGTGCTTTCAATTTCCATTCTAATATCGATGTTTACTGAAGTCATTAATAATTTTTTCCATCTATTTACAAAAGTCTAAAGTAGCAGGATTTGTTTACAATAAAATGAAAACAATTATGACGGATTGATTTTCTAATATGTTTCATAAAAATCCTTTTCGGTTCGTCTTGATTTATTGCTTTTATTATATAATCGATTACTAAAAGATAATAATAAATTGTAATACTCGCGAAAGCGGGAAACACACCAAGCGACTCAGGCACAAGGGAAGTGTTTCAAGACATACACCATCATCATATATAACTACATGATCTCAATCAATTTCTGCATCCCAATATATCTATATTACTTCAGGTAAATTCTCGCCTATCATTCTATTTACTGTAAAGGTTATTCGAGATAATTGACATTTTATTTCGCATATTTCGTCGTGTTGAAATATATCGGTAATGATACGATGACTACCGGTGATTTTAAGCTTGGAGAGTAAATAGTACACTGTGGGTGTGTTATCAACAGCTCCAGTAACTCTCGCTTCTCTTTTTTTTGTCACTCAGTCCACATTTCCAATCAGTGATTTTTCTGAAAAAAAGGCGAAGAAAAAGCTGCTTTCCAGGTCGGTAGTACTTGCGTGAACAGTAACCTAAGATGCCGGAACTTTCCCGTTCCTATGTCTATCCTTGTGGCCATATCACTCGTAAGTGTGCTGAAGGTAAACGCTTCATCTAGGCTGACGTCATCCGCCTGATAGTGAGGGACCGGAACCTTGGAGTAACCACTAAGGAGGCTGTCCTATCAGCAGGTGCAAAATACTGAAGCTGCTGTATTGCCATTTGGTGAATGGATTCTAGACTATGCAATAGTTTCTGGTGGGGCCTCTCGATGCCATACTAGTAGGTAATTGTTACGGCTTTAGATTTGTATTGTATAATGAACTTTATATGAAGCCCCTTCCAAAGTGTTGACTGTATATCCATCTTCAATAAAATATCTCCCCTCCGTGTTTAAAGAACTGTTCATTAGACATCTCATCACATCTCTTCTATTATAAATGTGAACTCTCCAAGTAACGTTTTATTACTTAGCATTAGTTATGACCCGCCCGAAATATGACAATACCACGGGGAAGGTATTAATAAATAAGCGATAAGTAGACGAAACTCCCGATTCTTATTTTTCAATAAGCGTTCAAGAAGGAAATAAAATATCTCTAATATTCCCCGCATTTTTTCCAGTTGTCCGGGGTTTCTTTTCATATCAATGTCGAATCTCTCCACCACTAAACGCAACGCTTGAATCTATTATCGTACATTCTATGCTCTCTTATTATTCGTTTTATTAATCCAGCACGTTGCGCAAATGCACGTAAAATCTGGATCCCACGTGAGAGACCCACGTTGCGCATTTTTAAAACATTGTGTTATCGTAGCCATTTTTGTTTTAACTTTTTCCCCAAAAACATGTACATTCGACATGTAAGATAAATACACTATCGTTTTTGTAAATAAATTATCCTCTTACACTTCTTACCACTGGGTTCGAGTTATTCTGGTTCTAAAAATGCGTTTGGTTATTGTGCAACGCGTATTTCACTATAAAAATAAATCATTGCTTTTATAAGAGGAACTAATTGTCTATCGAGTTGTAAAATAGTTTTTTTAATCTATAATATAAAAGTGAAAATGTGTGTATATTTATATGTGTGTGCATTTTTTTTAGTATGTCCACAAAAGTCTTTGGGGGGGCGCTGTGGGCGGTAACTGTTTCTTAGAACTTTTTATATATTCCGTAGATTATAACATGTCCGATTTACGAAAGGAGGTGATCCGTATCTTTTATTTCGGTGACTTTTATGTTACAAAATTCGCGCTATTATTTCATTTTCTCTACTACTGTTTTAGTGGAGCAGATTACCCAAACAATCGTTCATTTGATGATACAAGCATGAAATTTGGCATAAATATTCGCTGGATAGTAGATTTTAAGAAAAAAGTGCTGGCCACCTGAAATTCCAATATGGCGACCATTTTCCAAGATGGCCGCCATAGGAGTCCAAATTTTGAAAAATTTCAGCATATTATTGTATAATACAGTGCGTTTATCGAGCTTAAGTTAGTTTTGTTGTCATAATATTACTCACTTTAAGCTCGTTCAGTTTTCTAGTGTTCCTGTAGAAGCTTGACAAGGGCAACTGCAAAGTTTAGTACATTGCAACCCAGTCTTTTTACATTTGCACCTTCCACCACAGTCAGTCTTGCATCCACATTTTGTCAGTTCACTGCAGCATTTTGAAATCGGTTCCAGTGAAGTCCACACAATTTTCCAAGAGTCATCTTCTTTTGACCATCCCCACTTTGAAGGACACTGAAGTTCTGGATCACGTATGACACTTTGTCCCCAAACATGACCTGCTTGATAGGCAGCTCTTTTGGCATGTTCCTTGAGTGCATTTTGAGTTGGTGGGATTAAGTCATATGACCTTTGCTTCCGTGCAAAGAGGTCAAGTCTTGCGTCATATACTGATGACGTTGCACTGGACCTATCATACATGAGAATTACATATTTCTCCAATACTTGTAGATCAGACTCCTCAATTTCAGATGGGCTGAGACTGAGTTTTGCAAATGTGGCTGAGACTTCATTAAATACATTCAATGTCTGCAAGGCTGTCTTTTTTCCCTTGCCATTGAAAGAAGATACAACATCACACCCTGTGAAGGCATGGAAGAACAACATTCCCTTGGATTTCTCTGGTCCTAGATTCGACACAAGGTCATGTATAGGAATCCACCTGGTTTGTTACCCCTTACCGAATCTCACCCACATTTCCTGAAGACCAATTGCTGTGAGAGAAGGCATCATCGATATGGCAATTACTACAATGTCTGTGTCATTTGCATCAACCAGTACAGACTTGTAGCCCTCCTTAGCTGCATGCCAAGCATGTAAGAATATCCGTGTGTCGGCCTCCTCATGCGTACAGGGTGCCAATTCTTCTAAGCTGAAGTTGGTGTAATTGGCACTGGTAAGGACGATTTCCTCCCTAGTCACAAGGACTGCATTGCTTGTGATCATTTCAGCTATGGCATCGGCAAGGAAGTGGAAGAGTTCTGATTTGTTAGTGCTGTCTCGAAGGCGGTTTGCTCTTTGCGGTAACTCTCCTGATGGCCTTTCCACGTTTAGATCTAGCTTCTGACTTAAGGCTGGTCTTATGGTATACATCAAAAATGATATCTGTTCTCTTGTGAGTGTGGCTGTAGTTCTGCACCAAGGGAAGAATATCGTTTTGGGCATATTCCTCAAATGTCTTTGGTGTTTTTGGTGCAACAGCATTTACCAGTGAAGCCCCATCAACTATCAGTACATCAGATTCTGGCTTGGACTCTGGAAGCTGGACTTGCCCTTGGAGAATTTCCACAAGATCTGACTTGGTACTTGGACGTAGGTTACCATTCTTGCTGAGAGAGGGGGGAAACGACTGGTTCTCATGCTTGAAAAATTCCTGTAGATCACAACCTCTAGTTTGGCAAGAGATGAAAAGGCGGGAAAATAGGTGGCAATCCTCCTTTAGCAGTTTCTTCTCAGATTGTTTGCTTTGGCCAGTCCCCGTTTTGAAGAAATCTATGCTGTTCTTCTTGATGGACTGGTAGAAATATTGACCATCGTTAAGTTTATCCATAAACGTTTTGAACTGTTCTTTCCCCTTCTGAAGATGTGTAGCAACACGTTCAGTCGCAGATGATTCTGCTATGTCCTTTGTATCAAGGGTCAGCAGATCTCCTGTCACCTCAGTGAATGGATTGCCCATTTCCTCTAGGATCATGGTGAGCCTTTGAACCTTCTCAAGGAATGTCTTCTGAGCTGCAGGTGACTGTTCATGGTGACGAGTGTCACTCTTCACATCCTTACTCCCTGATGCTGTTTCATAGTAGGCCACTAACTTCCTTATTTCTGGCCCAGCCACCATCCATCTTCGAAGAGCTGCTGGATCTTCTGTCAGCCGAATAGCTCCACCATCTCCTTTGATGCTAGCATTATTTTGTTCGTGGGCTTGGTCAATGGCGACTGATGAGAAATGCCTGTCAGATTTGTGAACTACAAAGTTTCCATTTTGGAATTGTTGTGCAACCTCTGGGTGTTGCCTCTCTAAGCTCATCATATCTCGAAGATGAACTGGAAGCGATCGTGCGTAATTAACACTGTTGTTTGCGAAGAAATAGGGTATCAGTTCTGCCAGAGATTCACGATACAATGCGAAATTTCCCTCTCTGAAAGCACGTATCAGTGTCAGAATGGTTAGCTCCATGTTCAGAATCAAGAACCAAAACTGAAAAAGAGGACTCTCTTTACTGCGGAAGCCACATCACTCTTCAAAGATGACAGTTTTCTCATCACTGTCTTCCTGTTCAACAAGATATGCGCTGTAACCTTTCTTCAAGAGCTTGAATAAACTGCTTGCTGTAACCTGATGAGCTTGGTGAGTCTTTGTAACATTTGTAGCTGATAGAAATGAATCTGCAGAGCCTGAATATGCTATTTCTGCCTCAACAAGTGCACCAGTCCATCCGCTTCCCTCTAACATTGACCCTATTGATTTAAAGGCTGTCATTTCAATATGTAGTCCACCAAACATTATTACAAACTTGTCCTCCCCATATATGTCTGGCCAATGCCACTGTATCTGTTTCGCCAGTGCATAGAGTGGCTGGTCTGCTGTTATAACGGGTGTTTGTCCTGGGTTGTGGAACGACACAGTTTCCTTGATTTTGTCCATAGCATGCTTTATGGTGGCAACACTGTGTGCTTGATCTCGCAGAAGGGGCAGCAAAGCATTTATACTAGTCACAAATTCTGCTCTTTGGTTGCTTGCATGATGGGCAGACAATGTTACATTTGGTGAACCATCTACATCAGTGGTATTATGGACCTTTTCCAACCATTCATTTTCAAGCTTGACCTCCTCTTGGAAAATACTTTGATCTGGAAGTGAAAAGTCATCACGGATGCTTGGTTCTGGATTCTTCTTACGGAAGAAGGCTGGTGGAATATTTGTATATGACTCTGGAAGATCCGGGACCTTCTTCGTCCGACCTTCTGCAACATTGGCCAAGATGCGTGCTTCTCCTACATTATCTTAACTTGGGTGCTGGAACATTGAAATACTTGTACCATGGAAAGATGTGCTTGATGTTGTTGCTGTTGGGTTGTGATCTATGTTATCTACAGCAGATGTTGTGAACAGCCCTTTCCTCAAATTTGGTGGACACACGACATCATCTTCCACATATTGCTTTACAACAGTCTCACCCAACTGTCCTGATATTTCCAAAACTCTGTCATAAGATATGCTTATTCCATTCTCATGCAGCTTGTCGATCAGTTGTCTCTTTCTTGTCTTTGCAAAAACTTTCATTCCAACATAAACAGCAAATGGTGTTTCACGGTCTTTGGCATGTCTTTGAGATTTAGAACCTTCCCTGTACTTTGAGTAACAGTTGAACTGCAGTAGTTGAGCAATGGCCACATCGTACTGCAAATACCATGATTCAGATGGGACCTTATGTCCACCCCATGCTCAATACTGCAAACAAACTGCAGAAGTGCCTGGGGAACGGCTTCCTCTCCAAACCCTTCTTGAAATGCCTGGCTGAATTTTGTCTTGTGAGCCAGCATCTCTTTCCGGATGATATCAGCAGCTTTAGCCAGATGAATGGCTTCACTGTACTTGCTAGCATCAGATAGAATGGTGCTTATATCTTTTCTGAATGCAAGAAGGACATCTCGCCCTTTCTTATGTGCTTCAAGCTCAGGGATCCTAGAGAGTAACTGCTCTTTTAATCTGGTAGAATTGACCTCTGGGGATTCCACACCTAGTTGTTGCAGCCGACGCTTGTAAAGTGAGGCTAGATCAGCAAGTCGAAATATCACTGGTGTTGTTTCTGTACCGGTAACCATGCTATCCATGATGTAGATCACAAGCTCTGAAAACGCTAGGGGGTAAACGTCTTTCCCTTGACCGCTGTCATTCTCCTCTTGCTTCATGACATTAAGATGTGCTCGCTCTGAGTTGTATAACTGTGCCAAGCATCGAGGGTGATACTTCAGCTCTTGGGCAACAACGTCACCAGCACTTAACTTTGCTAGGAGCTTTCCATTGTTTAGGGTCCGGGCACACTGATTAAGCCTTTCATTCAGCTGCATGGTCATTGCCTGTCTTAAATTTGATATTTCATCCTCTTCTTCACATAAGAAGCACTGTACCTCTGGAGGGACTGAGGTCCTTTGTCTCTTCTCACGGTTCTCTTCTGTGCCTAATGTACTGGGGGTTATTTTCCTTTTCTGTCCTCTTGACAGCTTTGTGTTATTGAACAATAGTCGGCAGCTTTGGTGATATTTTGCTTTATTTCGTATCAGTGTGGCTTGTATGCCTTCTCCTTCATCTAACCGTGCTGGATTAAAAGGTATTGGCATATCATTAAGGGCATAAAACAAAGGCACATTTTTTGCAATTTTCGCATATCCAGCATAGTCCTGTTTCCTCTGGAATGAGCTAAGAGGTGAAATTAGAGTTTCATCTCTTTTGTCAACCTGACAAAGGCAACATTTACTCCAGTCAGTTTGCTGTCTAGTTTTGGCATCCATCGTAAGAGTCGTTGAAGTGGTGTAGGCCGAGGTTTTATCCTTTTACCACCTTACCACCTTTGCTCACTTTGATGTATGGGATACAGTTAGGTTCATGCTGCTGCCCTACACCTAACCCGATCGTTCATCCAATATCATTTAAATCCCGTGCGATCTGTACACCATCCGGATAACAATAAAGCCCCTGTCATCCTTGGCTCGGCTCTCCCGCGCTGGAACATCCTGCCAATCCAGGTGCGGCTATCCAACCTTAGGGGCTGACTAGATAGCATTTGAGATACTGAACTGGAGTTTAGCTGATATTGAACCCCATGCTGAGTTCCACAGCAGTGTCTGTCACCAGTGTGCCCTGGTAATGAGCGACATACACTCTCGTCATAATATTCTGCAAAATTCTCCTTCTGTGGAAAAAACGGTGGTACTTAATTTGATCCTCGTGAGATGTGCCGCCTTGGTCACAATTTCTCAATGGGTTGATTCAGGGGCTTGTATGGAGTGAGGAAGGTAACGGAATTAAGAACACCTGATTTCTTCAGGATGGCTAGCATGGTTTGTAAGCCTTTTTGGGGCATTTTATAGGCAAAAACAGGTTATCCACTTTGTCATTCTTGCATTAGCAGTCCTTTTTAGGCATAAAAGTTGGAAAAAAATGAACGTTTATGGAAATTTGTGGTTTGCTGGCGGCCATCTTGAAAAAAATGGTCGCCATATTGGAATTTTTGATGGCCAGCACTTTTTTCTGAAAAAGTAACTTACAGAGACTATTGATGCCAAATTTCATGCTTGTATCACCAAATGAACGATTCTGGCAAAAAATCACATTAAGCTGCTCCACTATTTGACCTAGAAAACTACACATCGATGTCCGTTTAACCACTTGCATATTTAAACGTTTAATTTCAACCGTTATCATTTTCCTGCCCTCGTAGCGTAGTGGTAAGTTATCAGGCTATTCGCCTCAAGGTTCGAGCCTACCAAAACTTTTTTTCCTTTTACACCGACAAACACCCTGGAAACGCCAGACACCCTTCTAGCATAAAATAAAATGAAGTTTATTCATATTCGCCGTACAACAAATAATCAGTTTTTTTAGTCATAATTTATATATAACTAAAAGCTTCGAGACGTGTGTGTACGTTTGTGGCGAATATGGTAATGATGTTTCAAATGTTTTAAAGCTGTATATGTGTTGCTGTAACAGACAGTAGTTATTTATTATTTGTTAAAAGAACTGAATATTGCAACCGAGTCCAGAATATTCAGATCAGACTGCCGCAGGACACTATCGATTTCTTAGCGAAGAATTTCAATCAAATGTTGCATGAGAGGAACTATTAACGACTTCAATGTCAAGTAATCGTTCCAGGGATAACTGTGACACGTAACCTATGAAAATTGAAGCTAAATGTTATTGGAATAGCTTAGATCCTTCCCTGAAGTTAACGTTTTATCTGCGACGTTGCACTTCATCAAATCGTTGAGTTAGGCATTAATGGCAATAGGAACCTGCTAGCCAAATAAAAGTCCTTGAAATATGCGAGCGCTGAGAATATAGAATTCTCTTTAAAATGAGTGGCGTAACCCCGCCATAAGCGACTGGTACCTGTTTAACTTGAACACCAATATATATATATATATATATATATATATATATATATATATATATATATATATATATAGATATATATATATATGTATATAACTACTTCATTTACTCACATAAAATTAATATACGAAAGTATAAATTTATGCGTAAACTTTAAGTATTTACTTCAAAAGTACTCAATACGTAGGTAGAGCTAGTTAGTAAGTTATAAAATGTATATGGCGATTAAGCTACACTGAATATTCCGCGTTTCATCCACTCTAGGACTCTTCAGGCTTATGCGCATAAGCCTGAAGAATCCTAGAGTGGATAAAACGCGGAATATTCAGTGTAGCTTAATCGCCATATATATTTTATAACTATATATATATATATATATATATATATATATATATATATATATATATATATATATATATATATATATAAGACACTGATAGAATTCAGATGAGAATCCTGATCGATATTACTTGAAGTAATATTTTCAAGGAGATCCTAGCACAAAAGGAAAAGCTCAATATTTAGAATAGAACAATATAAAAATTTAGTGGCCTAATTTTAAATTCTGAAAAAACAACATATAGAGGCATATATTCGATTTAAGTATTTATTGCTTGACAAAGGAATATAAAGAAGGGGTTATATTAATTTCCTTAATCCATGGATTAAGGAAATTATTATAACGCCTTTTATATATTACTTTGTCAAGCAATAAATTCTTAAATCGAAGATATGCCTCTATATGTTGTTTTTTCAGAATTTAAAATTAAACCACTAAATTTATATATATATATATATATATATATATATATATATATATATATATATATATATATGCGTGTGTGTGGGGGTGTATGTGTATGTTTAAGGAAATATAATCTAGCGCTATGCAACGTTACCGACTTGCGAACGTATGAATTCTTGGAATTGTCTAACGTTTGCACATGAGTTCATTAGGTTTAAATTCCCTTCATTCTGTGGCAATTGTTTGGTGGCCTGGAGATAAAAGCTTAGAAAATGGAATAAAAAGCTGTGGTCGTATCTCCCGAACGGCAAGAATTTTCACCTTCTACACTAAAAAATGCACAAGTATGAAGCTATAAAAGAATAATAATTATTTAAATGTATATATATATACATATATATGTGCTTGTATAAACATATATGTATATATATTCATGTATAAAAAATTATATATATATATATGACTATTTCATTTAATCACATAAATTAATATACGAAAGTATAGATTTATGCGTAAACTTTAAGTATTTACTTCAACAGTGCTCAATACGTAGGAAGAGATAGGTAGTAAGTTATGAAATATATATGGAGATTAAGCTTAATTGCCATATATATTTTATAACTTACTATATACACACACACACACACACACACACACACACACACACATATATATATATATATATATAAACGGCTTCGTTCAGTCTTGACAGACTAGGGATACCTACAGTAAGTTTGCTTGCGCATGAAACGTTTGATGAAAGTGTTGCGCAATCCTAACCATACCTCTCGTGAGTCGAAATTAATTTTAATGAAAAGTAGAATGTCAGGATGACTGGAAACCATCCAGAGATATTCACATTAACAGCCCGGTTTTTCTTAGATTACTGGAGTTAAGCAACGGCAGACATTGCCAAATGGGTGACCATTTAGAAATACTAAGCGCTGTATCTGTTCTCTGCTAATCTCGGCAAGCACATATATATATATGCGTGTGTGTGTGCAAATCTGTGGAAACATGCTTTCTTTCTTTATAATATATACCAATTCTTATTTTAAAAACCCAATGTAACTACAGAGCAATATAGTGTATGAATAACAAAAGTCTATATTCCAAAGTTTATGATGTTTACTATATTACAATTTATTCCTTTAATTCAGTTAGCATTTACAATTCTTGACAGTATCTGTTTCGTAGGACAAAATCAATCACTTAATTATTCTGTCAATTAGTAATTCTTTTTTCCCATTACTCATCAGAAGAAATAGCAACAATCAATCCATCAACATGGAAAAATTGCGTTTTGACATGATTTTACTCCGAAAGTTGAAAGAGAAACTGTAAATACCTTATAATATGTTTCCATTACGCCATTTTGAATTTCGAAATAGCCTAAACTGCTTGATGACCTATTCTACTAGGGAACATGGGGGGTTTCATAGTAACGGACAAACAATCGCTGGGTAGAATCGGTCTTTATATATATATATATATATATATATATATATATATATATATATATATATATATATATGTGTGTGTGTTTCTTTGTTTACATTTATATACATTCTTTTAGTTTCGTATATGCAAACATTTGTAATAGATTATAATTATTCATGTTATTTTCATAAATATGGATACATTAATTATAATTTATAATTTTACTAATTATTAAATACAATATTTTTAGTAAAATATACTTAAATTAATAGAACTTGTTAGTACGAAGAGAGTGAAATATTGTGGCCAGGGTTCGAGTTTGGTGAATAAATCCACATGGTATGTAGATTCCAATTTATTATAAGGTATTTTTGGCTCATTTGTAGATTTATTCAATAAACTCGGACTCTGTATTCCTTAATCAAACAATTTATGTCTATTATGAAATTTGATGTTTTTTTCTGAGTGAAAATTAAATAAGAAAATATGCATTCCATATGCTCTATCAATTACATTGAGCTGTTCCATTTTTGGCTAGAATTGTATTTTATAATATTACCTCAAAAATATTCTGTAAGACTCAATATCACATGATTAATTAATCTGTGTTCCTATTCACCCTAGAATCCTGATATATACATATATATATATATATATATATATATATATATATATATATATATATATATATATATATGCAAGTAGGCCTGCCAGACGGCCTGGTAGTATATAATTTAACACTTCATTCATCAAACTGAGTTGAGTTAGTAACGCAAGTTCTAAAAATTATTCGCTTGTTTTTACATTACTGGCAGCCCACTGAAGCTATCTGATTATCCAGTATTGCAGTCAAAATCAGAAACGATTTGAACCATAATCTAGGACCGCGGAATATTTTCACACTTTAGGACAAAAGCGGAATCTTTGAGAAAAAATATTACTCGTTACCTATTCTGTGACAACCCCCCCCCCGAAAACCTCAATTGCTGCTTTACGTTTAACTCGTCATGCGGGATGTATCATGTTAGAGAAAGATAAAGCGTTGCTTTACATTATTTTCTGTTTCGGCAGAAGTGAGGGACAAGATCGACAAGCAAGTGTTGGATTTGCCATTAAATACTTGTCACCAGGCCGTATCATGAAACTAACATTGGTTTGCAAGAACAGCGCTCATACTACTTTTGTAAGCTGCTATGTACAAAAAATTTACTACCCTGAGGGAAGAAAATGTTAAATTTTATTATTCTTCATGAATAACGCCAAGCATAAAGCTTAGCTTATCATTATGTGTGACTTCAATGCATGAGTTTGCGCTGACCATGTTTATTGGGAAGGAGTTTGCGCTGACGATGTTTCTTGGGAAGGAGTTTGCGCTGACCATGTTTCTTGGGAAGGAGTTTTGAGGTTTGAAGGTGGTAATGCGAATAAAAAGAATTGGAATCCGTCTTCTTTCAATCTTCAAAGAATTTAGCGTTTGGTTCATTAAAATTTTCTTTCAGCAGAAAAAAAACCTGCGTAAAATTTTTTGGATGCATACCGGATTAAGAATTGGCACATGATTCAGTATATACTTTCTCGCAGGCAGAACTCAACAGACATCACATGTTCTTTCATGACACTTTCTTTCTGATCATTATCATGCTCTAAACTAAAACCTGTTTACGTCTGGCATAGAGAAAGCTCCAAATGTGAAAAATCCGAAAACGCATTCGTGTCGTGTCTTTCAAAACCAGCGGGAAACAGAAAAAGCTGACGAATAATATATGATAGTCTCTCGATTCAGTTGATAACGGACGACATTGAAGGTTCGTATAAAAGTCTCAAAGGTGTAGTCTATGATTCATCGCTTGAAGTACTCAGACTTCATAATTCGCAAACACTATGACCTGTTCAGTGAAGAGATGAAAATTTAATCAATCAAATGTTCGATTCACATAAAACGTGGATGAATGATAATGAATCATCTGTAAAACATCTAATCAATAAAAATATAACAAAATAGTCTAAACTGCCCTCCACAACATGACAGACTGCTGTTTCGTCTTATCGAACCGCTGAGCTATAAAAGGCAGCAGACAAGAAATATACAAACTCTTTCCGGGAGTGTTTGAAAAGCGTACATGTGCCGAAAAACTGTTGCCGTCTGCTCACGGGGAACCACTCTATACTTACAGTAAATAAATCTAGAGAGAGTATTTTGAATTTTTTCTTACTTCCAATTCTGAGATAGATGAGGAGGCTATAGCTGCATTTTCACACTGATCACCGTTTTCTTAAAATCATCAAACAAACCCTGTCTTGTAAGATCCCAGAAAAAGATTAAATTCCACCAGACTATTTTATGTACGGTCGTACAAAACAAATTAAGGAGCTTTCTAATTTATTTGTAGTCATTTGAAGTCGTGGAAACATACCACAATATTTCAAAGATGCCTTCATAAGACAAGGATAATAAGATAATTAGATTTTTCTTTCCATATGTAGCACTATCTATTCTTAATAGAATAATTCACTACTTTGATTCATGCAATTTAACCAATATTTCAATTCGAATTTAAAGTAAGATGTGAATAAAGGCCGAATTCACAAGATTTCCAGCTACAGTATAACTGGAAATGTTTTCTGAATTATTAAATCATTTCTCTCTGATAGGCTCATAAGAGTAGTGGTTGATGGGCAGAAATCAGAAGCCCACAGTATGAATGCTGGTGTCCTTCAGGGATCTATTCTATGCCCAACTCTCTTCCTGCTCTACATCAATGATCTCCCCAAACACATACTTAAATCATTCGTTGACATCTACGCTGATGACACGACCATCTATGGCAACACATCAAAGACCGTAAATGACAAAGTTCTCTCCTATTTTCTCTCCTCTGATCTCGAGCGCGTAGTACAGTGGGGGGAAGAGGTGGCTGGTTACTTTTAATGCATCTAAAACCAAGATTCTATCTTCATGTCATTAACGCTCTGATCCCTATCAGACATCAATTGAAATGAATGCCTCTCGTCTTGGAGAGGCTCCATGTTTTGACAAGCTCCTGATCTGAAATGGAACACGTACATCAAGTCTGTTGCCCAGGTCGTTGCAATAATGGTGGGATCGTTCTATCGTTCCAGAAGATATCTCACTGCCGATGCAATTCTCTATCTATATAAAAGCCAAGTACGCCCAACGATGGAGTACTGCTGCCATATCTGGCAGGAACTGCTAAAGTAGCCTATCCTGCCTTGACAGTGTTCAAAATAGACTTCGTAGCTTAGTGGGGGTGTCCTTTTTTCTTCCCTGCAACCTGTCTCTCACAGAAGAGACGTTGCGAGCCTGTCTTTGTTTTATCGTTTTTTCCATAGCAAGTGTTCGTCTAAGCTCCAATCTCTGTTCTCCTCGCAAATCTTACACAAAAAAACACCCGTCTAGCTGAAACCACTGTCAATAATTTCCCCCACTCTTTATTTATTCCTATATCAAAACGTAGATTTCATGAACAAAGTGCACTTCCGTTTGCCTGTCTCCCACCTAACTACAACTTGGATGTCTTCAAGTCATATAAAAACAAATTCCTGATAAAACGCCATCTTAAGTAAGACATTTTATCAAATCTCCATCACTAACGATTACTACGATATTATCCCATTGATTACTGTACACGCAATAACCCTTATCCCCGAGTGGCCTTCGGGTCTTTATAAGTGGTGACTCCCATGTAACAAAAGGGGATTGACATTATCTTTTTCTCCCTCTCGAGAAAAAAATAACGAGATTGTACATCAGCTGATTTAATAAAAGCTTTCGATACTCTCAATAGAAGAGCAATTTGGAAAATGTTACAAAAAGTAGGCATTCCAGATAATATTTTGTAATTGTAACATTTTATAAAAGTACTAAAGATACTCTAGTGTGCGAGGTTTCAGTTTATGAACTGTTTAACGTCTCCAATTGCACAAAACAGATGTGTTTCATGACTTCGGCTTTTCTTACACTATTTTCTTTAGCGCTTAAAATACTGAAGCTAAGTTTTCATTACACACAAATAGTGGTCTTTTCAATCCTCAATAGTTCCAGATTAAAACCAAGGTTCGATCGATTATCATTCATGATCTCTTATACACAGATGATGTCGCCCTCTTTGCACCAGCTTGGGAAGAAACTAAAAATCTGATTAATTGTATCGCAAAAGCTTGTATAAGCTTTTACACTTACCGCTTTAATAAAGAAAACTGAAGTTGTATATCAATCTTCTCCTTAGACACCAAGGTTCAGATCACACTGAGCGCTTGTATTTCAATTTAAAAATTGTACCATCTACCGGTTGCAAATTAATAAACTACACATTCGTTATATACGTAGCAACATCCTTAAAATTAAAGTCCAAAATTTTGAACGCCTTAAAAATATAATATTGAGGGTATCTAAATATCCTTCATCCAGTCACATTTTAGGTGGTCTGAGCACCTCGATAAAACGAATGGTGAACGTATACCAAAACTTCTAGCGTATAGTGAGTTTAAAAGCGGTAAACGAACGACTGGAAGATCTTGGCTCCGATTTAATGACATTAATTACAATCCTGCCGCCATTAATATTCCAATTAAATCTTTGACGACTTGGCACTTGATAGGGACTAATAAAGCCGCACGTGCCAGCATGAAATCCAAAAATGTGAAGCAAGTCGTATCAAGAAACTAACAGAATAACGATTAAGCATCAAGGTACCTGTCACACAAACACTAGTTATCTCCGACAGTCGTCATTCATACCTGATTTGTTGTCGTGTTTGCAGATTGTTTGCTAAACGTAATTACCATCTCTGACATAAAAAGTCCTATCAGATTACACTGGTCAACTAATAGAAATTGTCATGGTTCCTTAAATATTTCAATTATTTTTTGTCCAATTTGAGTGCGCTGATGTCAGAAATGCTGTCACTGTTTCTATCAGGTCTATGGTATTCACACCTCTGTAAAAACCAGATAGCTACAATAAAAACAGGCAAATCGAAACAATATTTTTTTATATAACCTTTAGATACATTGTCATGAAATCACAACAAAATATACCCAATTAAAGTTTAAAGTCGTAAAAACTGCAAAGCATATACATTATTATCCATAAATTTACGTTTCACTGATTTTCCAAAATGGGGGGGTCCAGTATCATCAGAATTGATAAGTCAACAGTAGTCTGTTAGCATGGTAATGTCACAATGACCTTGGGAACGAACTTTTATATCATTGATGTCTCGGTGGAAGAGCCCCCATTTGCTCGTTGCTGACATCATCTAGCTTTTCTGGAAAACAGGGAAGATGGCTGTGCAATAAATTAAACTTACTTCTCATATTTGCACTCATTTGATGTAGATTTATGAATAATGGTTCAACAAGTTGTTTGTAGTTGGACGCTTTTATTTTTCCTAAGGGGAATTTTTCTATATTCGTAAACGCCATCCAAGAACTTCATTCTGAAGGATACATAAAATTACAGAAAATTGCGTCATTCATAAAATTTCGACTCTGGAGTTCATCCAAAAGTCTAGTTTTTATTTCTCTATAGTAAGGCCGGGATTTTCATGCAAATATATTTTAAACAGTTACCATCTTTCTCAAGAGTCTTCACAAACTTTCATAATGCCAAGCTTTATGTGCAAAGGAGAAAACACAATTTTGGAAACCATCCATCAAAGGAAAAGCTAGCACCTTAAGAGTGAGAGAGAGAGAGAGAGAAAGAGAGAGAAAGAGAGAGAAAGAGAAAACAGAGAGAGAGAATAAAGAAGTAGCGCACTAATTAATTAAATGCTATCCCACAAACAAAAGAAGCAAGAAAATTTTGTATGACCACTATATAGTCTGATGAGAAACCCAACCATTTCCAAATCAACACATGCTAACTATTTGGACTGTCTGTATAAAATCTTTTTCAGAATAAATTTGATTTCATCACATTTTTCTTTAAAGGTCGTTGAATCACTTAGAGGAACTGATCCATATAATTTGTCATTAAGAATAAGACCACATTTTAAACTTCTTTTCAAACTGTCTATAAAATGGCGCCAATCTTGAGAATAATACTGTTCGATACCAAGGTACCGCAACAGACCAGCAACGACATTGCAATATTAGTTGTAGAAACTTATCAACGTCTTCATTGATGTTTTTTAATTGGTGCATAAAGTAATGTGCCTTTAGTTGCAGGAGATTACTCTGAGTCCAAGTGGCGGTGCGCGGAATTAATCTAACCACAACATGGGGCGTGTGCCGTTTTCCTTGACCCAAGGAGGTCGTGGACTCGCACGAAAAAGAAAGTGAAGGAATCAGAAGTGACCAACAAACCATTTCCCCGTATAGACGATTATTGCCAAGCTGTTCTGTTGTAACTATTGTGCTTGGTGACCAGAATAGCTGCTGAACTTTCGGAGGCGTTTCGTGATCTGAACTACTTAAAATCGAACTCATATACCGGCGAACGTTTATCGTACAAGACTCACTGTGTTTACGTTTTGGTTTCGATCTAAGCTCAAATCTTTTTTCTTTTTTACTTATAACATGTGAACTGTTTAGACAAACCCCCCAAACCATTACTTATATGAACATGTCTCAGTTTATTTTTACTTCATTTTTTAAGGAATTTAACATTACATTTACTACCTAGGATATTTCTGGTTATAATAAATTAATATCTGCATTAATTAATATTTATACATATTTTATGACCGGTCAACACTGTGTAATTTACTAGTATATATATATATATATATATATATATATATATATATATATATATATATATATATGAAACACAATTGAGACCAAGGGAATATTTTACGCGTTGCTATGTGTAAAAGGCTATTTACAGGTTTAAATAGGTTGAAATCATCTAGGAAAAGCGTGTTTTATTATTCTAAATATTTTATGCAATGCGGCAAAAGAAAAACCTACAATAAAAGCCACTTAAATGGGGAATTTTAGTCTATTAACTTCGGAGAGCTTTAATGTCTTATAAAAAATCATGATACGATCATAATTACAGTTCTTTTTATTATTTACGAGAGCGAAAAAACATTTGGCGCAATTCTACAAACGATTACGTGCGAAGACAAAACAAAACTACCATCAATAAGAAACGAACAGAGGAAAAAATAAATTTAGAAACAGAAAAGGTGAACAGACTTTTCCTATGAATCTGAACAGATACTATCACGGATCTAAGCTATTTATAATATGCAGGCGAAAATAACTAAGCATGAAACTAATTATAGACTAAAGACTGACCAAAATAAGGGATGTACAAAACTTGCATAGGGTATGAGATTGGAAGTTTAGTAACAAAACTTATAAAGGGATCTAACACTATAGATAGAATGAAAGAAAAACGAAATTTGTAGTAGATGGTAAAATCCGGTAAACAAGGAAATACTCAATAAGAAATACGGAGAACTAAATACAAAAGTAGTAGCAAAACACAGAAATTCTATACAAATCGGAATAGTACAAACAATGACCGTTAAAATTAATTGAAGAGAATTTTATCAAAACAAGAATGGAGAAATACAAGAACCGAACAACCGAATCCAAGAGAAGCACAGCACTGCTTGGACCAAATACAGGGAAAGCCTCAAGACTACAGCAGAAACACACATGGCTGATAGACATACAGAATGAAGTGAAAGAAAGTGAAGGCGGAGAAACAGATATGAATGAAGAAACACTGAAGAAAACCCATATAGAAAATGGCAAAATAGAAAACACCAAGCAATAATGGGACACATACGTAAACGTTAAAAATTTACGACACAACATGATAGACTAGTGCAAAGTCGTAGAAGCTGTACTCTAAAAAACAATTACCAGGATGGATGACAAAAGAAAGAACTACACTAATACAAAAAGAGGCAGAAATAGGAACGGCACCAAAAAATTACAGGCCAATAATTTTCAACAGCCCAACTGAGTGGACATATCTACTCCTTTAACAACTTTTGCCTACTGCCTGAGGAACAAAAGGGATGCCAGAAAGTAACGACTTATACATAGATCAAAATATCTTGACCAAGTTAAAAGGTAAAAAAATATCTTGACTAAGTTAAAAGGCAAAAAATATCTTGACCAAGTTAAAATGCAAATAAATATCTTTACCAAGTTAAAAGGTAAAAATATCTTGACCAAATTAAAAGGCAGAAAATATCTTGACTAAGTTAAAAGGCAAAAAATATATTGACTAAGTTAAAAGGCAAAAAATATATTGACGAAGTTAAAAGGCAAAAAATATCTTGACCAAGTTAAAAGGCAAAAAATATCTTGACTAAGTTAAAAGGCAAAAAATATCTTGACTAAGTTAAAAGGCAAAAAATATCTTGACTAAGTTAAAAGGCAAAAAATATCTTGACCAAGTTAAAAGGCAAAAACTATCTTGACTAAGTTAAAAGGCAAAAAATATCTTGACTAAGTTAAAAGGCAAAAATATCTTGACTAAGTTAAAAGGTAAAAAATATCTTGACTAAGTTAAAAGGCAAAAAATATCTTGACCAAGTTAAAAGGCAAAAAATATCTTGACTAAGTTAAAAGGCAAAAAATATCTTGACTAAGTTAAAAGGTAAAAAATATCTTGACTAAGTTAAAAGGCAAAAAATATCTTGACTAAGTTAAAAGGCAAAAAATATCTTGACTAAGTTAAAAGGCAAAAAATATCTTGACTAAGTTAAAAGGCAAAAAATATCTTGAGTAAGTTAAAAGGCAAAAAATATCTTGACCAAGTTAAAAGGCAAAAATATCTTGACTAAGTTAAAAGGCAAAAAATATCTTGACTAAGTTAAAAGGCAAAAAATCTTGACTAAGTTAAAAGGAAAAAAATATCTTGACTAAGTTAAAAGGCAAAAAATATCTTGACCAAGTTAAAAGGCAAAAAATATCTTGACTAAGTTAAAAGGCAAAAAAATCTTGACTAAGTAAAAAGGCAAAAAATATCTTGACTAAGTTAAAAGGCAAAAAATATATTGACCAAGTTAAAAGGCAAAAAATATCTTGACTAAGTTAAAAGGCAAAAATATCTTGACTAAGTTAACAGGCAAAAAAATCTTGACTAAGTTAAAAAGCAAAAAATATCTTGACTAAGTTAAAAGGCAAAAAATATCTTGACTAAGTTAAAAGGCAAAAAAATCTTGACTAAGTTAAAAGGCAAAAAACATCTTGACTAAGTTAAAAGGCAAAAAAATCTTGACTAAGTTAAAAGGCAAAAAATATCTTGACTAAGTTAAAAGGCAAAAAATATCTTGACCAAGTTAAAAGGCAAAAAATATCTTGACTAAGTTAAAAGGCAAAAAATATCTTGACTAAGTTAAAAGGCAAAAAATATCTTGACTAAGTTAATAGGTAAAAAATATCTTGACTAAGTTAAAAGGCAAAAAATATCTTGACCAAGTTAAAAGGCAAAAAATATCTTGACTAAGTTAAAAGGCAAAAAATATCTTGACTAAGTTAAAAGGTAAAAAATATCTTGACTAAGTTAAAAGGCAAAAAATATCTTGACTAAGTTAAAAGGCAAAAAATATCTTGACTAAGTTAAAAGGCAAAAAATATCTTGAGTAAGTTAAAAGGCAAAAAATATCTTGACCAAGTTAAAAGGCAAAAAATATCTTGACTAAGTTAAAAGGCAAAAAATATCTTGACTAAGTTAAAAGGCAAAAAATATCTTGACTAAGTTAAAAGGCAAAAAATATCTTGACTAAGTTAAAAGGCAAAAAATATCTTGACTAAGTTAAAAGGTAAAAAGTATCTTGACTAAGTTAAAAGGCAAAAAATATCTTGACTAAGTAAAAAGGCAAAAAATATCTTGACTAAGTTAAAAGGCAAAAAATATCTTGACCAAGTTAAAAGGCAAAAAATATCTTGACTAAGTTAAAAGGCAAAAATATCTTGACTAAGTTAACAGGCAAAAAAATCTTGACTAAGTTAAAAGGCAAAAAATATCTTGACTAAGTTAAAAGGCAAAAATTATCTTGACTAAGTTAAAAGGCAAAAAAATCTTGACTAAGTTAAAAGGCAAAAAACATCTTGACTAAGTTAAAAGGCAAAAAAATCTTGACTAAGTTAAAAGGCAAAAAATATCTTGACTAAGTTAAAAGGCAAAAAATATCTTGACCAAGTTAAAAGGCAAAAAATATCTTGACTAAGTTAAAAGGCAAAAAATATCTTGACTAAGTTAAAAGGCAAAAAATATCTTGACCAAGTTAAAAGGCAAAAAATATCTTGACTAAGTTAAAAGACAAAAAATATCTTGACCAAGTTAAAAGACAAAAAATATCTTGACTAAGTTAAAAGGCAAAAAATATCTTGACTAAGTTAAAAGGCAAAAAATATCTTGAGTAAGTTAAAAGGCAAAAAATATCTTGACCAAGTTAAAAGGCAAAAAATATCTTGACTAAGTTAAAAGGCAAAAAATATCTTGACTAAGTTAAAAGGCAAAAAATATCTTGACTAAGTTAAAAGGCAAAAAATATCTTGACTAAGTTAAAAGGCAAAAAATATCTTGACTAAGTTAAAAGGTAAAAAGTATCTTGACTAAGTTAAAAGGCAAAAAATATCTTGACTAAGTAAAAAGGCAAAAAATATCTTGACTAAGTTAAAAGGCAAAAAATATCTTGACCAAGTTAAAAGGCAAAAATATCTTGACTAAGTTAAAAGGCAAAAATATCTTGACTAAGTTAACAGGCAAAAAATATCTTGACTAAGTTAAAAGGCAAAAAATATCTTGACTAAGTTAAAAGGCAAAAATTATCTTGACTAAGTTAAAAGGCAAAAAAATCTTGACTAAGTTAAAAGGCAAAAAACATCTTGACTAAGTTAAAAGGCAAAAAAATCTTGACTAAGTTAAAAGGCAAAAAATATCTTGACTAAGTTAAAAGGCAAAAAATATCTTGACCAAGTTAAAAGGCAAAAAATATCTTGACTAAGTTAAAAGGCAAAAAATATCTTGACTAAGTTAAAAGGCAAAAAATATCTTGACCAAGTTAAAAGGCAAAAAATATCTTGACTAAGTTAAAAGACAAAAAATATCTTGACCAAGTTAAAAGACAAAAAATATCTTGACTAAGTTAAAAGGCAAAAATATCTTGACCTAGTTAAAAGGCTAAAAATATCTTGACTGAGTTAAAAGGTAAAAAATATCTTGACTAAGTTAAAAGGTAAAAAATATCTTGACTAAGTTAAAAGGTAAAAAATATCTTGACTAAGTTAAAATGTAAAAAATATCTTGACTAAGTTAAAAGGCTAAAAAATATCTTGACTAAGTTAAAAGGCAAAAAATATCTTGACTAAGTTAAAAGGCTAAAAAATATCTTGACTAAGTTAAAAGGCAAAAAATATCTTGACTAAGTTAAAAGGCAAAAAATATCTTGACTAAGTTAAAAGGCAAAAAATATCTTGACTTAATTAAAAGGCAAAAAATATCTTGACTAAGTTAAAAGGCAAAAAATATCTTGACTAAGTTAAAAGGCAAAAAATATCTTGACTAAGTTAAAAGGCAAAAAATATCTTGACTAAGTTAAAAGGCAAAAAATATCTTGACTAAGTTAAAAGGCAAAATATATCTTGACTAAGTTAAAAGGCAAAAAATATCTTGACTAAGTTAAAAGGCAAAAAATATCTTGACCAAGTTAAAAGGCAAAAAATATCTTGACTGAGTATAAAGGCAAAAAAATCTTGACTAAGTTAAAAGGCAAAAAATATCTTGACTAAGTTAAAAGGCAAAAAATATCTTGACCAAGTTAAAAGGCAAAAAATATCTTGACTAAGTTAAAAGGCAAAAAATATCTTGACCAAGTTAAAAGGCAAAAAATATCTTGACTAAGTTAAAAGGCTAAAAAAAACAGTCTTTACATAGATCGATTACTATAAAACCTACGATAAAATCCAACAAGCATAGAAAATGGAATGCCTAAAATATACGGGATATCTGACAAGATTATTAATATTATAAAGAAAGCAATGCTAACATGGAGACTGGAGTGTAGAACTGGTGGACTACACCTGATGATATAACTTTCAAAAGGTCACACTATCACTGTAATTGTTTGCCATAGAAATAATACCACTCAAATACATACTTATTAAATATTATACCGGATACAAGTTTAAAGACATAATAAAGAATAATTCATGGCAGGTATATGGATGGGACAAACTGTTAGCCAAAAAAAAAAAAAAAGAACTGGAAAAGCTTGTAAATTCAGTCAGAATATTCAGCTAAAACCACTTTGATGGAATTTGGAATGGACAAGTGTGCACTTCTGGGGATAAAAAAGGGAAAAACTAGAGATATCGAACTATCAAAGCATGAGGATATGAGCTCAGTGAAGATGACATTGCAAATATTTGTGTGTACTGCAAACAAACACCATCAAATCTATAGAAATAGCTTAGATTGAAAAAGAGTACTTCTTAAGAACATATAATATCTTAGAAACAAACCTATATAGTATATACCTATTAAAAGGAATAAAAACCTGAGCAGTATCGCTAATAATATACTCTGGACGATTTATAGGCTTCACCAAATGCAGAGTTAGGCATCTTGATCGAGAGACAAAGAACCTAATGACAATACGAAATGCTTTACATCCAAAATACGATACGGATCGACTATGTAAAAAGGGACGAAGGGAGAAAAGGACTAATAAAGTCAAAAGACAGTATAAAAGGCAGATGGGGAAAGGTACAAGATTGGTCGCTGGAGCGATATACACCATCAAGAAGAACAATGCAGGGAATGATAAAACCAGAAGCACAAAGACCATGCAAGAAAAGTGGGAAGAGAAAACACTACATTGACGATTCATGAAAATGACAAAACACTTGAAATGACTACAAAAAATGACACATAAACATAGAAACAGAATCTCTACAGAACAGTGCGATTAGAAAGAGCCATCTTAAAGCTCAAATAGATTTAAAAAGAAAACAGGGAAATATTAAATGTAGACTCTATGGAAAAAGATAGAAAACGATAAACCACATAAGTGAATGTAGCAAATTACCTCAAATTGAATATAACGATAGAAACGACCGAGTAAGGAATGTATGCACTGGGATTTCTCAGACGACTCCACCTGGAACATGCGGACAAAATTTCAGAACCAAACCTGAGATTTTATTTGAAAACGAAAATCCATATATCTGTTATGGAATGAAATTACAAACAAATAAACTCCACTAAACTAGAAGACCGGAAGTCATGTATATTAACAAGAAATAAGGTGTGAAATTGTAGATTTTGCCGTCCAATAGCTCACTCGGTTTAAATCAAAGAGACAGAATAAAAGGAACAAATATGTATAACTTGCAAAAGAAATGAAAAGAATAAGGGACTTAAAAAATAGTATAATACCAATTCTTGTAGGAGTATTAGAAACCGTCCCAAACCATTTGGAAAAATGGTTTGGGCGAACTTGGCATCAAAGAGAAGTCCTTAACTACGCAACGAACAGCAATATTTGAAAACTGATGAAATCTAGAATGCAGATTTTAATCAACACGATAAAGGGCAATCGGTCATCTATAAGATGCAACAGAAGTAAAAGAAGAATATAACTAAGAAAACTGAAATTGCAAATTGTAAAATTGTAGATGCAATACTTCTCTTTCTCCTGCAAAAATAGTAGTGTCGGCATTAATAAGCACTACACCAAATAGTCGAAGGGTCAATGAGTATGGAGAGACTAAAGAGTAAAGTGGTGTATGAACATTAAAGTTTTAGTGAGGACCACTGGCCATTTGCAAGAAAAATGGTTAAAAATTTGTGAATTTTCTTTTCCGTCCCGATTTTCGGCGTTCTGAAGCTGCTTGAGGTTGTCAATGTCGGAAGTGTCATATGACGTCTCAATGGTTGCTTCTTCTTCGTGAGGTGCACAGTTAAGATCAGCCAACAGCTGCCTTATTACATAGTAAAGGTGTATTTTCACCGCATATTTAGGAGGTTGAATGATGTACACCATATTCTCGATTCTAGATTATAGCAAGAGCTTCTTTGTTGATTTGGGAATAATGATCTTGAAGCGTGTGCAATCGGATGTTTTTAATTTGAAATTTTATGTAGGAAATAGGCCCCTATTTGATATGAGCTAGCATTGCTAACGACTATAATATCTAGTTTTGGTTGATAGTGAGTGAATCGAATACTGTTTAGCATGTAAGCGTCCATTTTCACACTCCGTCGTCGCTTCTTAGAAGCTCGTTCAGTGGGTTCCGGAGGTCGTACATATAGTAAATAAATGTCTAGTAATAGTTAAACTAATTGTAATTCTATACTATAGCTTAGCGCCGGTATATTCTTTATAGCTGTTCTCTTTTCCGCGTCCAGTTATCTGCGATTTTATTCGATGATGTACTCCAGGTGTTTTATCTTTCTGGAGAAAATCTCACTTTATTTTAAAACGAAAATACAGTATATATTAAGTATATATTGTGAACATGTTTTCGAAATTGTTTCCTGATCTCACTCATTATGATAATACCATCCAAGTATGCGATCGCACAATTAAGGCTGTTAAGCATAGTATCCATTATTTCCTGAAAAATGGCAGGTGCTACATTGACACCAAAAGCTAATATTTCATATTTAAATAATCCCGTATGGATGCTTATATTATAGTAAACTTGCGGCTACTTTGCCCGACTGGGATCTGAAGATATGTGTCACTTATAGAATTTAGAGAATATCTATTTTTCTCTATTTTTTTAGTGAACAATTCTTCATAGCGATGACTGGGTAACGGTTATTACTGAGTTCAACCCAGTAGAGAAATCGACGCACACGCAAATTACGTTCAAACTTGTTTTTGTCATAGACGGTATTAGCTTCCCATTGGTTGGGATGCCGATTTTTACAAGTCTCTCAAGATATACCTTAATTTTTTCATGAAAAACTCCATTTTTTCCTGAATACTGGTTGTATATTATCTTTGGGTTTAAATCAGGCTGAAATTCTTTTGCATTTTCCCAGACTGGCTATGAAAAATTAAGAGTAACTCTTTTCATTCAAACCCAAGATTTTTCATTTTCTGTCGTTAGAATTTCCACTTTTTGACATATACCACAAAGTGAATTACTAAATTAAATCTTCCATATAAAAGATGTCCTGTATTTCTACACAGAAACACTTACATTTTTTGTCCTATCTTTCTCTTTTAAGAAGAAAGATAAAGTGAATATAGGCTTGAACTGGGCCCGTGACTTCAAGAAGTTTAAGCCATATTTAGTTTCAGAATAGTTTCCGATGGTTAGTTGTTCTACACAAGCCCTGGGGGTGACTGGTTCTCAGTAGATAGAACAGTTTCCGAAGTTTAGTTGTTCTACACAAGTCCTGGATGTAAGTGGTTCACAGTAGACAGTTTTCGAGTTGGAATCCACAGAGCAATTCTTCCCGTGTTGACACGAAGAAAACATATGCGAAGTTTCTACAGACAGATTTAATATTTATGAAGCAATTTTTTTCTTCACTGGTTCCTCTTCTCCCCAACCTAAGCCTGCTGGACTACTTCGTTTGGTCATTCGTCGAGAACATCACGAACATGACCTCCCACAACACCAAAACCAGCTTGATTGCCGCCACCTGCCGTGCTCCTGGTGGCGCTTGTGGAAAAGGCATGCTGTCAGTTCCAGACCCGTATCGAGTTGGTGAATTGAAGCTGAAGACGGTTACATTGAATCGATGTCAACTCTACTAAATAATCAAGTTCTGAATTTATTTCATCGATAAAAAATTTAAAATAAAGCTGTAGTATTTTTTCTTTACGGCGGTACTTTCATCATTCCACCCTGCATTGTACTGTATAGAACGTATTTTATGTCCATCTCAGACATTTAAGAAGCAATGATCGTCTCCTTTAATTGTTCATTGTTCTTTTGTATTCATCTAGATAAATTGTCCGAAGTCATTTATGTACGTTAAGAATTCCATTTAGAAATAATAGATTAGCAACATAATTGCCCATCTGTGTAAACTATTCTTACTGTACGTTTGCACTCCTTTTTTAAAACGAATAAAGTTGTCAATAATCGATGGTCTGTTTACAATATAAATAATACCGTGTTTCTTTATCGCAAATATTATGACTAATTTCTCTTTCCTTATTTTCGAATAGTCCTTTTTGTTGACAGTAGCGTTCTTAAAACATGTCCGATCGATTTTAGTTTGCCATCATTTTTCTTCTGTAACAAAACTAATTCCAAATAAAAATTACGTGCGTCATTGGCAACGTGTATTTTTTAAAATTATGTTTTTAATGCGCCAGACTAAGATTGTAGCACAAAAAAGGAAGGATAAAATAATAAAAAGCTACGTCACACACAACAACAATCTTCAAGGATTCCTGTACAACTGTCTCAAAGGTCTCTCGTCACTGATCGTCACCGTTCTCTCATCTTGATTCTTTCCTTTCTCCACTCACCAATTAAACTCCACATAATATACAGGGTGGCCCAAAAGTAGGTTTACAGTTATTTAAATATCGTTTAGTAGTAAAGTCTGAAAAAAGTATAAAATATGAAGTACGGACGCCTCTGTGTAGGTTAATTGCCTAAAATAAAATTTATGACAATTAAGCTACACAGAGGCATCCGTACTTCATATTTCATACTTTTTTCAAACTTTACTACTAAACGATATTTAAACCTACTTTTGCACAACCCTGTATATATGCGTGGTTGCTTTAATGGTAAGCCACAATTTTCCGTAGTATTAACGCAGGTACACTATAACTAACCCCTTTTGAATGTCGTCTGACAAACGTCATTTAAAATTTTAATACTAAATCATTTATCGGGGCATGACCTCATATGAAGTCTAGATCTACTAGCATAGTGTAGATTGTTTGTTGGAAAATATTGGGTGCCACGTTTTATACGATATTACAATATTTTATTTTAAACTAGCAGGGGTACGCGGCGTTTCCCGGGAATGTAGAGCTGGTGCAGTAAGAATATTGAGCAAGAGCGAGACGTAGAAAAAAGAGAAAAAAAAAGGAGCGAACGGAAAAATTACATAAATGTTAAAACCTTCAATAAAAAAAAACAATCCGGCGTTGCCTGCAATAAAAAACATCAAAGCAACAGCCGGGTGGAAAGAGATGTAAAAAAAGTTGTAGTAGGCAGGCAGGCTCGAACCCGTAACACGAATGAGAAAAGAAAAATGTGACGTCTTAGTTGATGTCTCCATTGCGCGATCGGAAGTTGAGACCGTCAAAATTAAGTATATTTAATTGAAAAGAAAAGATAACTTGCAAAAATGGCGACCCAAGAACTAACCTTTCCTTGTAGAAAACTGCCCAGTTACAAATGAAGCAATTAATGTTTTTGGCCAATTTTTCGATATTAGTCGTCCGACACGTCGAGCCTCAAAACGATATTGATCTCGTCAGGATCCGTGTCGTTAGTTTTTGGCAAACATGCATGCACACAAACCGAGGAGTAAGATTTATATTACCATTCACATTGTTGATCTGAAAGCATAGTTATCATAAATATATTCACTGAATTTCACACTTAAAAACACAATAGTTGAAAAATGACTTTCAACCAAAAATCTGATACGATTACAGTTGCTTTTTGTTTGTTTGGTTTATCTACAATTGTCACCCGCCTCACAATGCTATATATTTTGTTCGGTTTCGGCTGATTATTTTAATTATATTTGTAACCACAAATAAAGAAGGGAGGTTTGTAGGCTAAAAATATATAATAAAACGTACGCCGTTATAAAGTTCATTATTTACTTTATAATCAGTGAAAATGTCGTATTGATTGAACAATTACTTGATTTTTGGTAGATTTTACAAATGAGACTTCGTCAAAAAATACTCCCTTTTGTCCGTTTTCGCCCGTTTAAATGGACAGTCTTGATATAAATGTAGTCCCCAAAGCCGTAACACGAATTCACTTTAAAATAGTTTTTTTTCTAAGCTTTTACTTTTTCTATGTATCGCGTGAATATTTGCTATATTACGTTATACATGTATTGCGTCGTATACATCCAACTTTAATCTATTATATTTGTATTGATTCTGCTTTATATTTTGTCCTCATTTCTTTTTCTGGTGCAGAGTTAAAGGTCGGATTGAATTTAAGACATGTAAACATGTTAGATGTTACCTAATTTAACAGAATTTGTAATATTACATATCTACAGATCTGGCATACGTTGTATAATCCTTGAAGTCATTTCTTGATGGCATACGTTGGGTAATCCTCCAATTCCTTTTCTTTAAGCATAGCATTGAGTATTAAATAGTAACCTTTTTCCTCCAAATATTGTTTTTTTAAACGTTCCTTCACCGTATCGTCTCTGCAGCATAAAGTTGCATATTTTTCATGTATTACCGACTCAAATCTTTTTTTATAATAATCTTCTTTTCTTGCCTGCTAAATTTTGAATTAAAAAAATGATTTTTGTTACCTGCGAAAATATTCTTCAAATATATTTTATACTTCTGTTTCATGAATAACATTTTCGACTGGAGTTTTTATTGATTGTGAAACAATTATTAGAGTTTGCTGAATCATTTTTTTGTCTAACTGTTCGGACTATTTCTCAACTGTTTCTCCTTTCGTTCAACATTGTCTTGAAGGCTTCTTAAAACTTAAAGACGTCATTTCTTAAACTTTTCAGCTACGTCTTTACTTTTTTTCTTCTCTATTGTTTTATTCGTTTTATTACTTAAATGACTCTTTATACTTATTGTTTGTGTGTAATAAATTCTAATGCTTGTGTCGACAATATATAATATCGCACAAAAAAGAACGATGACAGTGGAATTTAAGTAGTGTCAATATAAATTAAGTAGAAAAAAATAAGAGGTATGTGCAATAGTATGTCTTAGTTACAAGTGTAATATTGTCGGATTCTGTATGAATGATGGTAGTGAATTTTATGTACGTTACGGGCGTTTTTATTCTCTCTGTATATAATAGTTGTACCCAATTATGCAGATGTTACGCTGTCGGTGGGAGGCCACATCTTATAGACCTATAACTTGTGTTTGATGCCGACACGAAACGAGGATGGGGATGTATTGCCAATATGTTTACAAATGGGGAAGACAATTACTTGTAGCAACGAATGCTTGTACATGTATGATAATCTTGCTCCCCCGGGGAGAGTTACCTGGTTGAGGAACGTCCTGGGAACTCAACCAGCTCTCCTGGGGAACAAACGATATCCAAACGATAGTGTCGTAGTGAAACATCGACAAAAACGGATCGAGATGTTGTCGGCTATAACCGGGTGGCATGGGTCGCTTCTTGTCTTCATTGCTTCGTCACAAGAATCTTCCTTCGTCGGCATTAATGGCATGCTGTAATTTAACGCTTATACAAAAATAGTGAACAAATGCATTTTTATATAAATATAATTTATTTAAGATTTAACAATGAGGAGCATATTTTTATAAAGACCAGTTTAAACCAGACCCATATTATGTTACGTCCGCCGACCCCAGAATGCAAGCGTCAACTTTTTAAAACAATATAATTATATTCCTCTTTTTCTTCATTGAAAGAGAGAGAAAGGGAGTTAAAGAGAGAAAGAAAGAGAAAGAGAGAGAGAAAGAGAGAGAGAGAGAGAGAGAGAGAGAGAGAGGGGGGGAGGGAAAGACATTCATGCATAACGTTTAAACATTGTTTTGTTTTTGTATCCATGAGTTCTTTCGGGTTTGACCTTAAAATTCTAAGGTCTTCTATCGTTTTCCCTTGGTTCAATATTATAAACAAACTGTCATTCTTGGCTTGTGTCACAGCAGAACATTTTCAACATCACAAACAACTGCTTAACACATCTGCACTTCACAAGTACAGACCAAGTTAGGCAGAAGGTTTATTAATGTAGAAGCCCCCAACTCCCTCAAAAGGGCCGACGTCATTGCGCCACACATGACAAAAGGACGACGAGTTCTTTAATGAATCACGAAAAGTAAACACATAGCTGGTTTATCAAAGAGGGCATGACACAATAGTTATATTTATATATAACAACATTTATTTTCTGGTTTCAGTCAGGCATCTTTAGAGATTACAACGTTCTGATTAGATTTTGGCTAAGAATACGCAGCCTTTTAGTGTTTTCCGGGAGGCTAATACAGCACTAATCCATCTTAACCGAATATGCATTTCACTGTGTGATACGCGCATATTCCTTTATGCGCGTATCACGACCGGATCTCATATTATAACATAAATGGACAATAACTTTTCTGTTGAATAACAACACGAAGACGCAGATACAAAAAAATATAGATGTTCTTTTTATTATTCCATATGACCGGTCAATGGCTTTGCATCCACGAATTCAAGTCTTACATGATTTATTCTTCTAACCTCGCTTCCAAGGTTCCATGTCAGCTCTCTATCTCTCTTCTCCACGACTCTGATCTTACTCCCTCTAACTAACTTTGAACTCTTTCCTATATTGAGAAATCACATGACTATAATGCACGTTTTATCAACATGCGCGATTTGCACGTTTTTGAAACCATTTCTGACGACCAGGAAATTTCCCATTTTTCTTTGTTGTTTTACAAATGGAATTTAGTCTATTTCTCTAATTTTGTAACTCATAGTTTATTATGCATTCTTTCTAAATATGTGAATAGTTTTCAGCCAAATTTGTATTTATTAAATATTTTAACAGAATCAACAATTTACTGGACATTTAATTTAAAACCTATTGTTCTTTAAAACTTATCTAAAGGGTTCGATTCTCGTTTTATCTGATATTATTTTCATTTAACTAATTCTCTTTTTTTACTAGCATTAAAAGGGGACAGCCCTTTTCATGTAACATAACAACATTTATTCTCTGGTTTCAGTCGAGCATTTTTAGAGATTACAACGTTCTGTTTAGATTTTGGCGAAGAATACGCAGCCTTTTAGTGTTTTCCTGGAGGCTAATACAGCACAAATCCATCTTAACCGAATATGCATTTCCCTGTGTGATACGCGCATATTCCTTAATATCGTAGGCTGACCGGATCACATATGGTAAGAACTACGTTTCGATATTTACCACTTCACCTTACAAATATAATTTAATTAATATGCGATTTGTGTCCGTCTTTATGAAATTATAATTTCGTATGCTTGTATTAGTTGATGAAGCACGAAATATCATTTTATCTATCGCGTTTAACTTTAGAATCACTTTTCTTTTTAACTTCCATGGTTAATTTTCAAATAGAATTTGTTAATATTTACGGATACACGAATTATATAAACGTATTTTAATTTAGGTGCGACCCATGCCTAGCTCTATGAAATGATAATTCAATATGCTTGTATTTCAGACCGGCATTTTTATACCATTTATGCCAGTCCTTGTTACTGAAGTTTATAATACCTTTTTGAGAACGGTCACATTTGATTTTGAACTATAATGCTTGGATCGTTTTTTTCTGTACAAAATGAATGAAGGTATATCAATTTAGATGGGATGTTTGTCTATCTGTTTGAAATGATAATGCCGTATGCTTTTCTGTCACGCTAGTTTTTTTAATACATTTGTAAGAATATTACCTGTGATTAGTTTAATCTTTACTCCCTTAAAAATTCTGTAACCTTACACACTTTTACACACACATGAATATGCAGATTAACATGTAGACTAACATCTAGTCACCCGAGACCCACACGTTGTATACTCAGTCGTTAAGGAAAAAAGAATAGAAAAGAGGAAAAGACTTCAACCTCTGCTTCATGTTTTAAGAAATTCGCGTTCTCCCACTACGTGTGACTTCTCGTCACCAACGTTCCTAACACAATCGTCTTCTCTAACGTGCTCTTTATCCCCCCATTTTTTAGTCTTTTTCATTTTACTTACCGTGACGTCATTTCACATGCGGCTCGATATTTGCATATAGCCGCCATACGCGAGTCCGCACTCTGTTAGACTTATTTTTAAAAGGAATTGTCAGATGTTTCTTACTTTAACATACTGTATTAACTATTCATATATATGTCTATGAAATAATCATTTTGTTTATTTACTGCCACGTAAAAATTTCATCTTTCACACTAAAGTTACTATTTTTCTTTGAACAGTCGAACTTGATTTTAATAAAGTGTTGAATTAACTAATTTTATTTAAATACGAGCTATGTCTATTCCTATTAAATGTTTATTTAATATGCTTGTCTGTCACGCTTAAATGTATCTCACGCTTAAATTTATGTCAGTCTGTCGTGCTGAACATTAATAAATGTAGACTATAAAAATAAAATGCCTCGAGCAGTCGCGCTTAATTGTGAAATAGAATTTTCAATATATTACTTTTAGGTATCGTACTTTGCATTTGTCCGTTCGTTGGCGAAACACTGTAAAGTTTAATATGATTTTAGTTAATCTACAACTGTTTTTTTTTAATAACAATCAGGAAGGGGATGTCGCCCGGCTTTGCCCGGTCATAAAATACGTTTAAATATAATATTTTAATTTGTCTAGATTGCGTATATATAACAAGCGAGGTGGGTGGGCGCGGCTTTGCCCGGTCGTAAAATATCCTTTAATACAATATTTTTATCTGTCCAGATTTTGTATATATTATTATAGAGTCGTGATTTCAAAAGTAAAACCAAAACGTATTTTGGTGCCATCAGATGGAATCGAAATCGAAAACAAAACTAACATCTCTAACTGGTGACGTTACTACTTTACCAACATGACATGCATATGAACTGATTAAAAATAAAAATTAAACATAAATAAAAATGAATGTACAAAATGCATTACGATTTTTAAAATGTTGACCCATTTTTGACCCCTTAAATACTATTTTAACTGGCTAAACACCCATTAAAGAACGGCTCGGTAAAAAGTTCAATTATCTGAGGCCCCTAACGCCGCCTTAAAACATTTAGTTCCGGAAGAAATTGTTTGAAAATATGGAGACAGACAGAAATATAGCTTTTTATGTATTGGTTTATATTTTATTTCTTCCAGCTTGTTTTTATTCCAAAATAACTATTCTTATGGCTAAAATAGCATATCTAGTAATCACATAGTTTCTATAATCATCTTAGTTTTAAAGAGCATATGTAACGTGGTCGTTAATTTCCTTAAACGGTGTCGTTATCTTTTTACACTCGACCCTAACACGCTTATATAGCCGAAAGTTACCAAATTAAAGGAAGAAAATCGACCCGGCTTTTTCTGTTGTTTTAACAAAAGGTATTTATTACCTACTGCGGCATCTCAGTATTTATTTATTTTTATATATAGTAGCTTTAATAAAATGTATCTATTAATTACCGCGGCATCTCGCTCTTAAACGTTGTTAGTAAAGCCGTCGCCCGTGTTCTCCTTAACATACTCCAGGCCCTCGCAGTGCGTGTCTACCCAGAGGTACAGTACGGCTTTAGGAACGCCATATCAACCATCAACATGGTGTTCTCCGTAAGGCAATTGCAGGAAAAATGTCATGAGCAGAGACAGCCCCTATATTTGTCTTTTGTAGACCAAACCAAGAAGTTTGGCCTGGTTAGCAGAGATGGACATTTTCCCCTCTTCTGAAGGATTAGATGCCCTCTCAAACTCTTGATTGTTTCCTTCCAAAGACACATGAACGGGGCAATACAGTTTGACGGATCAAGATCTGAACCCTTCCCAATTAAAAATGGAGTGAAACAGGAATGTGTTCTTGCTCCTACATCTTTGGAATCTTCTTCTCCCTACTTCTTTCATGTGCCTTTAAAGATTGTGATGATGGCGTATATATACACACAAGGAGCAGTGGGGGGACTTTTAAAGTTAGCACGCTTTCGTGCAAAGAGAAACGTGGTGAAGGTTCTCATCAGAGGACTGCTCTTTGCTGCTGCTGCTGCTCCCCTAAATGCACATTCAGAGGAAGTGCTGAAACGACTCATGGACCGCTTTGCAACGGCATGCAAGGAATTCGGCCTAACCATCAGCCTAAAGAAAACTGAGATCATGTGCCAAGTAGCACACGATGCGCCAACCATCTCAATTGATCAGCATACCGTTACTTCGGTTGACAGATCCATGCACCTTGGTTCAACCATCTCTAGCAACCTTTCCCTAGATTTCGAGCTAGATACAAGGATCGGCAAAGCAGCAGCAGCAGCAATGACCCACTTTATCAAGCGAGTATGTCTTATACGGTAGTGAAGCATGGACCCTCTACACCTACCAGATAGCTGGGCTAAATGCTTTCAACCTTCGGTTCATCCGCAAACTGCTTGGCCTCACCTGGTAGGACTGTGTCACCAACATCGACGTCCTAGCCAAGGTGCGGATGCGCAGCATGTAAGCACTTTTGATAACCAGACGTCTGCGCTGGCTGTGCCCTGTAAGTCGGATGGATAATGGACGAATCCCTAAAGACCTTTTGTTTGACGAGCTTGCCTATGGCACAAAATCTACCGTCCGACCGGCCGACCAGCCCTCTGCTACAAGGATGTCTGCAAGCGTGACCTGAGGGCTGGCAGTTTTAACCCCTCGAAGCTTGAAATTGCTGCCTCCGACACACCGGCGTGTGGCTGAGACATCCGAGAGTTGGGTAACCACACGTTGGTGGAAGAAGAAGGCCCGTAGAAAGAAGAGAACGGCTTCAGCGTCGATCCCAGCCCAGGCAGAGAGACAAAAAAAGCTAGATCTGTAGCAACTGTGGCAGGTCCTGTGGCTCCCGTATCGGCCTGCACAGCCACCCCTCCCGACTGAATAAGGACGCAGAATTTCATGATCTCTTGAAATCGACGGAGCCAACAACAATAACAAAAACTATTACCGTTACTTTCGAACAACAACTGAATCTTGTTTTGTTACAGAGATGTGCTTAACTATACTCTGTCGTGCTTTGAATGTACCTCGCGCCGCTACCTAGCCACACACCACGCCGGCGCGTCAAGCAAATCCACCTCTACGTATGTCTTCTAATTTTTATCCCTCTCTTCCTCCTCTGCGACATCCCGTCGCATACCGGCTTGGTCATTTGCATGTATGTCATACGGCTGCTGCTGTTACACGCGTTATCGATGCTGTTACACATATTCGTTGAAAGTCCTTTTGTTTTCTTGTTAGATCTAATCAAAAATAATTTAAAGAATACTTTTACGAATTTTGAAATAATGGTACCAATAATAAAGAAAACCAGTGAAACATGCATGGTCTCCCTTGAGTGCACAGTGAACGGGGCATTAAAACCTAACTTCAACATTCCCCCCCCCATTTATCGCCCAAAGTCCTCAGGGGACGTCAAATCCTGGTACAACGGTGCAGTTTTAAGCCTTAACATATGTAAAATTATGTTCTACATCATTCAAACAAAGAAATGAGTAAGCCCATCATTTGCCACCCCATTAAGGCCCCAAAGTTCCCCAAGCCTTAACATATTTAAATTTGAGTTCAGTACCATGAAAAACTGCTGAATATATATATATATATATATATATATATATATATATATATATATATATATATATATATATATATATATATATATATATATACAGAAAATTATACCCCTAAAAGAGTTATCGCGAAGTATAGACAAACAAAAATATATAGAAATCAGTTAGTTGCAACTTTTTAGAAAGTTTTATAAACATCCAAGGCATCATTTTTTTTTAATAAACCCCAAAAAGACAATTTTAGCTATTTTAACCCGAAAAGCACCCCCCGGGTGTACAACTGAAGTTTTCCGGAAAATCCGTTCTGTTACTTTTTTACGCATATCATGTTTAATGTTTGGGCAAAATTTCCAAAAATTTCAACGCGTAGTTTTTTTTTTTAAAGTGCGGATAGACAAACGGACGAACGGAAATGGATGAATTTACAGGTTCAATCTACTTTTGTTAGAGGATCAAAACATTAGGTAACTTTCGATTAAAATATTTGCAATAATCCGATCTGTACATAAAGAATGTAGTAATAATACTGTAGATATTTTTAAGGATTGTTGAAAAGATGGTGCGTTTTTTTTCTAGTTATTTTTAATGAAAAAGAAATGTATTAATATGTATAAAGCATGAACATGCATATAGTCAGTATGATGACAATTCATTATGTCAAGAGTTCTTACAATATTGATACAGTTTAACCTACCCAAACATTACATTTATTTTATATATCTCTACTAAAACTAAAATAAGAAAGAAATACTGACAAAATATTTCCTAATCTTTACAAACATTCCAGGTATTTCTATGCAATGTAATGTACAATGTCGACTGAACTGGCCACGAGTTATCTGACTGTCCACAAAGCCATGCTATATCAGTAATCTTACGAACGTTTGTAGACATATTCAGATAACATTTAACATTTAACAGGTTGATTATTCAAATAATTTCATTGATAATTATTCATATGGGGTTTAGAATGAGATAGTTTCTTTTATCCCCTAGGTAAATATTTAAAGCATTAATCTTAGAGAATAGGTATTCATTGCAGTCGCTATCAGGACACGCTAATAACATATTTGACAGCTCTTCTTAAAGGTAATAAGACTTATTCTATGACAAATTGCTATCAGAAATCAATTATTCTTCGTTTATAGAGTAGATGAGTGATACGGTGTTCTTATAAATGAATGAATGCATAGACACGTGAATATATAATATTCACACACACAAAAACATACACATATATATGTATAGTTTGTTTTTCTTGTAATAGAACTTTGCTGTTTGGCGGTCGAACGTCTGAACGTTCTGTTAGAGTGTAAAAAAATTGCCGTAGTTGCAAACGTTTTCCATTAGCCGTCTCCAGGGTAGTGAGAAATTAAAAAATGCGTTAGTGAGTTTTATTGAAAAGTCCATTAACTCCTTTAAAATCATGCCTTTAAAGCGTTTAAGCGTGCCTTCCCCTTCATATTGAGCTTGATTGATGGTTGGTTTTCTCATACGGATGAGTAAGGCTTCAATAATTGGGAGGCGCAGATCACAGTGTAAGACGCCTAAAATGATGGCGTTTTTAATTATTATATTCTCTAAATTAATGTTTGGGGTTCCTGTGCTGCAAGGTTTTGGTAAATGGAGCTAATCGGGAAGATAAATGGCATGTTAATCGACAGGAATTGTTCATGCTCTTGAATGAAACAAGTATTAGAGAAAAAATGTTGTCCGAGGAGAATATAATATATATATATATATATATATATATATATATATATATATATATAAATATATAATTACTTCATTTACTCACATAAAATTAATATACAGAAGGTATAGATTTATGCGTAAACTTTAAGTATTTACTTAAAAAGTGCTCAATACGTGGGTAGAGCTAGTTAGTAATTTATAAAATATATATGGCGATTAAGCTTCACTGAATATTCGGCGTTTCATCCACTCAAGGATTCGTCAGGCTTATGCGCGAATTCTGTGGTTGTTTATCGTTTTTATGTGGTCCTCTTCTGTTCAGGATTTTAGTTAGCCAATCAGCTGATTGGCTAACTAAAATCCTCAACAGACGAGGACCATATAATAAGAATAAGAATAGAAGCATTATTTCCTGAAGAAGTCTCTAGTTACCAAGTACTGGAAGTCCAAAACATGCTCATGACTATGGAGCAACACATTTCTGCTTGTGTAAATACAAATTAAAAGTATATATATATATATATATATATATATATATATATATGTGTGTGTGTGTGTGTGTGTGTTTGTGCGTGTGTGTGAGTGAGTGTGTGTGTATATATATGGTTATAGTCGCAGCTTTGTTAAAAGATTTAAATACATATAAGTATACTTTTGTGGAAGCATATATACATATATTTGTAAATATGCTATATGTGTACGGTAATATATATATATATATATACCTATATATACATACATATATATATATTTATGTGTAGTATATATATGTGTGTGTGTGTAGTATATATATATGTGTAGTATATATATATATATATATGTGTGTAGTATATATATATATACTACACACACACACACATATATATATACTACACAGACACACACACACACATATATATATATATATATATATATATATATATATATATATATATATATGATAGGCGCCCGGAATATAGTTTTGTTACTAATTAAAAGGACTAATAAGGACTTTTCTTTTAGAATAAAGCAATATGTAAAAGATTAGAGAACATTCGTTGGAATGTTTTTATTAGGTTTTGGTGGTTTTCTCTTGGGGTAGTAAGTTTTTTTTTTTCAGCCGACCCCCCGAAGTTAGCTTGCGTGGAAATTTTGGGTTCTGCAGATCTCTGAATTTTATAGTTTGGAACTGTTTATTCCTTGTGATACGGATTTGGTGAAATATTTGTGTTTTAAATATTTGTTTAAGGGAGTCAGTTTTTTGTATGTGAAGTACTGTATATAATTTTTCACACATTTTAATACAATTTTTGTTTTTGTTGTTTTGTATTGTATTGTATTGTACAGTTGGGGCGAGTCGAATGGTCTTTGCTTGTGAGCATACTTAAAAAATGAACTTTTTAAAAGAAAAGACAATATATTCAAGCGGTATATCGAGTACAGGAAATAGAAAATAAAACTCACAAAGGGTTTATAAGATACAAAGGTTATCAATGGGTTAAAAATAGAAATAGAAGCGTTTTGAAACGATCGGCAAAACTTTATATTTTGGAGTGATTTACGATCATACCTATTTAATTTATTATTTCTAGATTCCATCGACAACGAGAACTGTCAACGGGGAGCAAGCAGCTCCTCGCATTGAAGATCTGAGTTTCTGCAGTCTATGAGCGAGAGTGGCTAGCTGCGGTTACCGGACGGAGCATTGGTTGCCCCCCAAAATTAACAAAGAATACTTATTACCGTTTACATGCGCTTCATGGCAAATTCGCTGAAAGGTCAATTTTTGAGGCTGAAGAATCCCTAAACAGGTTGCCGGTGGGTGTAAATTCGATTAAAGTCCATCACGATGCAATCACTGAAGTGGGATGAGGTGTGTAAAAAAGAAGGGCCGACGTTTTGACCAATTAAGTTCTTCCATAAGGGGAGTGATAGATCAAGATACCTGGTTAGGACCTTTAGAGTAGTATGAAAGTCGTGCTGTCTAATTTTCGTTTTTCCTATACCCCTGCAGGGGATGGAATTGCCATATAATACTTTACCGCTAGTTAAGGATTTGTAAGGCGCCGTAGGAATGGTGCAAATTGTTAATTTTTTAGGTGTGGATCCGTTTCTTTTCCATGACTCTGGTCGGATGGTCCTGGCCTTCGGATTTGATGAAGTCCGAGCGAATCTGTATGGTCAAGTGGATCTCGTAAATTAGAGTGATGACCACCAGATAGACTGTAGAATATGTTTTACGTTTTGTTCCCCAATATTAGTAGCATGATTAAATGTCGATAATGATAAAGAGTGTAACGCCTGGGTAGTTGAAAATTTTGTCGTCACCATTTGAAAGACGAAGAGTGGGGAAAATTATTGACAGTGATTTTAGCTAGACGGGTGTTTTCCGTGAAACATTGACGAGGTGGGGGACCAGAGATTGTAATAACAATAAAACAAAGACAGGCTCGCAAGGTTCCTTTCTGTGGGAAAGATGATGCAGAGAAGAGAAAAGGGCATCCCTCACTAAGCCATGAAGTCTATTTTGTACTCTGTCAAGGCGGGATAAGCTGCTTCAGTACTCTATCCTTGGACGTACTTGGGTTTATATAGATAGAGAATTGCATCAGCAGTGAGATATCAACTGGAGCGGTAGAAGGATCCCACCATTTTTTCGATGTACGTGTTCCATTTCAAATCAGGAGTAAAAGTCAAGCCCAGAAGCTTTTCAAAACCTGAAGCTTCTCCAAGACGAGATATATCCATTTCAATTGATGCAAGATGGGGATCAGAGCGTTGATGATGCTAATTTCTTATGGACTGGAAAACAGCAGGACGTTTTTTTTTGTAATTTTCGCGCTAATGTATGAAGCCTCCGTCCGTATAAACTGTGGTAATCCCCAAGTAGAGCAGCAAATAGAACGATTTGATGAAAAAGTTTTCTATTTTACTAATTTCGGTGACAATAAAAAATTGAGAGGATGGAACTTTTGCTGATACCTATTGAATCCTGGCCAACGTCGAGTAACCATGTTATATTAATTGCTCATCACTTTTGAATATATGTGATCTGGAATTATCTATCTATCTATCTATCTATCTATCGTGTGCGTATGAGTGAAAGAGAGAGTGAGAGAGTTTTTGAGGATTTTCGTTATGAATTTATCTCTTACATACAACCACACACACACACACACACACACACACACACACACACACACACACACACACACACACACACTTACACACACATACACACATACGCACACAAATATATATATATATATCTGTATCAATTATAGAAAAATAGTTAAGAATGCTATTTTTCAGCTACGCTTAATATAGTATTTTATTGATGCACACATCCTATATATTTTTACAGGACCTGTTTTTTTATTGATTATTTTATTGTTGTTCATATATATATATATATATATATATATATATATATATATATATATATAGATGCGAGTGATTTCGAAAATTAAAATAAACATATGAATTCATCTGCTGCACTCCTGATAGTCTTTCTCTGACCTCTCCCAACCAGCTAGCCTTCTTATTATATCGCCCTTCGACAGATCAAATCCCACTCCAGAACTTCGTAGCATCATCTACATTTGGAGTTTTGTTATTTCCCGTCTGTTTACTACCATTTAATTCTTTATACAGCGGAGACTGATTGTTTTTGAAAAGGTTGTTATGCCGAATCGCAACACTTTTTCCAACAAAGTTCCTAATTGTCATACCACTAGGGTGGACCTTCTCTTTCAACATTGTTAGAACGGCCATCGTTCCTTTTTCCAGCAATCTATGCCTCCTTTCAAGCTCATCCTAAGCTTTCTGTCCTAGTTTAACTCTTTTTCTTATTTCTTCGATTCTCCCAATATCTTTCCGCCACCGTTTAATACTTTCTTCAAGCCGCCTCTGCCAGTATGACATTCTATCCTTCATTTCTCTCTTTTTTCTTCTGTATTAGGCCAGTTATAATAATAATAATAATAATAATAATAATAATAATAATAATAATAATAATCAATTGCATCATAAAATGACATCGCACCAAATAATTGAAGCGGGCCAAGGAGGATGAAAGACCGAGGAGAGAAAGCACTAGCCAGACCTCCGCTAGATGAGTGAACAGAGAACTGGGACCTTGTGGAGCTTATTGCCACCGGAATTTCAGCGAAGACCAATGGTTTCTGCCAATGTGAAATCAATGGTAAGCGGCTATTGCGATAACGCAAATTTATCTACAAAGGTTATCGAAAATTGTGGAGAATAGTTGGGATTTATTTTCACTCAGACTCCAAATAACACTACAAGTTGTTCTTAAAGAGAAATCCCTGCAGATGATTTGTGTGAATACTACTACTGAGTTAAATAATACAAATAAAATAAAAATGTAAACGCAATAATTATGGCATAACATATACTATTAATAATAAATAATGATATTTACGATAGGAAAAAAGTGATTTGATTTTCCCCTATAAATTCAGTAATTATAGGAAAATAACCGAACGCGTTTTTTCTTATGCATAGTCTATTTATTGTTAATGTGACTTCAAATGAGACACATTTTTACAAAAATATCAACGACCATTAAATGAACTGTTCGCACATGTTCCCACACACGCCTGGAGTGCATGTACGTGTTATTGACAGTAAGCAATCTAGAAAAAAAATCAAATGATAAACATCTTTTCATTTTTTTTTTTACATAAGTGAATACGAGTGCAGTTTGTGAACTACACGGAACTAAGTGCCCGCTCGAATTTGCCTAGAACATGACGGAAACCACCGAAATTCAAATAGATAAGTCAACTATAAATTAGACAAGGAACGTGAACGCGATTACTAAATGCTAATGTATCAGAGGACTTTTAGATAAATGTTTGAAAAGAATGGAACAAGGAAAAATAATTTGTGTGTAAATTATGCCGCATAACATTAAACCAAATCAGGTATCTTCTGCCTTTCTATAACCGTTTCCTTCTCAACAGAAAAATGGAAAACCGAAATACACGTTTTTTTTTTATTTCCACAGAAAAAAAGTCTAGAAAAAACATATTCCAATTTTGTAAAAAGAAACTTGTAGGAAAAATATTGTGTTTATTGTTTTTGTAATAAAAGTTAAAAAAACTTTTATTACAAAAACAATAAACACAATCATTTTCCTTGCATAAACATCTTTTAAATGGTTGAAAAATTTCCTTTACAAAAATGAAAATAAAAAATATTACATTAGGTAAAGTAAATATCTTGACATTTATCCCAAAACATTAAAAACATATTCTATTAAATAACTTTTATGAAAAAAAAACATTTTATTTTTCTTGCATAAGCATAAATAAAAAGGAGCTGGCTGCAAGTTATTCTTGACAATCACATTGTAAGAAATTAAAGTAATTCATGACAACTATTACGGTAAGGCGCCATTTTTTTAAAAATTGTAATTCATATCCGATGAATTTAGCTATTTTCTGATTCCATAGCGTTTGTGAGATTTTCTTGGCGACGCTCGGCATAATCCGTCGTTTTCCGCCAGGTCCCGGGCAGACTTAGTCGGACGCTTAGATACGCCCTGTTCGCAAACTTAACTAGTGTTCATACGAGCGATTGTCATTCTTTTATTACTTTGTTTTGCCGTGTTTCCATTGTGCTTGTGATCTTCTGTTTAACTGTCAACGAATCTACTCATGTATGGAATATGTTGGCTTGCAAAGGTTTTATTTAGAGAAAGATTGTTTACAGGAGAAGAGACCAATCTAATTCTCATTACTTCTTGTTCTTTTCCTTACTTGGAAGTGGGTGACATTTCAAGAACGCATGTCATCTCTCTCGCTTTCCGAGTCTGACTGCCCAGAAAATAAGTTCCGAACACGTGACTTATTTTTATAGAATATCATCCACAATTTGACTTTCTACTTTTTCTCTTTGGCGCTAACCTTTGAACTTCCGTCTTAGTGGCATATACTCTATTTCCGTTTATGGCCATGCTATCAGTACATGTACTTATGTTACGCTTGCCGGAATCAATACTAGTTAACGTAATCTCAACTTGCTGACGTAGAATACTGATATATAACACTTTACTACAACAATAACAGCTACTGCTACTGTTGCTGTTGCCGTTGCTGTTCATGTTCTGCTGATTATTATTATGACAAGTGTTGGTAATTCCAATTTTTAACATGTTTTCATGATTCCATATTTCTTGGGCATGGCATATCGTTTCAGATTAAATCAATTTTTTAAATATATAATCCAACCATAATTATAGGCCTCTAGTTTATTTCAGTACTATCAGAGGTTAGTAGTCCGTTTACCGGAAGACCATGACTTATTAAACTGTTTATCAATGTTCATGTGGACTGCTGCTTGTGTTAAACACCCTCCTACATACACCGCATTTATATAAAGTAAAACAATTGTATATGCGCGATTTGATACTAGATTGGTACAAAACTAATGTTGTTTTTTGGAGTTCAACTTTAAAAGATCCAAATAAACTTTATAATAAACTTTTCATAGTAAACTTTATTAATTGAAATAAGAAATATTAGAATCGACACATTTTTTCCAACAAGAAACAACTTTTTTTATCCCATTAGCACAGGAATCCGAAGTTCTGGAATCGATGAAGTCATTGACGACGTTTCGGCTGTATATCGGCCTTTGAATCATTTTCGTGCAGTAAGTTGTCAAAATGCTTGAAAAAGTGATAATCGGTGGAGGAGAGGTCCAGTAAATATGGCGGACGAAGTAGAGTCTCGTAACCCAATTCGTTCAGCTTCTGCAGGGCCAGTTGAACAACATGCTGGCGAGCGTTTTCAGTTAGGATTATTGGTCCCTTAATATTGATCAATCTCGATCACATACGTTGCAGTTTCTGGTGCATATCGTCACTTTTTCGGCAGTACTTTTCCGCCGTGATCATTTTGCCCGGATTTAAGACGCTGTGATGGATGAGATCAGCCGTAGACCACACAAAAGTCCCCATAACAGCAATTTCGGCTTCGGGAAATGCTGTGGAGCTTCTCCGTCATCCAACGACTGTGCCAACGCCGCCAGTTGTCGTAGAGGATTCACTTCTTATCACATCGTTTTTGTTGCGCAGAAGATGTTTGGAAGACACTTCCAAACGATTTTTTTTATTATTATCGTTCAATTTATACAACACCAATTTATCCAACTTTTTTTTTATTTATATGTAGTTCACCACTTATCAAGACCCAAATGCCACTCAGGAATAAGGGTTATTGTGTGTACAGTAATCAAAGGAATAGTTTAGCAATAGTATTGGAGAATTGGTAAGGTGTCATTACTAAGGGGGTGGGCGGTTCATCAGGAATTTGTTTGTGTTGGACTTGAAGACATCCAGGTTGAAGTCGGAAGGGAAACAGGCAAGCGGAACAGAGTTCCACAGGCGTGCAGTTCTAAGAAAGAAGATCTGTTCATGGTATCTACGTTTTGATTTAGGCACAGATAAGGAGTGGGGAAAATTATTGACGGTGGTTTCAGCTAGTCGGGTGTTTTTTGAAAAAGATTGGCGAGGGGGGACCAGAGATTGGAGCTCAGACGAGCACCTGCCATGGAAATAACGATAGAACAATGACAGGCTCGCTACGTCTCTTCTGTGGGAGAGAGGTTGCAGGGTAGAGAAAAGGGCATCCACCAAGCCACGAAGTCTATTTTGTACTCCGTCAAGGCAGGATAGCCTGTTTTTTGCAGCCCCCTCCCAGATGTGGCAGCAGTACTCCATCTTTGCACGTACTTGGCTCTTATATAGATAGAGAATTACATCAGCAGTGAGATATCTACTGGATCGATAGAAGGATCCGACCATTTTTCCAGCGGCTTTGGCAATAGATTTGATGCATCATTAGTGAGATATCTTATGGAGCGGTAGAAGGATCCCACCATTTTCCCAGCGACCTTGGCCACAGACTTGATGTATGTGTTCCATTTAAGATCAGGTGTAAAGGTCAAACCCAGGAGCTTATCAAATCCTGGGGCCTCCCTTAGACGAGAGCCATCCATTTCAATTGATGCCAGATGGAGATCAGAGCGTTTATGGTGTAGAGATAGGAGCTTGATCTTAGATGCATTAAAGGCAACCAGCCACCTCTTCCCCCACGGTACCACGCGCTCAAGATCAGAGGAGAGAGAATCAGAGAGAACATCATCATTTACGGCCTTTGATGTGTTGCCATAGATGGTCGTGTCATCAGCATAGATGTCAACGAAAGATTTTAGTATGTGTTTTGGGAGGCCATTGATGTAGATCAGGAAGAGAGTTGGGCCCAGTATGGACCCCTGAGGTACTCCATTGGTACTGTGGGCATCTGATTTCTGCCCTTCAACAACTACTCTTAGGAGCCTATCTGAGAGAAATTACTTAATGATAGAGAAAACATTTCCAGTTATACCGTAGATGGAAATCTTGTGTAGTAGGCCTTCATGCCAAACTTTATCGAAGGCCTTTGATATGTCGAGAGCAATTGCCCTAGAAAGGAAGCCTTTGTCGAGAGATTCGCTAATCCTATGAGATATAACCGTTAGCACATCTGCTGTAGATCTAGCAGAGCGTAAACCATATTGCGTGTCGCTAAGAAGGTTATTTCTGTTGAGGTGGTTGACTACTTCTCTATTTATTGTGGATTCCAGCAACTTACACATGACACACAGGAGACTTATTGGTCTGTACTGAGAGGGAGATGACTTATCACATGAATTCTTAACTACAGGGCATACTGATGCGGTTTTCCAGGGTGTTGGAAAGCACTTCTCCTTAAGGTAACGCTTAAACAGTTTGGAAAATATTGGCGCAAGTTCTGGGTGTAATTGTTTTAACACTATAATTGGAATACCGTCGGGACCAGTTGCTTTACTGGAGTCAAGGTTCTTGATTAGTTGGCGACCTCACACACAGATATTTGTATGTTGCATAGCGTTGTTGTCTGTTATAGGACTGAATATGGGGAGTTGATGGCCTTCGTCATACAGGGTAGAATTTGCCGCAAAGTTTTTGGCAAATAGTTTGGCCTTGTCGGATGCTGTCGAGATGACCTCTGGTTCATTGATAATGGTTGGGATAGAACGCGCGTTTCTGTTCAAGATCCTATTTGCTATTTGCCAGAACTGATGGGAACCAAGCCGCTGCTCAGCTACTTTGGACTTAACGGATTGCGCATATAGTTCTCTTGCATTTTTTATTACTCTTTTACAGTGGTTGCTGGCGGTTCTGAAAACAGCTTTAGTTTCAGTGCATCTATTACGTTGGTAGATATGGAAACAGTGATTTCTGTGCGCGATGACAGTAGCACATTCAGGGGAGAACAATGGCTGGCTGTTAGGTTTTTGTTGGAATTTTTTGGATGGTATGAATTGGCCTATGCCTACAAGTAACCATTCGGTCAGATCTGATACTACTTCCCTATTTGCTTTCAATGAAAAATGACTGTTGAGTTCAACAGCAAATTCTCGGGTGGTTTTTCGAGGATCGGCTTCAATTAAGGCTTTCAAATGTTCGTTATCGACCGCAGTTGGCCGGCCGCGACCGTCTTCAACTTCGAGGCTCTCGTCATCACGGCAACATTTCTTAAACCACCGTTCGTTAGTGATTCCTGTGCAAAACGCATCATTGATATCACGAGCTATCTCGGTAGCTTTTCAGCCTAGTTTGAACTGGAACAAGAAAATCATACGGATTTGAATTTTCTCCATGCTGTCGAAAACCTGCCAAAAATGAATGAACAGATAGAGAACGGAAACGAATAACACGATTCGATTGAGCGAAAACCGCACTTTAAAATAATATATAAGATGGTTATAAATATCCATGAATAAATTAAGAAATTATATATAAAGGTAACATACTTGAGAAACGATATTGTTTTTGCACCAAACTAATAAATATATGTAAGGCGACGAACATTTATTAGACTATAATGTTTGACAATTATATGCACAATTGACTACTCCGCGTATATATATATATATATATATATATATATATATATATATATGAAATTAAATAACCCCTTCTATATATTCCTTTTGTTAAGCAATACATTCTTAAATCGAATATATGTCTCTATATGTTGTTTTTTCAGAATTTAAAATTTAACCACGAAACTTATATATTGCTCTATTCTTAAATATTGAGCTTTTCCTTTTTGGCTAGGATCTCCTTGAAAGTATTACTTCAAGTAATATCTTTCAGGATTTTTCATTTGAATTCTATCAGTGTCTTATCTCGCTTATATATATATATATATATATATATATATATATATATAGATAGATAGATAGATATCGATAGATAGATACGTATATATATATATATATATATATATATATATATATATATACCTGCATGTATAAATATGTGGATTTTAATACTCAGATAACTGATGTCCAATTTTGATTAAATCGCTCTGAATGAATACGTCTATGTTAGCTTATAACTGACTTTAAAGAGGAGTTTTATTTAATTAACTTTATTTTTTTAACGTATTTCACTCGATCGTAAACCATCAAACAAACTTTCGAGAATAAACAAAGTACACGCTGTTAAGTGGCATAGCCTCGTGGGATTAATACAGTAATTTTTTATGGATGAAAAGTTTGTACGAAAGAGACGACTGACCAATGTCGATAATTCGATTAGAAACACTCAAATAGTGGCCTCGTCCTGTTGGCTATCTTCCACCTGGCATAGATGAAACAATTCTCGAAAAAAAAAAAAACGAAAACTAACATAAAACGTTTTCTCGTGACTGGGTAATGTCGTTATAAACACAAGACTGTTTTAGTTCGTGTGTAATCGAATTATGTTTCCTGATTATAAGTCGAAAAAAACGATCAAGGGTATATCACCTTGCATTAAAAACCACGGTCATTTAGTTGATTACTACACTCTAATCTAATAGAATTTTAACTCCTATATACATATACACACACGCCCGCTGTTGACACACAGATAAACATACATACATACATAATACATACATACATACATACATACATACATACATAATTTACTATACACACATTTGAAAATAATCAGAAATCTCTCAAAAGATTTTTCAGCTATCATCTCACCAGGAAAAAATCGATAGCATTGAAATAATATTACTGACGAAAAAAAGAGCAATGAGGGACCGTCCCTTTTTTGTCAGTAATCTTATTTCAATGCTATCGATTTGTTCCTGATGAGATGATAGCCGAAAGAGCTCTTGAGAGATTTCCGCTTATTTTCAAATCAATCTATACTCCTATGAATTCGTTTTTTTTGTGTGTCTTAATATTCATATTATAAACCCTCTTTTCTATTAGTATTTATTTGCTTTCCCACCAACGCAAAATGTGACACGAGGTCGTTTTTAATGTGGAGTTAAACCAGCTCCCCTAAAACAAGGGTAAAAAGGGGGAACTCTGGCAGTATCCAAAAAATACTAATTGTCTCGATTTTAATGTGAGGAGTGAAGGGGAAATGGGGACCGTTCCCCGGGGAGCTGGATAGTGACAATTGGTATGAAGGGTTTCTCCTACATCGACCAATGTCTCATATGTGGGGGTAACCCCACATATGGTCTTTGCTTGCAGTATCTGTCGGAACAGATACTACCCTTTGATCCCGGCCCGACGGCCAAGTTCAACAGGGTATTTATTTGCTCACACACTGAGCAAATTAGGCACAAGGCCGATTTTTAAAGTAAGGAGTGAAGGTGAAATGGGGACCAACTCCCCGTGGAGTAGGGGAGCTGGATAGTGACAATTAGTATGAAGGGTTTCACCTACATTGGCCAAGGTCTTATATGTGGGGTTGCCCCCACATATGGTCTTGTTTTTACATGGGGGTCACCACTTATCAAGGCCCGGAGGCCACTCAGGGATAAGGGTTATTGCAGATATTATACATAATGTATACGTGTATAATATTTGCGTAAAATGTTTATAGTAAACACAAAACTGTTTCCATATATATTTAGTATACGTATATATTTTTGTTTAAAAAATTTTGCCCACCAAACTCCTCCAAGAGTTTTTGGTCTACGGACAGGAAACTTCATATATAAGGTATTTAAGTCCATGCGAAAAGTTAAATTTCGATTTTACCCGGGAAAAATCGGTGCAAATGTGTGAAAATTAAAAAAAAGATATTTGCCAGATGAAGGTCTAACGCCGGCATTACGAATGCATAATGTAGTAGCTATTGGTTTATATTTGAATTTTTAGCCCTGCATTATAAATGTCTTTATAGCCCAGTCATTGACGACCGAGGCAAAAATAAATCATGAGCTGAACGTTTTGGTTTCGATTCTCAGTGGTGGCGCACGGGTCTTTTTTTTTTTTAACTTTGTCAATTATTACTTCGTATTGCATCCAATCTATGTATATCTATCTATCTATCTATCTATAAAAGTGAAGGTGTCTGCCTGTGTGTCTGTCTGTGTACATTTCCCTCCGCAATAACTGTCAATTTTCAGTCTACAGACTCGAAATTTGATATACAGGGTAGTGAGATTTGTTAAAATCTTTGTAATCTGTTTTCAGCCAGAAATTTGACTGTTAAGGGGTCAAAGTTCAACGATTTGACCTTTGAGAACTCTACCAAACTGTTGGCCGCATGGGCCAAGTCAGTGAGTACAGCGCTGTCCATTGTACTCACTGACCCACGCAGACAGTTTACTTTCCTTCTACGACTGAAAACATTTTATTATTTAAACTAAATTAAGTGATATATAATATCTAGAACTGATAAATCGTTTTATTATTTTAACTATAGTAAGTGATATCTTATTTACCTGCATTGGCTAAGATATTTTAGGAAGTATACCGTAATTTGTCATTGTTGACGACGCCACATTACGCAATGAAGTGTAACACGTGCTTAAACTTTTTGCTTAGGTTAAATGAAAAATGTCGATCAGAGAGTGGTGGGGAGTAGGAGTGACAGTTGATTTAGGACTTTGTTTTAAGTTTGGGGATTTCGCTGCGATCAAGATTATTGTTACAAGTCCTTAAATTATATATAAACTGTTACATTTTGAATTAATATTTGTAAAATAGCATTGAGGGGCAGGCAGAGAAGGCCATCACGTATATATATATATATATATATATATATACATATATATATATATATATATATATATATATATATATATATACTAGCATGGGTTCCCGGCGTTGCCCGGGTGTTTGGAGGTTTGTATTGAGCAAAAAAAAAAAGTAGTAGTAGGAAGGCAAGCTCAAACCCGTACCGTGAAGGAGGAAAAGAACGGGGAAAACGTGACGTCTTGGCTGTTACAGCCACCGTCAAACTTGAAGTGACGTAGGTTTAAATTAAGGCCAGACAATCAAAAAGATGGGATGACTTTCGAAAATGTTGCCGAAAAAAAAGCGACTCCTCCCTGTAGAAATGTGCTCTGTTGAGGATGAAGCAATTAATGTTTTTAGCCAATTTTCCGGTATTTGTCTCTCTATAACCACGGCAAAGAATAGTTATTTCTTTTACTTTAAACAAAACCAAAAATGAATATTTCATGAATAAACACTCTGTTTGCAAAAATATTATCTGTGATACAAAATACGACGGGTCTGCGTCTCAATCGACGAGACGATTGTTATCTTAAATCTGATGTTCACGAATAAATGTTAAAGCAGTCTTTTCAATAATCAATTCTTATTAACTAATATTTGCCTAGGTAAGTGATTATTAGGGCTATAGCAAGAGGATATTATAATCATTGTTTTTACCCTGGAGTATATATCCGATAACGTTCACAGTTAATTAATCGAGAACCACATCACTATCTGAAAACTTTAAAGATATAAACTGATATACTCGAGCGTCAACATAATGAAACGAATATACTTTTCTCACAGGCATAGTGACATTAATAAAGCACACGGACTTCTTGGAGTTGAAACTCTCTTGTAACCCTTTAACGGAGAGTGACCTAGCTACGTCACTTCCTGTTTCTATATTTCTCTCTTTTTCGCGCTGGACCTTCAAGCAGTTAACATGTAATCAAGAACCGCTCTGGTGGCATCGGCCACCAACCAGCTTACCTGACTAACGAACTTTTATTCTCAACGAACACTCATTCTTTCTATCTTTATTCCATCGGCCACCAACCAGCTTACCTGACTAACGAACTTTTATTCTCAACGAACACTCATTCTTTCTATCTTTATTCCTAATAATTTTCATGCAAATAAATTGCATTCATTCGCTGATATATACCGGTGTGTTCTCGTCGTCATTATGCGACCTTTTGCTTTCCAATCTTTCTACCAACCAATACACATGGGGACGGGATCGTCTGTCACAGAAGCAGTCCATTCTATCCCCTCTACAGCCCAATCAGTTCTTGATAAGTTGTGACACAATGTCTCAACTAGATATAATGAGATACATCCATTAAAAAAATACAAGCGTAATAGTCATTTCTTTTTTATATATGCTATATTTTGTCTGTGCCTTCTTTACTTAGTCTGTACGTTACGCCTTTAAAAAGCGAAATACAATTTTTAAAGCTAAACCGCTTCAAAATGCAACATTCGCGAAAAGTGGCTTTAAAAATGCCAATCGAGCAACTTTGGACAAGAATACGAGAGTTGGCTCTCTATGAGGTGTCGTTTTCGAATAACATTATAATAATATATGATCCTTATTGTGAAGGTGTTGAAAAGAAACTGGTAGTAATTTCGACCTGCAGCAGTTCTTCACCGAATAAGAAGTCAGGAAAACATTCAGTAAGCAGAACATCCTTAAGAAACAAACAAAAAAATAAAATTGTCTCTCAAGAGATGCTGGACGGAAGAAGTAAATAAAAATTGTCCCTTACAATGTGATTTTATTATTTGTATTGGACTATGTAGCACAATATTACTATCTGAGTATTTATTAGTCTATATTAATTTATCTTTTTTCACTCAGTTCTATACTTACAATACAATGGACACTTTGTTCATAGCATTGTTAAAAAACTCACATTTGCTGCCTAATATTGCTGTTTTTTCTATCCAAAAAGTTAACTCTGGAGCTTTTAAAAAATATCAGTTTTATTTAAAGACATTTGTTGAATAAATATATGTCTCTTTCCGTAGAATTTTCACGGGTCGTGTTAGTAAAAAATACATACAGTGATAAAAAATATAATTTTAAGTAATGAAACCATATCTATTACCTATAATAGTAACCTTTATTAAACAAACAGCATACCTTTCTAAAATTGTCCGATCTCCTCGATGAGAACATGGGGTAAAACATGTGAGTAGCATCCAACGCACTTTATATAGAGCGTTTCACACACACACACACACACACACACATACACACACACACAGATTCTTCACAACGGAGTGAAAAAACAGAGATAACCCACACACGCACAAGAGATAAAACAACCAACGGAAATAAGAAATAATAAAAAAAATAAAAACAAAAATAAATGTTAAATGAGTTGAAAAGGATATTGAAATAGAAGGAAATACAAAATAAATAAATAAATAAATTCATCCGCACGTGGGGAAAATTAAAAGTACGAATTAAGAAAAAGGCGGTACACATTATCGAACACATTAATGTTCTAAAATACCCTCTCAAGTATCCCGTTTTTAACTGTGTACACTGTTCAATATAATAAACAAACAAAAAAGAAGAAAAGAAAACGTAACTTCTCCATCATCAGACTGATTTTGATTTTTTTAAAAACTGACTGAGATAGCTTACTTTTCTTACTACTCATAAACAATGTGGTCCTTAAGTTAATATCAGAGCGGTTGTGAACATAGCAATTTAAGACCATGTTGAATCTAATTATGTTTCTGTATATGTTTATCTTCGGTAGTTCCTTAGTTTTTTTTTCGCACACACATAGAAAGGAATACTACATTTGTTATGAAATGGTTAATATACACACTATTTATCAACATATACTTTATATATATATATATATATATATATATATATATATATACATATATATATGCATATAGTCAGTTTAAGAAAATATATACGTGTGGCGTGCAATAAGTAATACCCCTGACTCACTTCCCATAAAATTAGAGCAACGAAACTTGGCACAGTTATTAGTCTTTCTCTACATAGGAACCACCCAGAGTTATGCATTTCTCCCATCGTTTGATGCAGCTCTGGAGACCTCCAACCACGACGTGACTTCAAAAATCAAGGCTGCATTATCTGGGAAACACTTTCCTTTCAAAAAACAACTTCATGGCTGGGAAGAGGTGAAAGTCAGAGGGTGCAAGGTCAGGTAAGTCGGGAGGGTGGGGTTTTTTCATAACCACACGGCCGTGTTTCTGATCTGGCGACATGCGAGTTGTGGACTGGAGCGTTGTCCTGCAGGAGAAGGGTACCTTTGCTGGTCTTGCCCTGTCTCTTGATTTTGATAGCTTCCCTTAATTTCCTCAAAAGTGAAGCATAATAGGCTCCTGTAATTGTGGTACCCTTTGCCAGGAAATCTGTTATCACTACTCCGTCCTGGTCCCAGAAGACTGTGAGCATGACCTTGCCAGAGGAAGGCTGTACCCTTGCCTTCTTTGGAGGTGGTGAGTCCAAGTGCTTCCACTGCATTGACTGGGCTTTGGTCTCTGGATCATATTGATGGACTCAGGTTCTATCTTGTGTAATCAGTCTTTTGGAAAACTTTGATTCATCTTCTTGGCACATCTCCAAATCCATCCTCGAGCACTCGACGCTTTCTCACTTCTGGAATGCTGTGAGCAACCTGGGAATCCATCTGGCAGACACCGTATGAATATGCAAATGGTCATGAATAATAGTTTCCACATACCCTATACTAATCTTTACATCTTGGGTTATTTAGCGAATAGTTATGCACTTATCTTCCAAAATGGAAGCCTCAAATTGACGGACAGATGCTTCATCAATGGCAGAAGGGGGGATGCCAGATCTGGGAGCTGTTTCCACATATTTTTTGCCATGTTTGAATTCACGATGCCAGCGTTTTACAAGGGCATATGATGGGGAATTATCACCATAAGTTTCTTTCATTTCATCAAAAGTCTCCTGTGGTGTGTGTCCTTTCAAATACAAAAACCGGATCACTGCTCGACATTCAACAGGCTCCATTTCACACCTGATTCAGTTCAAACATCTGTAAAACAGAAACCACAATTAGTTCAGAGCTGTAATTTGCCAGATAACCCGTAGCGATATAAATCATTGCACATGCAAACTTTCAGCTAGATCAGACAACTAGAAGTGGGTAAGGGGCATTACTTATTGCATGCCCCTCGTATGACAATTAAACTACACCGTTCTATCCTCGTAAGGATTTGTTAGGCGTTCCCTCCTTACGTAGATAAAACGGGGACAATTCTGTGTAGCTTAATTGCGATATATATTTAATACATCTTACAACCTAGCTCGACTTTTGTATCGAGCACTGTCGAAGTAAACACTTAAAATATTCACATAGGATGGTATGTATAGATATAGAATGATATCTATCTATCTCTTTCTTTCTTTCTTTCTTTCTTTCTCTCTCTCTCTCTCTATATATATATATATATATATATATATATGACTAATTCATTTAATCACAAAAATAACGACGATAATTTTATGCGTAAATTTTAAGTATTTACTTAAACAGTGCTTAACACATAAGTAGAGCTAGGTGGTAAATTATTAAAATATATATGGCAATTAAGCTATACAGAAAATTCCGTGTTTCACGCATAAGACTGACAAATTCTCACAAGAATGAAACGCGGATTATTCTGTGTAGCTTAATTGTCATACATTTTTTCATAACTTACTATATATATATATATATATGTATATATATACATATATGTATATATATATATATATATATATATATATGTATGTATGTATGTATATCACTAAATACAATATTTAATCTCACTAAAATCCAGATCTTGTGCAGCATATCAAAATAGTTTTAGCTAGCAGTATATATCTCGAATCATTATTCTTTCCAATGTTCTTTAAACAAAAAATAAAAATAAATTCAAGCAACAATAAGTTTAAAAATGAAAGAATTTATCTTTATAGTTGATGTTTCTCAATTCCCTGATCATAAACTCGTGATAACCTTGATCAATATGTTGCGGAATTCTGGTGATATAAGAAATCAGCGATGCAACTTCCTGCTCGCCATTTCACTAATGCATTTCCCAAGTTCCTTAAGACATTTTCCCCATCTAGCTTTATTAATTTCCTTTTGAAATTTCTTAAAATGTATTCCATTTAAAGGTTGAGAATCCTGAAAACGGTAGGCATCGTTTTCCGAGTTGACTTTTACTGCCTTGAGTTTAAGTGTTATAGAAGAACCCCCCTGAAGTTGATGCATCAATTGAATCTAACTCCCTGAATCGTAATGAAAAATTACGTCTCCAGTCACGATTTGTTCAGTAAAATCTTCTCAAGCGCCTTCAATCTTGTTTAAAGAACTAATGGAAACGTCAGATGTGTGAGCTGGAAGATAATCTTCCCGTAATGCGTTTGACATCCAGCGAACATGAAGCTTACTGAGATGCAAAGTTTCATGTAGATTTAATAACACTGAATTATTTTTAAAAAGAAACGCCTTTAGTTATCCTGTTGTTCGAAAGAGAATATTCTTATACATCTAAGTGTCAAACCTAGGCCACCGGTTATTCATGGGCGATCTTCTATCTCTCAGGTCACACTTAAGGTCATTTCAAGCTTCTCTGAATTCTTGGCCAATCTGCGGACTTCTTTCCTTTGTATCTCCTTACACTGATAAATTTCTTGCAGCACAATTGCTCAGAGGACATTTCGAATTAATATTATTTAATTGGAATTCATTATTGAGATGAGTATTATTTATTAATTTATTTATTGTTAACTATTATCCTCATCTTTCTTAATTTTTGTTTCACGACGTTTCGGCAAACTATTTCTCTGGCCTTCGTCAGGTGGTAACTGTGACGGGATAGGAACTCCGAATTGCTGAGAATGCAGTTAGGAGATTTGGAGTTCTTATCCCGTCGCGCTGAGACGACAACAATTATGGAAGGCAGTAATTGCTGAAGATACAGTTAGGAGATTTGGATTTCCTATCCCGTCGCGCTGAGACGACAAAACTATAGAAGGCAGTAATGGCTGAGAATGTAGTTAGGAGATTCGGAGTTCCTATCCTGTCGCGGTTACCACATGACGAAGGCGAGAGGAATAGTTAGCCGAAACGTCGTGAAGAAAGATGAGGATAATAGTTAGCAATAAATAAATGAATATTTAGAATAATGTTATTTCCGGTATTTGATATTAGTACTGACAACAGAAACATACTAACATATCTATTAACTATATTATTTACGTAAACGCACAATATACTAGTAAATACGTTTTAGATTCTAACATAAGTTATGTTATTCTAATCGTACAATGCCGATTAATAGGGTGGAAAAAGGGATTTCATAATCGTTGATTCTCTCACTTCTATAGGATGGTTTTTCTATTGTGTGGGTTGTAACAGGTTTATTCATGCTAATATCAAATTTAAAAGCGATCTTTACTTTTCGGCAAGGCAGATAACGACGTGAGTCTTTTGCGACTGTTTGAAGCGGGGTGTCGATGTCATTTTACATACAACACTTACCATTCCGAAATCTATTTGATACTAATAGACTTAGCGTTTTTTACCTTCGATAACGTCACTAGGACAAGTGTGTAATCGAGGTTATGCTGAATATATGAAAAAACATACACAAGTATCAATTCCTATCTATTCACTCTACAATAAGGTTTCAATTGCATGTTTAAATTTTGTATTGACAATGTAATCTAACAATTATTTCTGGAAAGAGTTCTTATTCAATTAAAATGATCTTTCCAAATTATAAAATAATTGGACTCTGCAAAAGAAACGACCAAAAAGTAAGATTGGTGATATTTCTTATTGTCATGTTGGATGGCACAGGATCTGTGCTAAATATTAAAAGTCAGTGAACTGTATTTAGAAAATTACTCAGCATGATCATCAGACTTCGCCCCAATAACTGATCATATTTACAGATGTTTAGAAAATCTTTGGAATGTAAACATGAGTTTTAATTAAAATCAAATACACTTAATCAACAGATAATCAGGCATGATAGACGGATCTTCTTTTCTATTTAATGCTAGCAGTTTAGCCCGAATTTGCTCATGCCCTATGTACTGTCGAAAATTTTATGTGCATATGTATATATATTAAAAAGTTTGACACATGTCAAGATAACCTAAATCTAGAATTTAAAGTGTTTAGAGCCAAAATTGTCGGAGGAGTTTAGTAGAGTCTACAACTATCAACTTTGATGTCTTCGAATCCAAATTTCCGACCCAAAACTGCATGTCTGAATACTCTCTAGGTATAATTTTAAATGTTTAGACGAAAAATTGGCTGAATAGATTACTAGACACCGCAAAGTTGAAATCTTTTTAACTTTGCCCTCTTTGCTGCCAAATTGTCGTCCAAAAACTAAGTAAAGGGCTTGTTCTATATCTAAATACACTTTATGTAAAATTTTAGAATGTTTAGACCAAAAATTGGCTGAGCAATTTCGTAGAGACCACAGAAGTCAAAAATTATTTTAAATTTACCCCAATTTTAGCCCTTTACATTTATTATTTTGGGCTCAAATCCAATTTAAATGTTTGATTCATGTCCAAATAACGTAAATCTAAAATTTAAAATGTTAAGATCCAAAATTGATGGTGGAGTCTGGTAGAGTTTTCACAAGTCAAATCGTTGAACTTTGACCCCTTGACAGCAAAATTCCCGATCGAAAACCGATTATAAAAGATTTTCCCAAACCTAAATACCCTTTATCTCAAATATCGAGTATGTAAATTGAAAATTGACAGAGTAGTATGGTAGAGAAATATCCACACACAGACAATTTCACTTTTATAGATATATAGATAGATGACAGGGAAAGTCATATGGTGATGCATCAAAAAGAAAAAAAATACGGATTTCATTCACTGTGTGCACTGTTTATAATAACGGTGTCAAATATACAGATATTGTGCTATAATGTAAACTATATATCTATATAATAAATAAGTTTGACATAACAAACATATTACAACGATATCATATTGTAAGCGATATGTTCATATACAACAAAATTCTTTAATAAATGCTAAGAATTCCTAATGCTTTGAGGGGTAGGGTTATATAAAAAGATCAGTTGGTAAGAGGACTGACAGGAGAATGAAGAGGACTGTGACACGGCTGTGGAAAAGGGTACAGCAAGAAAATGAAAGAGAAATGTGAATTGAATGTAAACGTCCGAACAGTACAAAGAACGCTGCATAGGATTAGTTTGAAGTATGCAAAGGCTAAGAAAAAAATTACACTAACAAACAAACACAAAGAAGCAAGGTGATTAAAAGGTGGTTAACAAAACATGCTGACTTTAAGAAGATTATATTTACTGATGAGAAGGGTTTCAAGTTTTATGGGCCCGATGGATGGTGTACTTGGTCGATAAGGGTGAGCCTGTCGTACTGAACAATCGACAGATGGGAGGAAGAGTTATGGTTTGGAGTATGGTTTTTGCTAATGGAAATATATGGTTGGAGTGGCTAAAAGGACGGCAGAACAGCGGAAGCTACAAACAGTTGCTGGACGAGAAAGCCTTACTAAGGATAAGAAGAGAGATGGGGAATGATTTTGTTCTACAGCAAGACAATTGCAGCATCCATGTGTCAACACTCATGAAAGAATGGAGGCTAAAGTGAATATGACTAGGTTGGAATGGTCTGCAAAAGCCCATATCTAAATTTAATAGATGTTTGGGAAATACTTGCGCAACTTGTCTATGAATATGTGCCTACATTAAAGATGGCTTCTCATATGGCAGGGATATCTCTAGACAAGATCCTAATTTACCCTATATGCGGGTTGCACTTGCTTACACCACTGCATTTATATTTGCCCTCTATCGGCCCCATAACAGCGGACTTACTATCTTTAAGAGTATATCTGAGAAAATAGACCACATGCTGTCTGCACATACCTCGGCTAACATCCACATCTGTGGTGACTTCAATGTCCATAACATGGAATGGCTGACCAATTCAAATAAGACAGACGATGATGAGGGGAGGTTCTGTTATGATTTTGCCATTGCTTATGACCTCACTCAGATTGTTCGCGAACCTACCCGTGTGCCCGATACTACTGGTCAATATGCAAGCCTCCTAGACCTTTTTCTCTCAACTTCCCCTGAGCTATGTTCATGTTCCGTTCATTCTCCTCTAGGACCCTCCGACCACTCCGTCGTATCAGTTAAGATAAAATGAAATATAATAAGTCCCCAGACGTACCCCACCACCGTACTGTATACCGATACTCTATGGCTGACTGGGATAGCTTCCGTACATTCATATCTGATCGACATCTGCATTCTATGTTTAAAAAAGATGTGCCCTCTATAGTATCAGACCTGACCGAATGGTTAATTGTAAGTATAGACCGATTCATACTATCCAAACACTTCCAACAAAAACCTAACAGCCAGCCATGGTTCTCCCCAGAATGTGCTGCTGCTATCGCGCACAGAAATCACTTTTTCCATAGCTACCAACGTAATAGATGCACTGAGACTAAAGCTGCTTTCAGGAACGCGAGCAACCACTGTAAAAGAGTAATAAAAAATGCAAGAGAGCTATACGCCCAGTCTGTTGAATCCAAAGTAGCTGATCAGCGGCTTAGTTCCTACCAGTTTTGGCAAATAACAAATAGGATCCTGAACAGAAGTGTGCGTTCTATCCCAACCATTATCAATGGACCAGAGGTCATCTCGTCAGCATCAGATAAGGCCAAACTATTTGCAAAGAACTTTGCAGCTAATTCTACCCTATGCGACGAAGGCCATCAACTCCCCATATTTCCTCCTATAAAACAAAACACGCTAGGTAACGTACAAATAACTGTGCATGAAGTCGCCAAGCAAATCAAGAACCTTGATTCCAGTAAAGCAACTGGCCCTGATGGCATCCCAATTATAGTGTTAAAAAAGCTTCAACCAGAACTTGCTCCCATACTTACGAAACTGTTTAAGCGTTGTCTTAAGGAGAAGTGCTTTCCAACTCCCTGGAACACCTAATCAGTATACCCTGTATTTAAGAATTCAAGTGATAAGTCATCTCCCTCTCAGTACGGACCTATAAGTCTTCTGTGTGTTATGAGTAAGTTGCTGGAATCCATATTAAATAGAGAAATAGTAAACCACCTCAGCAGAAACAAGTGACACACAGTATGGTTTCCGTTTTGCAAGATCTACCGCAGATGTTCTAACGGTTATATCCCACAGGATTAGTAAATCTCTTTACAAAGGCTTCCTTTCTAGGGCAATTGCTCTTGACATATCAAAGGCCTTCGACAAGGTATGGCATAAGGGCATACTTCACAAGATTTCCAGCTACGGTATTACTGGAAATGTTTTCTCAATCATTAAATCATTTCTCTCCGATAGGCTCATTAGAGTAGTGGTCGATGGACAAAAATCAGAGGCCTGCAGTATTAATGCTGGAGTCCCTCAAGGGTAAAACCTGGGCCCAACTCTCTTCCTGATCTACATCAATGACCTCCCTAAACACATACTTAAATCATTCGTTGACATCTATGCTGATGACCCAACCATCTACGGCAACACATCAAAGGCTGGAAATGACAAAGTTCTCTCTGATTCTCTCTCCTCTGAACTCAAGCGCATGGTTCGGTTGGGGAAGACGAGGCTGGTTTGCTTTAATGCATCTAAAACCAAACTCCTATCTTTACATCATCAACGCTCTGATCCCCATCTGGAATCAATTGAAATGGATGGCTCTCGTCTAGGAGAAGCTCCGTGTTTTGACAAGCTTCTAGGTTTGTCCTTTACTCCTGATCTGAAATGGAACACTGTTGCTATGGTCGCTGGAAAGATGGTGGGCTCCTTCTACCGCTCCAGAAGATATCTCACTACTGATGCAATTATCTATCTATATAAAAGCCAAGTACGTCCAAGGATGGAATACCGCTGCCATATCTGGGCAGGAGCTGCTAAAAACAGCCTATCCTGCCTTAACAGAGTACAAAATAGATTTCGTGGCTTAGTGGGGGATGCCCTTTTCTCTACCCTGCAACCTCTCTCCCACAGAAGAGACGTTGCGAGCCTATCCTTGTTTTATCGTTATTTCCATGGCAGGTGCTCGTCTGAGCTCCAATCTGTGGCCCCCCTTGCCGATCTTTCACGAAAACACCCGTCTAGCTGAATCTACTGTCAAAAATTTCCCCCACTCTTTATCTGTACCTAAATCAAAACGCGGATTCCATGAACAAAGATTCTTTCTTAGAACTGCCCGCCTGTGGAACTCTGTTCCGTCTGCCTGCTTTCCACCTGACTACAACTTGGATGTGCTCAAGTCCAAAGTAAACAAATTCCTAATGAACCGCCCCCTTAAGTAAACACTTTATCAAATTTCCACACTAACGTACTGTACTTGCAATAACCCTTATCCCTGAGTGGCTTCCGGGCATTGATAAGTGGTGACCACCGTGTAAAAAAAAAGGTGATATACAGAATATTAACAGTTTTTCAACAATGTCCGAAAAATAATGTCGCGTGTGTTTTGTAAAAAATGATGAAAATTAATTATTTTCCTTACCTAATCTATTTTCTTCCATTTTTATTACAGGCATTGTCGTTATATGTTTATCATATTCTATTGAGGGAATTTCACCACTCTATGGTACTTGGAAAGTCGAATACTAAAGTGTCCATTAAATATTGTCAGGCCCCTGTACATCTTTTAAAAATACATGTATCATTACTTTATATCTATCTATCTATCTATCTATATATATATATATATATATATATATATATATATGTGTGTGTGTGTGTGTGTGTGTATGTGTGTATATATGGGTGTGTGTGTATGTGTTGTTAAAGCGATTTTTATCGGCACATAAATTTATTAAGCACTAGCATTGGTAACCGGCGTTGCTCGGGTCGACATATAGTTCCGTTTTGAACACACCTATTACACAGGATAGTAATCATTTTCATCGTGGGTAAAGTTGATACACCTCACACTACATACGCACCAATATCAAAAATAAAAGAACATAAAAACATGTAAATGTAATCGCCCCAAAACAGAAGTACGTGATGCCCTCTCCACCAGGTGAGATTCTAGCAATAGTAAAAATCATTTGTTTATGGGCGTCCAGAATGGCTACACTTAAAAATATACACATTTCCTTAACCCTATTAACTCCCTCTTTGCCGTCTATGGCCGTTCAACAGTCGAATGATATAAAAGATTCCTAAAGAAATATCCTTATCTCGAGAAAGTTCTTCTACCGCCAATGAACTGCCGTAAAAAATAAAATAAAATAAAGATATTAAGTTTTCTTGAAAAAAGAAACTACATTTTTCCCTGTACTATCATCTTACAACTTACAAAAACAAACTTGTACTGACACCTAAAAATTTACGGTGAAAAAAAAACTTTTATCCTTTCTTGTAGGAAAAAAAGGAACTTTTTCTTGATAAATATTTTGCAAAAAATCAGAAAACAAAACAAAATATATAAAATAAGATAAAAATATTTTCAGTCCTTTAAAGGTATGTTTTTGTTATTTTTAATTATTTTATTTACATTTTTATTTTTTCCGTTTTTTTATTGTTTTTAAAACGTCTGTTACAACGCTCGGCTTTAACCGATAATTGCCGGTCTCGCCTGATCCATGCTTGACGGGAATTATCGAGAATCCGGGTCAAATTATGCAAGAGTATCGAATATTTGAAAATAAAGCAAAGTATCTTTCTGTCTACACGAATCATTTTTTTTTCACACTAGAAACGTCTTGCGATTACAAAATTAATTTATTTGGGAAGAGTTTTTTTTCTCTTTCGAACTTCGGAACGTATAAAAAACTAATCAGGGGAAATAACTCTATTCGCTTTATAAAAAAATCGATGTCGGAAGTAATAATTCCAAATAAATTTAATTAAATATATTATTAATATAATTGTTATTAAGATTTGATGAAATAACAATCTTAAAAAGAACAATTAAAATAACTCTTTCTCTTGAACCTTAATCTAACATATTTAGTACAATTTTTCTTAATATAATAAACAAAAGAGGTGACCTCTTAATCGTATATTTTTGAAAGAATAATACTAAATAGAAATAAATGAAATACTAAACTAACGGACCTTTTGTATATATTAATCAAATTGTGAACAAACAAACAAACGGGAATACGAATTTATATATATATATAAATATATATTTATATATATACATACATATATATATATATATATATATATATATTCATACACATATATATTTATACATTTATGGCAAGTAATTGGACCTTACAAAGCATATAAGCCAGGAGATAAATTCTGTGCACTATGTACAAAAGAGACCCTAAAAATTTTGAAATATGAAGATATAAAAAAAAGAACCGCCCTATTAAATTCAAGAGAGGAACTTATTTTCGCATGGAGTCATAAACGTTGGTTTAAATTTAATGAATATAAACCACCTTAAATCATTAAAAATTACTTATTAGTATTCAATAGCAAAATTAAACTATATCTTGACATGCTTATTAATAAAATTTTTTTGATCATCAATATTATTGTTATTATTAATTAATCTGATATATCGACCATTATTATATATTATTAAAATATATTCTTAACCTTAACCAACGATTTATTTTTTAATTTCAATAAATAAATAAATTATCAAGTATTAAATTCAATATTTCAAAATAGATTATAATATATTGTTTGCTTGATTTATTATTCCTTAATAAATTAAGTTACACTAATTATCTCCCTTGCATTGTTTAATTAGAGAATTAAGATTATCTCCCCGTTCTTTCTGCAGTTTTAAATTTAGCGTTTTAATCAAACGTATGCTAACCGATATAAAATATTCCATTAGCGTTCCTTTTGAGAATTTATCATTTCATAAGTTGAAAAGCTATAATAAATATCCATATGAATGCTTTGACCTTAGTTGCTGATTTCAAAAGGCGAAGAATTAAAATGTAAATAATTATATATATTATTATATATATACATGTATGTGGGTGTATGTATATATATATGTATATATATATTTATGTATATATATGTGTGTGTATATGTATATATATATGTGTGTATATATATATATATGTGTGTGTCTATGAATTTTATTAGAAATATATTATTATAATATTATATTTAAACCAAATTCATATTTATAATTTTATTCTATTTCATTTCTATCTTTAACCCATATTAATTTTCTTATCAAGTAAGTCCATACCTTTATTTTAATTTTTTCCAGATACATCTGCCTTATTTTTAATGCTAGGTTTATTTATGGTGTCTTTTACATATATTTAAAACCCATCCTAATAGTTTGCTGATGAGGAAACTGTTTGTTAAAAAACACTATATGTAAAAATTATTGTCCGTGGCTTAATGTCTACCACAACAAAAACATTGTTTTCCGAAACGATCGTACAAACTATTGATTTTGTTGTTGTTCCTTCTTGTGAAACGGATTTTTATTTAATTCTAATTAGAATTTTAAATTATCAATCACATTACTGAATATTAAATTAGCTCTAGGATATTTACCTATCGAGCTTATTATGTATCTAAATTACAACGAGCACATTTTCTTTCCCTGTATTTTAATTAAATTAGTAATTTTAATATTACATTAAAATACACTCTGCTCTTTAGACTATTGTTCTAATCTTTTTTATGTATATATATATATATATATACATATATATATATATATATATATATATATATATATGTATATACACAATTTGTGTATCAATATATTTTCTATATCAATTAAGGAATTTCTGTAAATTATCGATACCAGTAAAATGAATTTGACCATCCTAGCAAATAGCTGGAAAGAAAAGTAACATGGAAGGAAAATGTGATATAATTAATTATTTCAACAAAAGGAAAGAATTTCCGACGATAATAAACACTAACAAAAAAATTATTGCATGCTAGATTTCTGCTTTGTATGCATTTAAAATTATTTATTTCTTTTTGTCGATAAATTTATTATTTATTCGGTTACTAAAGCTGTGTAACAGAAGAAAAAATAAATTAATCGACGAAACGAAACAATTGGTATTATTTTACTTTTAGACCCATCTCACGTCCGTATATAACAAAATATTGTTTATGTAGATTTCGGTGTGCTAAAAACGAATCTCAAAACAGTTTCTTAAATCGGAAATAGACGCGTGAAGAATTTTTTTAAAAAAGAATTTGTTATCGCTTCAAATTTTACGGTAATTTTTTAATTAAAAAAGTCAGTTTAAAAAAATTCAAAAATGTCAAAAATATTAAATACAAGTGAAGTTCAAAATTAAAAAAAAATATTTCTTTTGTGCGTGTTGCCATATCAACGTGGCGGTTTCATGCATGCGCGTATATGTGCGTGCATGTGTGTTGCTATAGAAACCAGACGTAAGATTTGGATGTAAATGGCAATTTTCGTATATACAACATTTTTGGGGGTAGTTTCGTAAAATTTTATTTTTGTAAATGTTCATTTAGAAAAAACGTATCCCCCCCCCGCAAGATTAACAATACATTATTCTTTCATTTGATGCTGAAATTAAGACGATTGATATAATCGTTTATGAGGAGTTTTGATTATTAGATTAGCCAATCAAAACTGTTCCTAGTGCCAACACACATTTTTGTTTTTATAGATATATATACAGATAGGTTTGGCGCAGTGTCACTATTATTAATTGTTGAATTATTTCTTTTTTAATAATTTCAACATATGTTATATAAAGGAGAGTCGTCCGCGTATTTGTGTGTCTGCGTTTGTATGTGAGCTGAAACTTTTCTCATGCGCATCCTATACCGACGAACGCGACACCATTGGGAAGACGATCTTTCGGGTAAATAATATTTAAAAAGTTAGAAAATATATTCAATTTTATCGTGTAGAAATGTCGTTTTATGGAAATGGGGTCACCTAAAATAGTCTCTTTCTAAACGATCTAACATCTGCGCATGCGTTATCCATTGCTCTTTTAATTAGTTTAAATGTAATACAAGGATGTAGTAATCAACGCTATGGCCGAATGGTGTAAGACACTTGTATTATAACGATTAGTTTTGAGGTTCGTGCACGCCTACTGGTAGGCGTTTTGTTTGCATTAAACAGGGTTGTTTTTTTAATTTGTACTATTTACTATTTTTTTATCGGCAACTAATTATATTAAAACAAAAATCAATTTCCTTATTTTGACTTTTGATCAGCGGTTTTAATCGAATGAAGTTTACACTTTTATTTAAAAGCAACAACTATTCCAATCCAATTACGATTCTTAAATTAAAACAAACAAAAAAAAACTATCTTTCATTTGCATTTTTAAACAGTTTTAAAATTCTTTTAATTCATTATTTTGTACAACAATATGGGACGGAAAAATCACCACAAAAACCAACCCAAAAACATTAATAACAAAATAGAAACTGGCAAATTGCAGAGTGAAATGCTTCAACGACTTTGTAATTAAACTAAGTTAGGTAAACCTGCTCTAGCACACTAACTAAATACTTGCCTTTTATGTATCCGGGTTTGTTTTTAACCAATATCATATTTGAGTAGTTTTTAGTTTACATTTTTCAACATTTTAAACCTTTTTTCATTTATTTATATTTAAAACTATTTTCCCATGCAGACATTTTAAATTATCCGTTTTTATTTTTACTTTATTTTACAATTTTTTCAGTTTCATATGTAGCTGATGGCACTCGTTACAATTTTCTTATACATTAAAATATGATATTAAAGCAGATTTTTCAACCCCGCGTTCACAGATTTTTTTGGTCAAATTGAAATATCATATTTGAAGCGTTTCTTTTTTACGATCGGAAAACGCCCCCGCCACCGGCATCACAATTTTTTCTGGGCAAATTAAAATATATTTAAGTGGATTTTACGACCTGGCAACGCCGGGCACACCCTCACTAGTATATTATTAAATAAGAAAACGTGTGGTAACGGAGAGAAACTAAACTACACTTCTAAAAGAATGTTTTCCTTAACTCTTATTTAGTATTTTGAAAACAAAAGACAGAAATTAAACAAACTGGGTATAAAGAAGTGGTGGGTTAGAGGAAATAAACGTCGGCAACGGAGGGGGGATATCGTTTGAAGCAGTGTCAAAAGACAATAAATTATAAGCGCGGGTAGACATATATAAATAGTACAAAGAAAGGGGGTAAAACAATCTCATCGAACATCCATTATTTCAAAATTATAGATATGATCTTTCTGCTAACGCAAATTAATAGAGTTCGCCTCGAGAATTTTTCGTGGATTTTTGGGCGTGTTCTGTATAAGATCGAGAAAGTGTAATCCGTGTACTCTCTAGTGCAGATCTGTTGCTGCAATAAATATTCACGGATAGCAAACTTATGAGCTTGTACACGCCTGGATGTAAACCATTTTATTGTTCTTACGCATAGAAAACGGAGCATGTTAGGAAATTCTTACCTCCAAGCGACGAGTAGTATGTCCCACATAGTCGACCTCGCACTTACCGTTAAAATTATAAAACATCATATTATATTGAATCAAAAAAGAGGAAAGCGTTTCTCGTCCAAAACACTGCGCAAGACATATCTCCAACCGACAAAAATATATTATTTAACGAATAAATAACATTAAGATAATTATATTGAAATATCAGTTTCATCATTATATTGCAGTCGTACACATTAAATTAATGAGGAGACATTTAACAATAACTACTACTATGCTAAGGTATTCTTTGCATCCAAATGCATCCAAAATTTCCATCGGATGGAATAGTTACACATTCACACACTTATATATATATATATATATATATATATATATATATATATATATATATATATATATATATATATATATATTTATAATGGTTGTATATAGATTCATTTCCTAGATGTAAATTGAGTGAAAGCTGGTATATAGTCTGTTTATTATACAAAAATCATTGGTTACATATGGTGACATACATGTTTCAGTTACATATAGTTACATTAGTTATATACACGTTTCAGTGGGATCTAAATTCTAACAGACAACATCATCCCCCTCGCAAAAAAAGGTTTCAATAACGTCCTTTATTGTGTGATTAGGTGGTCCATTTGAACTGAGATTCCACTGAAACATGTATGCACATATGTAACTAAAAATTGTATAATAGACAGACTATATATATAGTATAAGTAAGGAATAACCTGCCTAGACATATGAAACTCTACACAATTAAAAAGGGCAGTTATGAGAAAATAATGTAAGTTACATTAGAACTTTATTATATTACTAACGGGGTACCCGGCGTTGCCCGGTTTTTTAGAGGTGTGTGTGGCTGGGGGTGGTAAAATGAAAACAAAGCGAAGTAATAACTATGTTTAAATATTATAAAAACAAAAAATGTTAAAACTATAAAAATCGTGAAAAAAAACAAAAACAATTTAAAAACATGAACGCGATGCAATACGAACGGTCCGGCGGTACCCGGGTGTTTGAAAAATCCCCCAAAAGTTCGAGGGGAGGGGCTCGAACTCGAATCATTGAGGCGAAAGCGCAAAAAAAAACGTGATGAATTAACTAAAAAGTGAATTAAGTCAAATATCAATTCCGCAGTGAAGTTTGTTCACTCGAATTCTAAATGATTTTTTGTTTTCGCGAATTGTAAATGAATTTATTCGTTTTAATTTAAGTGTAATGCAAGTGAATTCAAAATATCGTCGCGTTGTAAGAATAAATATTAAATAATGAATTCTTTGTGTAAAAGTAAATGTTGAGTTGAAAGCACTAATAAGTAAAGGTCAGAGTTAGATGTTACGGTTAGAGTCGTTAAAACCGGAAGTAAAAAACCGGCTAGTCCCGCAGGTTGCATGTTACACTAACAAAAAAAAAGCAAAAAGAAAACAATAATAATAATAGCATTTTCGCGTTTTTTTTTAAATTTTCATTTTATTATGGAAAAACAGAAAGCATAAATCAGGGGAAAAAGCAAACAAAACAAAACACGGCATAAATAACCTTGTACGATTCCAAACCAGTGTTTCCTCGTACTGTTCCTTGTAAACGCACCGCTGCGGTGTAAATGGGGAGTGGGGAAAGGAGGAATCTAATAGAGAGAAAAGATGTTGCAATTTCCATTTAATTTAACCGATTTTGGCAGCGGACTCTCACCGAAAAAATATAGGAATGTACGATGGTCGAGAAACTGTAGATGTAATAGGCCTATAGTACACATAAGATAATGTGCTTCCGTTTGTACGCATTATATTTGCACATTATGTCACGATTTTTAATCCTATTAAGGTCAAAGTCGGAGGGGGAAATGAGTTAATTTTATTTATATAGAGATAGAGAAGAGATCATGTCAATAAAGATGAGCATTATTACAATAAATGCAATGGAAGTGAGTGGAAACTTTTACTGTGTTTAAAATCAGTGTTGTCATCCTCGCTCTTACTCTTGTATATTGCTGATTTTGTCTCCTCTTCTGATGAGAAGAATTTAGCTTTGAAATGCTATGGCCTTATGAGGTTCCTCCTCAATTCACTTATATATATATATATAGAGAGAGAGAGAGAGAAAGACAGAGGCAGAGAGAGACAGACAGAGAGAGATAGAGTGAAAGAGAGAATAAATGACAACATAACTATATTACAAAATTTATGATGTTAACCATCTTATAATTTATTGCTTTAATTGATTTTCTATATTGATTTGTAATTACATTCAGCATCTTAAATAAGGATAGGTATATATTATAAGAAAATATATTTCTACATAAATATATAAATATATATATATATATATATATATATATATATATATATATATAGAATAAAATAAAAATTACAATTTATATTTATATCTCGGCAGTAGAATGAAAAGCATATCTTATTTTTCTTTTATTAATATTATTGGAATTTTTTCCTTTTTTCCTTGTACACATTTTTGTGAATTTTTTCCATGGATATCTGCCTTTGGATTATTATGGATAATCTTCTTCCAATTACGGGATTTTTGGATTTTACTTGTGTAAATGGAAATTCAATTAACTTTATATACTTGGATTTTACCGTCACTGGATTATTTATCTTCCACCAGACCATCCATTCATGTGTAATCACTTTTTTCTTCACCATATTCCCTCTGCTTCACTTTTTTTGTTTTCAAGTAAGATCTTTGACTTACTCGTTGTTTCATCAAATACTTTTGCATGCAAAATCCGATCCCGCATTTTGCTAATTCCTACTCTTTGATGAGAAGGTATTTCTTCGAATAAATTTATATGGGGTATTCAAATCTGTGTTTTAGTTGAGTAATGGAGTCAACATTGCAAAATTAGAATTAACAGGTGTGAAGCAAACTAACGTATATCCTTTACGCATACACTAATACACATTTATACATTTTAGTTGGTTGCTTTTTAAGATTTTGATATACATGTAGCCTTAGCTCAGATGGTACCGAATAACTCTGAAGAGTTAAATGACCTTGTAACAGGTGTTGTAACCCAACATCCGGTCAAAGACTTTCGGTTGCGTATGTGTACATTTTGATTAACAACGCCCCAAGAAAACATAGTGTTTTACTGTGTACATTTTCATTGTCCAAATTTGTTCACGTTTAAATTATCTAAATAAATATTTGTTAATACTTTCTGCATGTTTTATACATCGTCATTTCCATATTACGCGTAATTTATTTTAATGCAGTTTTCTTACAAATAAGTCTAATTTAACCAAAACATTTAAAAAAAACAAAAACTTTTTTACGAAAATATCTGAAGAGAGCGAAACAACGCTTGAAACGCGTTATAAAATATTTTAAAATAAAAATATGATAAAAGGCTTAAAACCCCACAATTGTTGATGGCTACACTCTCTTATATATATATATATATATATATATATATACTTATAAAATATCTGGCCACGGTTATGGTCTTTGGTGTGATTTCATCTTACCACGTCACATCTTCAAAATCGGCTTGAAAGTCAACACCAAAGTGTACCTTGATGTGCTTAAGAGTGTGATGATCCCCTAATGCAATCAGGTGGCTGCTAGCGAACAAGTCCAAAAAGACCCAGGCTGAGCTTTAGAAGGAGTGCTACGATGTACCCTTTCTCTCACTTGGCCCTCGACCTGGACCCGCTGAACTACTTTATTTAGTCAAAAGTCGAGAACATCACAAGCATGGCCTTTGACACCAAAGCCAATCTTATCGTCGCCACCATTCCGAGTATTCGCCGACCTCACGCCGGTGTTTGTAAAAAAGGCATGTTCCCTGTTTCGTCTATTGGCTATATTAAATAGATGTCAGCTTTACTACAAATTTAAGTTACCTGAATTCATTTTTTCAATAAAATTTTGATATAAAGCTCTAGTGTTTTTTTTTCTTTAGGGCAATACTTTTATACATTAGCAGATGGTATTTATTTGCTCCCCCACTGAGCAAATTAGGCACAAGGCCGTTTTTAATGTGAGGTAAAAACCAGCTCCCCTAAAAGGGGTCACTCTGGTTACCAAAAATAATAATTGTCCCAGTATAGAGGGTTTCCCCTCCATTGACTGGTACAAATTATCTTAAGTGCAGCATCTGCCGGAACAGATACTACACTTTGATCTTGCCCAAGCAGATATATTCCGTTAATAACATAGATAAAATTTAAAGCATGTTTAATTAAAAAAAACCCACCTGTCCAGAGTTTTATTCGTAGTGATAACAGTTATATTATCGAAATGTTACCACCGTATTATACATCTGACACATCATCTATAATTTATTTAAGATTTTTTGTAATTCCTTCGAAAAAGCTTTCATACGTATTAGTGTCTATTGATTTTTCATGTAACCAGGAAACGTAGTACTAGTCGTAAACATAGGTTAATCATTCAAGAACTCACCTAATTATTTACGGATGGGTTACGGAGTAATTGTTGCGGGTATCTAAGTGACAGACAAACAAATGAACATAGGAAGCCCTATGCCGATAAAGAGGTTTATTTGATTGATTATTTATGCAAGTTTCACAAAACTCCGAATCGATACTAGCTACTAGTGTAACCGATTATCAAACTATCTACGTAATTACTTAAAGAAAGGGCGAACTTTAATTAGATAATTAACCCACCAAGAACCTGTCTTACGATTAAGTAATGACTTAACAACCTTAATGAATTGCCTAATGGCCTCATCGCTCTCTCTTTCTACCACCCTCTCTTTCTCTCTTATGTTTAACCCATTTTACACTATCACACATATACTACCGGAATAAAGTATGCTACATTTGCTTCCTGCGTCCACGTAAGTGTAAACATGTTTTAATTCTAAAATTCACCTGTTTTTGGTCCCCCGACAAAAGGAGGGTGGACCTGTAAAATAATCCTTGTGCGTTCGCCTGTTCGTCCGTCCGCACTTTTTTCAATAACTACGCCTTAGAAATTTTTGAACTTATGCACAAACATTAAACATGATATGAGTAAAAAAAAAAAAGTAACGGGGCGGATTTTCCGGGAAAACTCCGGTTTCCCTCTTAAGGGTGCCTTTCTGATTAAAATGGCTAAAATTGACACTTTTATGCTTATAATAAAAATATTAAAAAAATGATGCCTTGGATTTTTATAAAACTTTCTGAAAAGCTGTTACTAACTGATTTCTATATAATTTTGTTTGTCTATACTTCGCGATAACTCCTGGGTGTGCCCCAGGGGCTACTTTAGGACTAATAAAACACTCCATTTTGGGGACTCTTTTACCATATTTGTCCAAAATTTTCTGTGTATGCATATTTAGCAGTTTCGCATGGTGCTGAACTCAAATTTAAATATGTTAAGGCCTTGGGGACTTTTGGAGCTAAGTGGGGAAGCAAATGATGGACATAGTCATTTCTTTTATTGCATGGTGCAGAACAGAATTTATATATGTTAATGCCTAAAACTGCACCGTTTGTTCATTTTCACTAATATTTGACGTCCCCTGGGGATATTTAGGGCTAAATATGAGGGGGCAACTACTGAACTTAGTTATTTTTTATGCCCCGTTCACAGTGCAATTATAGGAGACCATGCATGCTTCACTTGTTTATATTACAATTTAAATGGAATTTTGTATGTTTTTGTTCTTATTTTTTACTGTTCAAAACTGTCAACTTTATGAACGTTTCGAGTTCGTACGTGCTAACATTTTTATACAGTACTGAATAAATACACACATCATTTGAGATGAACAAACGTGTTAAGATGTCAAATAAAAACATTGATAAAATCTAAATGTCATTAATAATGCGAATAAATCATGATTTGGAAAATAACACAAGAAAGCAACACACCTTTTCCATCGATTGAATAAATAACACCAAATTTCTTCTTCAATTATATCGGAAAGAGCTTTAAACTATATCAAATGTACCAACAATATCGCGTTTGCGCTGAATTATAATTTTATAATAGACACTATTTACTTAACCAGTTAGTACATAGTAGTAGGTTTCTCCTGTAACATCGTTGTGAACACAGATTAGGTAAAACTATATATTGTACAAGAAAGTTAATACAATAAAATGTTGTCGGAATTTATCAACTGTAAAGTTAGACAGTGTAACATAGTGCATGTGGAAAATATCGCCAGCGGCGAAGGATGGCTGGCCTGCGAAGAGATTAGCAGCAGGAGTAGCCAAAAATCGGGCATATGCAAATTAGAAAGTTTGTGCGAGTTGGCGCGACAAGACAAGAAAACAAGGCGACGTCGAAGAAAATGGACGTATAAAGTCGAAGGCAAGAAATGGCTGGCTACGGCTGGCCTAAAGTCAAAGAAGAAAAGTCTACACCGAGCGAGATGTCGCATGTGCAATCGGTGTCTCACTCTCGTTTGTCATATTCTTACAGGTCCCTATTTCGAATGAGCATGCATCGCTAGTTACTATTATATCTTATTTTGGGGCATAGTGACATCATGTTTTTTTTTCATTTTATCGAATACCGCATGGCATTCAGATATCCATTTCCAGACTCTACTTTTTCTTAGTTGCTTGTACAGTTGGGTACGTAGGTCCTGAATAGGAATTAATGTTTGGTAATAGTTCGCGAATTCCAAAAGCGTTGTAATTCTACAATTTTAATAACCGACACTTCTTTTATTGCTGCCGAAAATTTCCGGTCTGATCCGCTACCGTTTTTATCGATTATGTGTCCAAAGTATTTTATTTCCTCTGTGAAGCGATTACATAGTTCTTTTTATATTTTAAAACTAAAATTATGTATCTGAAAGAATACCTTGTTAACATGTATTGTAATGTAGTTCTTATTAGAAGGGATGAAGTTTATTATATATTTGTTGTTGACTGTTTATCTTAGAGTGTTCATATTCATGAGATAGAGACAGGGTACATTTTAATGTGATAGTGACATGTAATTCACAATGAGAGGGGGATAGATATATAGATGGAAGAGACGTTGACATTGATACAGGTCTGACAGTTCTGGGAGTGTTTCTATAAACATTATCTTTCATTAACACATATATTTTTGAGATGATGATTTTCCGTTCATTTATCATAAAGAAGGAACCAGTCATTACTTATAATAGCTGAGGGGGGAAACATTTTTAAGATGATAGACACATTACTTATATGGATTTTATACACAAAGTTCTTATAATACAAATTCACAATACCTTTGTTTGTAGAATGACATAACACAAGACAGTTGCTACAAAATGATGATGACGTCCTTTTATTTCTTGACCGGTCAATGGTTTCGCATCAAGGAATTCAAAGTGTCTACATTATTTCAACCTCCATCCTTTCGCCTCCAAAGGTGGGTTCCTTCTGACTTCTGTCAGCTCTATCCAACCCTCACTCGACCCTGCTTCGGCCCTGACTGGCACTCTGACTGACATACTATTCTGACTCCTAAAGCTCTAAGTATATTGACAACTCATCTCTCCCATGACGTCATTGCATGGCCAAACAACGTGCATATCGATCCCGTGGCCTGATATGCCTCACGTGTTTAAAAATGCACTGTTGCTCACATGTTTACAAAAAGGTTCTCTAACCTATTTTTCGACTAACCTATTTTACAATAATGTTTAACATTTTCTATATGTCGGATCTAGATAACCCCAATTTAATTTTATTTCATTTTCATAACAGAATTGCATCATCAAATTCCTTTTTCACATAAACTGAATTGAATCATTTTATGTTAAACTAAACAATGGGTAATTCAACATTCCATTTTCAGTAACATATCTGTATTATTTATTTTAAACTCTCCTGAATGGTAATTCCTAACCTAGCTTCCCAGGTTCAAATTCTCGGACTATCCGATCTCATTTTTACTTACTTACAAGAACAGGCGACTGTTCTCGTAACAGTATTCGATGTTTTTCACTGATCTTACGTTTGATGAAATCATCGGGTATGCTATCGCGAAATCAAAGCTGCCTGACATAATATTCATAGTCGCTTGAAAAATTGCCACTGCTACGTTCACTCCAAAGCTCACCTTTTGAATTTGAATAACAATACAAAGCAACTTCGAACTATTTACTTTGAATTTAAAGATATACGTCACTGAGATTGATATAGAAAAGATCCTACCTCGGTTTAGCTTAGTTAAAACTTCTTCACATCTAGGAAGTAGATAATTATATTGTTTTAGTACAGTTATAACCTGTGCTGACGTCAGCGAAGAGAAGGATTGCTTTTGAATTCCTGATGCATAGATGGTAATAGCCGCCCATTGACCTCAAGTTTTGATAGGGGGCCGGTTTTTACAAGCGTTTAAAGTGTTTTATTTTTTTAATAAGTTGAACATTATTCTTATTCTAGAATATTGGTGTAATAGTATCTTTAAGTTCAAATCTGCTTGATATTTTTTGAAATTTTCCTTGGCTAGTTGAAAAAATTCAGACAAACTTTCTTTTAATTCTAACCTGAAATTGCCATTCTTTGTAAAGTGACAAAAAGTCTTTGTAAAGTGATAAAAAGTTGATTGGCGAAGTTAATTAAATGATAATCAATTAAACGATAATTAAATTATGATAATAATTATTTCATTAAACATTTATAAAACCAAATTCGTTTTGGGTAACCAACGTTTTTAAAGGACCAAGTGTAAAAAAGTAAGAAACAGAATCACTAAGTACAAAAAGAACAGGCTTGAACTATAAAACTGTCATTAAAACAAAACAATCTGCGAATGTGTGAAACTTCCAAAAATTATGTCCTTTTCAAAATTATAAACAATACAATATATTTTAAAATCGGCAAACATTTCGGATCGGCGTAACTTCGAATGGAAACCAAGTTTGGCACAAGGCCTTGACGGCTACAAATCATTGATCAACCACAGGACTGCTCTTCGTAGCCCATCTCAATGACTACTCCGATTGGCCGATGATCATAACGAATCAGAGGCAAGCCAGGGGTGACTGTTACGACGATTTCCATTGGTCGGCAATCACGATTAGCTGACCAATCAGGAGCTGATTGTTCAGGATTCGGCCTCATAAATAGAGGATATCCAAACGAAAAATTGAGTTGGTTCCAAATCCGTTGCCACTGCATTCTCGCCGCCTAATTGCAGTTAAGATTAAAAAAAAAAACATTGTTCCGCCAGTCAACCACATTCATCTCCAATTCGCGATGTTTGTTTAAAATTATCGATAAACAATGTGCAAATAAACGTTTGTCAATGTTTATAACAAGAGCTATGCGTCATTTTTATTGCTTAGCAACTTTTCTTCTCTCCAACACCCAATCCAACTTTCGTCGACCAGACGACACTCATCTCTTATTCCCACGGATTTTAAAGCAATGTAGGCATGGAAGGAAACAGAGAACGAGCAGTGGAAACATGTGGTAATCACGAGACCATCGGCCAAATCGTTGTCATGAAGTTATAGTACTACAGTTAGAGTTTCCATTATTTAAAAAAAAGTGTTTATGGGCAAATCCCGCAAATTGAATTGTTTCATTCAATCTGTTACCTAAAGTATATCATGCATTTTTTTTTAACACGAACATATTTTATTTATTTCTAGTACCATTAAATGTAACATTAGTGATCAATTTACCTTTAAATATTTTTTCTGTGATCCAGTGACCGCTGTTGTTGGTTTGTAAGACTTTAGCACGAATTTGTTGTTTTCTGTAAATTACAGTTTTTGAAGCAATAATCGTATGTTTGTAATTGTTGCCAAATCGGCACAATTAATGTTATACGGATTTTATAGCATTCTAAAATATGCGGCGACAATCCTGTATCTGTCCGCGGCGTACATGACATCGTTTATCCCGTTTCAGATAGCGTTTTGTGAGAAAGTTATAGTACTTTTTATGGTCTGGTTTTTCTTTGTTAAAGTTTGTTGTAATAAGTTGTTTCTTCTTGATATTCCAGTAGCATCCGTTTTTGTTGTTATTGTATTTAGTATATACCTAATTCAGCTACTCTTTCCTTGATTTTGAAACTGTTGCGATAGTCTTTCTTAGTGTTTTACCGTTTTGTATTTCCACATGTGCCATGATTTATTTGAAGTCTTTAATCCTTTCTTATTTTTCTTTTTTACGAAGAGAGAGAAACGCTGAATATGACTTTGAAGGAGTTAAAAAAATGATTTGTGATTTTCCACGTAAGCTACGTTTTAACGATCAAGACAATGCAGGTCTTGCGTTCAAACTAAAAAAAAAATACACGTTTCTTTTATTTAAAGTTCATTTTTTTCATTAGTAAAAAAAATTGAAATTAAGTTTTTTCATCTATACATACCATTTTCTCTTTTACCGAAAAACAAATGTAAAAAATAAAACGAAAACATCAACTTACGGGTTATTTAATTTATAATATTTTTCTGTTGAACAATCGTATCATCTTTATATTGTAGTTAGTTAAGGAATTGAGATTAGATGCGTCTTTCAAATTTAGTGCGGCGAACTGAGAGTATTTCCTCTTGATTCAAATTACTGTACAAGAAATACAAACTTACAAATCGACCGCACTTGTAACTAAGCCAACTCTTAATACTTATACGGTGTAAGTTGATAACATGGCTTTACTCCTTGGAGAATCAAACTACGTGCCCAGGTCGTGTAGTTGGGCTATCGAGGGAATCGTTAAGACCACATGATTCGCGCTACAGCAGCGATTTCATGACTCGGTTTATTTTTGTGCTTCGTCCAAAATGACTCATACGCCGGCATTTATTCTTGATTGGAATGTGAGTCATAATTTATTGCATTTTCTCATTCCTTTACATCAAAACATCAATTATCTATTTACTCTCATCTTTTACCATAGGGAATCATCAACGCCCGCACCAAACATTTACATTATAATTGAGTTTTCTTCACCATTCTAACCAAGTCTGTGCTCGTGTGTTATTTGTGTGTTAATGATTTATAGTGCTCCCATTTACACACTACAGTACTACACGCAATTTAATATGCATAACGTAACCAGGTGTGTAATAACGGTTCATATTCTACTAGTGCAACAAGACAATAACACGATGACGTATGATATTGTTATGAGTGTGTTAGATCTACTACTACTGCGACTACTACTACTACTACTACTACTACTACTACTAATAATAATAATAATAATAAATTCTGGGCTTAAATCAATCGAGTAGAATTACACACAGTTCAGTATGAAAGGTCGTTAGATTATTTGGCGTCCCATATAATAATTTTACTGCTATTACTACTAATACAACTACTACTGCTTTTAACACTATAGAATGACGAACTAGAAATCTAGGTCTCTAAACACCTTTTCCTATTGACAAGGTAAACTGTGCACGTGTACTGAACCACAGATACAAAATTCTGGGCTTTGTGTTGCTCCAAACAACACAATATGAAAAAAATGACGCAAACACATACTGCAGCACGTTGGGACCAAAAGAGAAATTAGGTTGTACTGACAGGCTGGGGCTCCCTAGATTGCCAGAATGGGGGACCCAGTCGTCATACTGTGAATACTGACTGTTTTAATTTCATATCATAGATACAAAAAGGTAAAGAACTCTTCTTATTTCTAGTAAAATATAAACACAAATCAAATACAAGGCAACAAAAACAATTACCGTACATTAAAAACCAGGAAAACAAAATGGACAAAAAGAGAATACACAATGTACAGGAGTGAAGCATAGTATAAGACAAGCGTGCAATCTTCCAAAATAGAGAAATAAAAGCTGTCCTGAAATAGAACCGGGGACTTCGGGTCATTTCTTTGAAAGGAATGGTCATTTTAGTTTTTGGCAGATTCATCAGCCAAGGATTCTCTACTTACACAGACACAGCTTGTAGCATAAGACATAGCTTCTCTATATCTCATTCCGTATAACAGACGGTTACGTTTCCGACACCTTTCCCAGATCAGCAAAATCAACATTCCTCACTTATAGATCTATTTCCGGCCACAGTTCCCGATGATTGTGTAACGAATGCCCACAGCCCTCAGGGATTAAAAAAAAAAATTTTAAATTATATTTTCCCCCCAAACAAGGCACATTGCCCCTTTGGTGTAGGGTGCTACTATCAGGGGCAGCAACTACTGGGGCACTATGTTGGGATTTTGGCAGCAAGATGTCGGTTCACGTTACACTTGAAGTTCTGCATGTCAGTACAGTTGGAGAAGCAGGGACCTGGAATGGAATTCCAAATTCTAGCGGTTCTGGGGAAGAAACTACTGTAGTAGAAAGATCTTTTACATCTAGGGATCTCTACTGCGTGAGAGTGGGATTTAGCTGCCCGTCGGGTTTGTCGAGGGTGTCTATGTCGTGGGGATACAAGTGTCTGCAGTTCGTCAGACCATTCACCATTAAAATACTTGTGGAACAGGCAGAGGGATGCAACGTTTCGTCGATGGGACAGAGGCAGTTCAGGGCCTATCAGATTGGCGACTCTGTTTTGAACCTTGTCAAGGAGCGAGAGACTAGTAGCAGATGCACCAGCCAAAATGTGACAGCAATACTCCATACATGGGCGAATGGTTGCCTTATAGAGGTACAGGATACTGTCAGGTGTCAGTAGTTTTCTAGCACGGTAGAGAGAGCCTATCTTCTTCGCAGCGGCCCTGGCAATGTTTTCAATGTAATTGTTCCAACTCATGTTTCCTATGAACGTTAGGCCAAGCAGTTTGAAAGATGTATTCTCAGATAGGGAGTCACTGGCCATTGCTATTGGTTGCAGAGAAGGTTTCTTGTAATTATTGAAGGAAACCAGTTTAGTCTTGTGACCATCCGTTTTTGTCTCCATTCCACTGCAGATTGGTGGTCATCCTCTAGTGTTTTTGCCATTTCTTTAGTTATGTGTTCATTTGTTTTTCCTGTCATGCCTGTTATAGAGTGTGGTGTCACTAGCATATATACCAATCTCAGAGGCAGTTTTGTCGGGGAGGTGATTAATAAATATTAGGAACAATAGAGGTCCAAGGATGGACCCCTGGGACACTCCCGCATTTATATCGTATTGTTTAGATGTACGACATCTGATCAGAGTTCCCGAGGATTTTTTGGGAACGCTGATCATGCAGTGATAATGATCGAAATCTCCCTAAACTCTAGACCCAAAACTGAAGAGCCAGTTCTCAAAACAACGAGATATTATAAAAAGGCTGACTGGGAAGCCATCATAGATCTTATCAGAGACGCCCCATGGGGAAATATATTTTCTCTTCCTGCTGAACAGTGCGCAAATAAGAACATTGAATGTTTCAAAACAGCAATTGAAGATCATGTTCCCATGTGGAAATTTTATAGCAAACCCCACTCTCCCCAATGGTTTACGTCGACTTGCGCAACTGCCATTGCTCAAAGGCAGCATGCATATCGCAGATTTAACCGACGTAAGTATAGTTCAAACAGACAGAAGTATATAGAAGCTAGAAGTAACGTAAAGAAAGAAATAGCGACAGCTAAGAGAGAATTTACTGAAACCACTACAAACGCATTGAAGCACAAAAATTAGGAAATCGTGACTTTTGGAAAATCTACAACAGTGTAGTAAATAATGCGCAATCAACAATTCTTCCACTAACTAACAATCACGAGGTTGTTTGCTCAGCAACCGAAAAGGCTAACATGCTTGCCAGCCGGTTTGCCTCAAACTCCACACTGGACCCTTCCAACCACACCCTGCCTGACTTTCCTTTGCGGACAGACGCCACGCTAGACGATCTGAAAATCACCCCTGCTCAGGTGCATGCTATCATAAAAAACCTTGACACTTCAAATGGATGTGGACCTTATCTCATCCCAGCTGTGCTATTAATAAAGTGCACAGCCGAAGTAGCTCCAGTTCTCTCCAAACTCTACAACAAATGCCTTAATGAATCATGCTTTCCGGTCTGTTGGAAAACTGCTTGTGTTGTACTAGTATTCAAGAATTCTGGCGAAAGAACTGACCCTTAGCCTCCTCTCACTTTTCGTCAAAATATTTGAGACCATAATTAAACATGATCTAGTCCGTCACCTTACAGATACTAAACTTCTGACTGAAAAAAATATGGATTTAGACAAGCCCGTTCCACAACAGACATCCTCAATATAATCTCTGAACCTATAAACCATTCACTGGACAAAGTGGGGGAGGGCAGAGCGGTAGCTCTATATATATCTAAGGCTTTTGACAGGGTATGGGATGAGGGTCTCCTCAGGAAAATTAGATCATACGGTATCAGTGGTGAAATACTTAGCATAATTAAATCCTTCTTAGATAAGAGAAAAATCCAGGTTGTCCTCGACGGTCGTACATCTAAACAATACGAGTGTCTCAGATCAGCAAAATCAACATTCATCACTTATAGATCTATTTCTGACCACAGTTCCGATGATTGTGTTACGAATGCCCACACCCCTCAGGGAATTTGTTTTTGTTTTTTGTTACATTTTCACCCCACAGAAGGCACATTGCCAGTTTGGTGTACGAATGCTTATCACGTTGTGATAATAGTAGAAATCGCCCTTAATTCTTAACTTCAAACTGAAGAGCCATTCCTCAAAACAACAGGGTATTATAAGAAGGGTTACTGGAAAGCCATCAGGAATCTCAGCAGAGATACTGCCTGTGGAAATATCTTTTGTCTTTCCATTGAACAGTGTGCACATGAGACCACTGAATGGTTCAAAACGTCAATTGAAGCACATGTTTCCATGCGGAAATGTTATAACAAAGCCTACTCTTCTCAATGGTTTACTTCTACTTGTGCAGCTGTCATTGCACAATTGCTGCCTGCATACCACAGATTTAACCGACAGAAGCCCAGTACAAACAGACGAAATTCATAGAAGCTAGAAATAATTGTGAGAAAAAATGGCGACAGCTAGGAGAGAATATACTGAAACAACGAAAACCCGCATCAGAGCATAGAAATAGGAACCCGTGATTTCTGAAAAATCTATAACAGTGTAGCAAATAATCAATTATTCATCAACTATTCAACAATCATGAGGTTGTTTGCACGGCAACTGAGAAGGCTTGCCAGCCGATTTGCTCAAACTCCACATTGCACCAAGCCAACCATTCCGTCCCTAACTTTCCTTTGCGAACTGACGCCAAACTAGATGATCTGAGAATTACTCCATCTAAGCTGCATGATATCATAAAAAAACTAGACAATTCAAAACAGGTGGACCCGATCTCCTGCCGGCTGTACTATTAACAAAGGCTCCGCTGAGGTTGATCTAGTACTCTCCAAATATTGCAACAAATGCCTTAATGAATCTTGCCTTCCTGATTGCTGAAAAACCGCTTCTGTGGCACAAGTTTACAAGAGTTCTGGCGAAAGAACTGCACCATTAAATTATCGCCTTATTAGCCTCCTCTCACTTTTCGCCAAAATATTTGAGTCCTTAATTAACCAACCTCCAGTCTATCACCTTACAGCTGTTAAACTTCTAACCGACCAACAATATGGATTTCAGCAAGCCCGTTCCACAGCATATATCCTAACTGTAATCTCTGAACGTATATACCATACACTAAACAAAGAAGGGGGTAGAGCGGTAGCCCTAGATATATCTAAAGTTTTTGACAGGGTACGGAATGATGATCTTTCTCAGGAAAATAAAATCATACGGTATCACTGGACAAATAATTAACATAAATAAATCCTTCTTAAATAAGAGAAGGATCCAGGTTGTCCTCGACGGTCGTACATTCAAACAATATAATATAAATGAGGGTTTTCCTCAGGGGTATATCCTTGGACCTTTATTATTCTTGATATTAAAAATGACCTCCCTGAAAAAATTGTCTCTAAAATGGGTGTATTTGCTGATTACACCACGCTCTATAACAGACACGATGGGAAAACAAATAGACACATAATAAAGGAAATGGTTGAAACACTAGAGGAAGTCGTCCTATCTGTAGTGAAATTGGGATAAAATGGATGGTAACACTCAATTCTGCCAAGAAAAAGCTTATTTCCTTCAATAATTACAAGAAACCTTCTCAACCACCAATAGCTATGGCAAAAAATACTTTACCTGAAAGTACTTCTTTACAACTACTCGGCTTAACGTTCTCAGAGAATATGTGTTGCAACAGATACATTGAGAGGATTGCCAGTGGGGGTCTTCCCACTCTGGTAGAAAATTACTTACGTCTGAAAGTATCCTGTACATCTACAAGACCACTATTCGCCCATGTATAGAGTATTGTTGTCATATTTGTACTGATACATGTGCTACTAGTCTCTCACTCCTGGACATGGTTCAAAAGAGAGTAGCACACCTTATAGGTCATGAAATGTCATCAAAGCTTCAGCCTCTGCTCCATCGACGTAAAGTTACACCATTCTGCTTGTCCTACAAGTATTTTAATGGTGAATGATCCGAAGAACTACAAGCCCTTGTACCCCTCGACATAAATATCCACGAAAAATCCACAGCAAAATCCCACTTCTACACAGTAGATATCTCTAGATGTAAGAAGACATCGTGTTGCTCAAGTCCCTACATAGTATCCCTGCAACTTATGACCCCGATAGTAGCCCCCATCAAAGTGGTACTATGCTTTGTTTGTGGTGAAAATGAAAAAGAAAAGACCCTAGATGAATGAAGGCTTCCTTTCAGGTAAGCTGTAATTCTCCTGGAAGATGTTCCGCTCCTTTGTTGTTTAAGTGATGTGTCTTCATAAAACGCTATGTGTCCTGTTGAACTGTATAAATGTGTAATGTGTAGGTAAGCATTCATGAACATTGTACGACAAGAAGAAACTTCACTATACCTACAACTCATCACCTTATATACATTTCCTTACCTGTGAAATCATTTTACTGTTTCCCCATTCCCTCTGCTTCACTATTTTTTCCAAGTAAGCTCTATTGCTTACTTGTAGTTTCATTACATACTTTGCAATCAAAATCCTATCGCGCATTTTGCTAATTCATACTCTCTGATGAGAAGGAAAGTAGTTCTTTGGAAATTCCGCGGATTAAGTATAATTTACTTAATCTGTGTTTCGGTTTTGAAAATTAAATGTTTTTAACTCTTCTGAAAGTGTTTTAACATGTTTTATTAATTATTTTGTCTTATATATATATATATACATATATATATATATATATATATATATATATATATATATATATATAAGCGTTTCACAATGAGCAATTAGAACCAGGAGACGCTAAAAATATAACCAGATCGTACAACTAGGATATGTGTATGGAGTTCAGAATGGAAAAGTATACACAGCTAATTATAAGAAAAGAAAAACTGGCGAGAACGAAAATTATGGAACTACTTAACCAAAATGAGAATACTAGAAAATATGACACCTACAAATAAGTTAATGTTCTTGAAAATCCGTGATTAAATCAACAAAAATAAAAACCAATAGATTGAAAAAGAATACCTGAGATAAACAAAGATACCTAGAAACAAAATTATATAGAAGGAATCTAATAAAATGTATAAACTTAACCGTTTAAAGGTTAAACCAAAGAAAAACTGAGACAGTTCTACCAGAAAACAAGGAATTTTGTGACATGAGCAATGAATTATACAAAATAAATGATGCTGGCCTACTTTCTGTGAAAAAGAGAGATGAAGAGAGAGGATTGTTTGGTACAATGACACAAAAAGAAAAAGAAAAAAGATGATGAAGAACACATAAGGGCTAATAATCACAAGGGGCACTGTCAAAATGAATAAGACAGAGAACAAATAGTCAATTAAATAAAAACGAATCAATGTAAAGAAAACCAACTATACAGACGATTCATAAAGAAAAAAAAAGGTTAAACTCACAAAAAAACCTGGACATGTCTAAGGAAAAGGCATTATATAACGCGATTAAAGTGAACTATCTAAAAAGTAAGATTTTCTATATCCAAAAATAAAAAAATAAGAAATAAGATACGAAACAATAAAAAGAATTTGTGAATAAAACAGCATAGCTAAGAAAAGTATAAAAATAGACACAATCAACAAGTAAGGAAATAAAGCGAAAAGTACGCAGACTTAAGAATAGAAATCATAGTTTCATGGGATATAAACGTACAGCCACATACACTTTTTTTGGTCCCAAATGGTCACTAATGAAAAACATGGGCTAGAAATAGTAATTTGTATTTAAACAAAACAGAATATACAAAGAGCAACATTCGAAGCACATTTTTTTGTCATTTTTTGAAAGAATTGAGTAATGTTTTCGTAGTCCAAGTTAAAAAAAAATTATTTTCTTCTTTGAGTATGTTACACCGTTGTGTGTAGTTGCTGGTATAATTTTATACTTTTTCCAAACCGGATATTTTTATTCTTTTTTAAATCTCAGTTATTCGTCTTCAGGTTATTGTGAGTATCAACTTTGTGAATTCGAGTTATTCGCCGCAAGGTTGCAATAGCTTTTGTAAATTTTTCAAAAATTGCTGTAGCTTTAGTGAATTTCTTAAAAAGCTGCTGTTGCTTTTGTGAATTGGATATTGCCTCATCGCAAAGTTTAGTTATCAGAAAGGTCATTCAAAAAGACACAGAAACGGATATGGATTAGTAATGGCAATTTATATTTAAACAAGATCGAATATACATATAGTAACAGTCGTAGAAGATATCACCAAGATGGCGTATTACGTAAGTACACAGGCTACTCAGAGAGTCAGTATTTTCAGTCTATTTTTACAGTTAGAAAGTGTTGATCATCTGCATAGGTAATTTTCCACAACATAAAACCTACTAAACAAGGAAACCAGATATTATAGTAGTTAATAAGAATGGAGAATCCCGTCGGCTTGTAGATTTACCCGTACTAGTTAACTATTGGATGAACATCAAAGAAGTAAAGGGACCGGTCAAAGAACTAAAACGTATATGGAACATTAAAAAAGTCAAAATAACACACAATAACTGTAGGAGTACTAGGAATAATCTCAAAACGGAGAAAAATGAATGATGTTGATAGGTAGGAATATAAAACCGATAGCAATATTGAAAACAATTGCAAGGAAAACTTAACTGAAGCTTTTGTTGTAATTTCTGGTATTTATTGTTGAACGACTGCATCGCTAAAACTGTTAGTATAGAAGGTAATAAGAAACAAAGAAAGAAGAGATACACTAGTTAGAGACTGAAAGCCTCATGCGCTAAAATTGGTAGATTACTTAAATTGCCAAAGGGGCATAACTCTCCAATTTCCTCACCTCGATTAATCGTGTAAAACTGTCTAACCACACCTTGTTCCGTGAAAACAAAGTAAATATGACTAATATTTTCAATATATATATATATATATATATATATATATATATATATATATATATATATATATATATATATATATTAAAGGGATTAGAACAACAGTCTAAAGAGCAGAGTATATTTTAATGTATTAGTAAATTCATTAATACAATTAAAATAAATTGCCTTACTTAAAAAAGCTAGGTTTATTTTTGGTGTCTTTTAAAAAAAACACCCAACATTTTTGCTGAAGAGGAGGCTTTGTTTCAAAAAACTACATGATAAAATTATTGTTCAAGACTTATTGTCTATCTAAATAAAAACACCGTTGCCGAAACGATCGTACAATTTATTGATTTTTTTTGTTCTTCATTGTGTTACCGATTTTTGATTTTTAATTTTAATTATAAATTATCAATATATATATATATATATATATATATATATATATATAACCTTTTTCCAGGTATTTCTCTCAGACAATCAATAATAGCGGCTTTCACATGCTTATAATCTGAATTAGTTTTGTAAAACTTAATATATAATGTGTTTTCTATAGTATCTATGTACTTTAAATAGACTAAGGAATTTAATAACTAATATTTTAACTTGTAGCCAAATAGTCTTATTCAGTTAAAGTCGATATGGTAATAATTTCAACATACATGTGACTAAATTTACTCTGCTTCTTTCTTAATTTTACTCAGTACACCAGTATGAATTATTCTACTTTAAAATTTTCTGGTCTTTAAAACGTCTTTTATGGTAAGAACTATTCAATGTTGACATAAGAATATTGATTGTATCCCGTGAACGGAAAAGATTTGTATTATGTACTGAAGTTTGTTATTTTGTGAAAAGTGATTGTAAGATTATTTTCATATATATATACTATAAACCCAGTATAATTCGGAATACTACAAATTAGTATATATATATATATATATATATATATATATATATATATATAAATAGTGAAATCAAAGTATGTTTACCTAATATACGCAATGAGTAACTTTGATCTAATTAAAATACCTATATATAAATATCAAGTATTTATATATACGTATTTTAATCCCAACTAAATAAAAAAAATCTTAATACTCAAATAATAGAGGGTATCAGAAAAAAATTAAACTGTAAGATGAAATTTACAATAAAATTTGCTCTTCGATTAAATACTCCAAAAAGCAATTTACATTGTAAATTGATTTTTGGAGTATTCAATCGAACAATACATTTTATTGCTAATTAAAACTTAGTTTTAATTTTTTCTCTTATATATACATATATATATATATATGTATATATGCATATATATATATAATTTACATATATATATATAAATATATATATATATATGAACTGGCTGAAAAAATTCCAATAGACCAACTAAGAATCCCAAAAGAACACAACAAAGAACAAATTTTAGCATACGTCTCCACACACAACACAAACAACCCATTTACACAGATAACAAAAAAACCTTATCCTCCTCAATCAGAACGACAAACTAAACAACATACTTAAAACAACAAAAATAATAAAAAGCAAACGCCAACCCAAAAACTTAAAACACATCCTAACTTCCTCCAAACTTATTCCACACACTACAAAAGGGGTTACAAAATGCAACAAATCGCAATGTGGAGTATGTGACATAATAATAGAAGGAAACACATACACATTCAAAAACCCAACACAAACATTCAAATTAAAAAAGGATCTAAATTGCACCTCCAGAAATGTAGTATATGCACTAAGATGCACAGCATGCAACAAATCCTACATAGGCGCCACCAAAAATTTCAACAATAGAGTTGGCTTACATAAGAGCAACATCAAAATTGCAGATAACAGACATCTCTATGTTTCAAAACACGTACACACATGCAGTGGAAATAGCTTCAAAATAATGCCAATCTTCCAAACAGACAATTATTTTTATTTACTTACATAGGAAAAAACTTCATAACAAGATTCACTCCTCAACTAAGCAGAGCCTTATATCAACACACAAAAACATGAAATGCAAGGCACACTCGCATGCACATACATACACATATACATATACACACCCACACATAAATCAGAACCGACACATAAAAACAAACACACACACGCATACAACCACATACAGACATAACACCTCTGTCTCTAATACAACACACTGAACAATACCAACCCTACTTAACCTCGAAACCAACAACACTAGAAAACATCTAGAACCATAGTGTAATATCTGTTCCAACACCTCGCTCCCCCCTCAGTCAGTGGAGGAGAACCCCCTCATGACTGAAACGACTATCATCCCTTCTATCCCACACCTATACCCCTCCAAGTGTCCCTCCCCTCGGGGGAACGAGATCTTCCCCACACTAGGAACCGATCCTGGGTCTGGCCATACCCACACGGGGAGACAAATAAATAGAAACATTAAAAAATCCCCTATAGATATTTATAAACACACCTCTTTATCTAAACAAACATAATATAAAGAATATCCGAACAGTCTAAGACTGAAACGAAAAATCACAATACTAAAATCTAAGAATCCAATAAATAAATATGAAAATTGAATGAAAACACCCCTACCCTTATTTCAGGGGAGCTGGGCCCCCTTCTCACACATACACATTAGTAACGACCTTGGATCACAGTTACCCTCCTAGGGGAGCATATAACTTCATAATACTATAAAACAATACACACATTCTTCAAACCAGTAAAAGAAAACACACACACACACCTCCTGCCCTAAAAAAAACACAAGCTGAAAGAGAGAGTGAGAGAGAGAGAGAGAAACATAAGACAGCAGTGACCACAGCCCAATAAAACAGTAATAAAAATTGAACATTCGAATGAAAAGTTGATTCACTTACACGTTTCCATCTCTCAGAAACATTTCCAATGAACTACGAAAACGCTCTTTTTACATTTTCAACACATCTTGAATATATTATAAGCCTTTTAAATAATTTCTGAAGAGGACGCTTCACAGAACGTCTGAAACGCGTTTAAAATGATTTCAATGATTTAAAAACATTATTACAATGGTCTAAATATATCGTCAATGAAAAACCAAGACACGGAATAATAAAATAATGTTTAAAAATACACATTGTGGGTGATCACCCCCTTGTTTAAATAAATATATATATATATATATATATATATATATATATATATATATATATATATATATATATATATATATAAGTGCTTTCTTTAAGTTTCCAGACTTTATACTTTTATTGTTAGTACACATATGAACATACGTCCTTTTCGAAGAAATCTACGTCTGCTGCAATACACTTGCATCGTCTCAACAACTTCTGAAAGAATCCATGGATATCATTTTGTGGGAGCTTGCCAGTGAACCTCGCAAATAATTGTTATGTATTTATTGTCTGTATAGACACACAACGATCCTTATCTATGAATTTCTTAATTAGCTCACTCAACTCTGGTGTTCTGACTTAATTACTCCTCCTACACCTCTCATCATCCCTCACAGACTCCATGCTATTCTTTTAATCTCTTATGTCTCCTAATAACTGATGCTCACTTTATGCAAGATTGTCCAAAAGCAATTTTAAACATTCCACACGTTTCCCTAGCATTTTTCTTAGATTAAAACAGAATGTTATGGCATATCGGTCATTTAAAGTATTCTCACATGCAAATTGTGTTTTTTTACAATTCACCAGCTGTGACAATCAGACTTTAGTAGGGTACATTTCAATTTCCGCTGTAGGTGTTCATTTGCATGGGAAATCATTAAAATTTGCGGTACTCCTGCAGTATTTTACCCACCGATTTCACGATCTTAGCCGAGCGTTGATCGACATCCGTCGGAAAACGCCGGAACATGGCGAGCGGTACGATACTCTATCAGCCAATCAGGGCGCTTCAAACGAACGCGCAGCAGACGAATAATTTTCATTGGAATTACACACATAGCGTTTCATTTCAGTTATTTTATTGTTCAAAGTAAAAATACACAGCCTTTCATTTCAGCTTAGCGATAAAAAAAAAAACCGGGAGCTGTTGGAAACATATTTATGCGAATTTATGTGGAGACAAAAATTTGGACACAACCCTTTTGTCTCCATAATAAATCAAATCGCGGAAGGCTACCCGGTTTGGGAAGGAGCTTCTTCTTTCCACATCCTCTGAAAACCCTTTGCTCCCTACTTAGCCTCTACAGTCAGTAGAAAATCTTCCAGTCGGAACTAAAGATAAACAGTAATTGTTGTGCCCCCCCTACAAACATTACTGAAAAAAAAAAAAAAACATTGTTGTTACTGTTTAATAACGTTTTGTTAAAAACAAACAAGAAAAAAAAAACATTGAAGTGTTTATTACTGTTGCTTATCCCCCCCCCAAAAAGCTATCGGAAAACAAAATGAACCAAAAAAAAAAAAAAATATTCAACAAAATAAATTTATTTTAGTTTAAAAAAAACTTACGGTAAGTGTTTGTGATTTATTTTATCCAAATTTTTTGTATTAATTTTATCCATTTTGTTGTGTGTGTGTGTAATATCTTTTCCTTGTAATGTTGTTGCTATTCACATACTTTTAGCGTTCTTGCACCGTAGCTCCGAATTCTCGGCTTTCGTCGGCGTTAACGCCGAAAGCGTTCGTCAACGCTCGGCTAAGATCGTGAAATCGGTGGGTAAAATACTGCAGGAGTACCAAATTTGCATGGTAAATCATTAAAATTTGCATGGTAAATCATTAAAATTTGCATGGTAAATCATTAAAATTTGCATGGTAAATCATTAAAATTTGCATGGTAAATCATTAAAATTTGCATGGTAAATCATTAAAATTTGCATGGTAAATCATTAAAATTTGCATGGTAAATCATTAAAATTTGCATGGTAAATCATTAAAATTGGCATGGTAAATCATTAAAATTTGCATGGTAAATCATTAAAATTTGCATGGTAAATCAATAAAATTTGCATGGTAAATCATTAAAATTTGCATGGTAAATCATTAAAATTTGCATGGTAAATCATTAAAATTTGCATGGTAAATCATTAAAATTTGCATGGTAAATCATTAAAATTTGCATGAGAAATCATTAAAATTGGCATGGTAAATCATTAAAATTGCATGGTAAATCATTAAAATTTGCATGGTAAATCATTAAAATTTGCATGGTAAATCATTAAAATTTGCATGGTAAATCATTAAAATGTGCATGGTAAATCATTAAAATTTGCATGGTAAATCATTAAAATTTGCATGGGAAATCATTAAAATTTGCATGGTAAATCATTAAAATTTGCATGGTAAATCATTAAAATTTGCATGGTAAATCATTAAAATTTGCATGGTAAATCATTAAAATTTGCATGGTAAATCATTAAAATTTGCATGGGAAATCATTAAAATTTGCATGGTAAATCATTAAAATTTGCATGGGAAATCATTAAAATTTGCATGGTAAATCATTAAAATTTGCATGGGAAATCATTAAAATTTGCATGGGAAATCATTAAAATTTGCATGGTAAATCATTAAAATTTGCATGGGAAATCATTAAAATTTGCATGGGAAATCATTAAAATTTGCATGGTAAATCATTAAAATTTGCATGGTAAATCATTAAAATTTGCATGGTAAATCATTAAAATTTGCATGGTAAATCATTAAAATTTGCATGGTAAATCATTAAAATTTGCATGGGAAATCATTAAAATTTGCATGGTAAATCATTAAAATTTGCATGGTAAATCATTAAAATTTGCATGGGAAATCATTAAAATTTGCATGGTAAATCATTAAAATTTGCATGGTAAATCATTAAAATTTGCATGGTAAATCATTAAAATTTGCATGGTAAATCATTAAAATTTGCATGGTAAATCATTAAAATTTGCATGGTAAATCATTAAAATTTGCATGGTAAATCATTAAAATTTGCATGGTAAATCATTAAAATTTGCATGGTAAATCATTAAAATTTGCATGGGAAATCATTAAAATTTGCATGGTAAATCATTAAAATTTGCATGGTAAATCATTAAAATTTGCATGGGAAATCATTAAAATTTGCATGGTAAATCATTAAAATTTGCATGGTAAATCATTAAAATTTGCATGGTAAATCATTAAAATTTGCATGGTAAATCAATAAAATTTGCATGGTAAATCATTAAAATTTGCATGGTAAATCATTAAAATTTGCATGGTAAATCATTAAAATTTGCATGGTAAATCATTAAAATTTGCATGGTAAATCATTAAAATTTGCATGGTAAATCATTAAAATTTGCATGGTAAATCATTAAAATTTGCATGGGAAATCATTAAAATTTGCATGGTAAATCATTAAAATTTGCATGGGAAATCATTAAAATTTGCATGGTAAATCATTAAAATTTGCATGGGAAATCATTAAAATTTGCATGGTAAATCATTAAAATTTGCATGGGAAATCATTAAAATTTGCATGGTAAATCATTGAAATGTGCATGGCAAATCATTAAAATTTGCATGGTAAATCATTAAAATTTGCATGGTAAATCATTAAAATTTGCATGGGAAATCATTAAAATTTGCATGGTAAATCATTAAAATTTGCATGGGAAATCATTAAAATTTGCATGGTAAATCATTAAAATTTGCATGGGAAATCATTAAAATTTGCATGGTAAATCATTAAAATTTGCATGGGAAATCATTAAAATTTGCATGGTAAATCATTAAAATTTGCATGGTAAATCATTAAAATTGGCATGGTAAATCATTAAAATTTGCATGGTAAATCATTAAAATTTGCATGGTAAATCATTAAAATTTGCATGGTAAATCATTAAAATTTGCATGGGAAATCATTAAAATTTGCATGGTAAATCATTAAAATTTGCATGGGAAATCATTAAAATTTGCATGGTAAATCATTAAAATTTGCATGGGAAATCATTAAAATTTGCATGGTAAATCATTAAAATTTGCATGGGAAATCATTAAAATTTGCATGGTAAATCATTGAAATGTGCATGGCAAATCATTAAAATTTGCATGGTAAATCATTAAAATTTGCATGGTAAATCATTAAAATTTGCATGGTAAATCATTAAAATTTGCATGGTAAATCATTAAAATTTGCATGGGAAATCATTAAAATTTGCATGGTAAATCATTAAAATTTGCATGGGAAATCATTAAAATTTGCATGGTAAATCATTAAAATTTGCATGGGAAATCATTAAAATTTGCATGGTAAATCATTAAAATTTGCATGGTAAATCATTAAAATTTGCATGGTAAATCATTAAAATTTGCATGGTAAATCATTAAAATTTGCATGGTAAATCATTAAAATTTGCATGGTAAATCATTAAAATTTGCATGGGAAATCATTAAAATTTGCATGGTAAATCATTAAAATTTGCATGGGAAATCATTAAAATTTGCATGGTAAATCATTAAAATTTGCATGGGAAATCATTAAAATTTGCATGGTAAATCATTAAAATTTGCATGGTAAATCATTAAAATTTGCATGGGAAATCATTAAAATTTGCATGGTAAATCATTAAAATTTGCATGGTAAATCATTAAAATTTGCATGGTAAATCATTAAAATTTGCATGGTAAATCATTAAAATTTGCATGGGAAATCATTAAAATTTGCATGGTAAATCATTAAAATTTGCATGGTAAATCATTAAAATTTGCATGGTAAATCATTAAAATTTGCATGGTAAATCATTAAAATTTGCATGGTAAATCATTAAAATTTGCATGGTAAATCATTAAAATTTGCATGGTAAATCATTAAAATTTGCATGGTAAATCATTAAAATTTGCATGGTAAATCATTAAAATTTGCATGGTAAATCATTAAAATTTGCATGGTAAATCATTAAAATTTGCATGGTAAATCATTAAAATTTGCATGGGAAATCATTAAAATTTGCATGGTAAATCATTAAAATTTGCATGGTAAATCATTAAAATTTGCATGGGAAATCATTAAAATTTGCATGGTAAATCATTAAAATTTGCATGGGAAATCATTAAAATTTGCATGGGAAATCATTAAAATTTGCTAGTCATCTCATGAGATACATAAAAGTAACACACTGAATTTTTAATATTTATATATATTTGATATATATATACTTGATATATATATATATATATATATATATATATATATGAGCGTTTGTGTATGTGTGTCTTTGTGTATTTATGTAGGTTTATTCATTTTAAAAATTATCTTGCACTTTATTATTTATATGTATATAACTTTACCTGCGTTTATAAGCATACACCTACATTAGAAATATATATTTATATTTGTATATATTTCTTTGAAAATATGCTTTTCGATAATATTTCACATTGTATTCATGCACATCTTTTATTTATGAAGCTCCATGTATATTGAATTTAACTGCAGAACATAAAAAAATACATAAGAAAAAGTTGTATTCCAAATTCTAAGATGTTATTTATTTTATCATTTCCTTCCACATGTCAAAAGGCCAATTTTTGCCAGAATCTGTTTCGTAGCCGAGAAACAATCGTGTAATTGTTTATATAAATGCTGAGTAATTTTTCACACTGGCTTATCAGGAAAGTAAGAACTTCTAACTTTAAAAAGAAAATAGATTTTTTCGGTTTCACGTGATCATGCCGATGCTTTTTTATTTTTATTTTAAAGTTTAAATGTTCTTATTTTTCTCATCCGCATCCCTGCTTGCAAATACTTTAATGGTACATGCTCTGCTGAAATCATTACACTTTTTGTCACCTAGACGTACATATTCCTGACTGATCCCACTCTTTCACTGTTGATGTCCCAGATTATGAAAAGCTGTCTTATCTATTAGCTTCTTCCCTGAGGCTCCTATACTGTAGAATTCCATCCTTGTTATCTGCTTGTACAAATTTAAAGACATTTAAATGTAATGAGAACACGCACCTCACTGCACAAGTTTCCACAGTCCTCTATTAGATTGCCTCCAAGAGTTTATATACTTTGTTTGGAGTGAAAAACCAACAATAAAGAAAAGATTCGCTTGATTTGTAAATATAATTAAAAACCATTTTCTTGTATCTCCGGTGTGCCCCTAGAGAAGAGACGTACGGAAGAAGTATTTGAAAGACAGTACGATTGACAGACAGAGGGTCATATACAAATGCGTGGACGCATATCAAGTCAGGAACGTCTTTCCAATCTTAATGTCGAATAGCAATCGAAATGAAACGTAAACACGCGACACAAATTAAATTTGATTAAATTTAAGGTAATCAACGTTGGTTCCCTTGTACGTTCCTTATGTAGTTTAACAATAAACATACATGACAAAAGTATGCATTAGTTCTGGTATTTAGTTATGTTTTAATAATTCTGTTAAGAAATTCTAACAACTTGCACTATATAATTAGCTGAAAAAAAAGAGCACATCTTCCCTGCTGTTTCTTAGGTAAACATACGTCACATACGAACTTATTTGAATTAAACCCACCATTTATATTCCTTTGTCTTTTGTGTGGATTTAGAGAACCTACGACTGCCTATTACATCCCCTGATTTAAAAGATGCACACTTTTGTACGCACCAGGAATACGTATGTAAATTAAATAGTAAAGCAATAAACGTTTTTAAACTTCAATAAAAGAAGAAAATAATAATCTGTGGTTTACCGTTGCCAAACTTTCATGAAAACACTTGACTAGCTACAGCTACTATATAGAATTTTCCCTACTCTCTAACTGTGTCTTAATCTTAACGCAGATTCCACGAACAAAATTCTTTCTCAGAACTGACCGCCCGTGGAACATTGTTCCACTGGCCTGCTTCCCGGTTGAACACAACATGGTTGTTTTCAAACCCAATGTAAACAAGTTCTTATTGAGCTGTCCCAATAAATAATCAAATGCTACTCAATTTACACAATTAACAATTACTAAACGATGACCTTACATTCATTAACACTTATCTCTTACAATTATTTTTCGGACTTTGATAAGCGCTAACTCCCAAATAAAAGGAAAAAAATATTTCTCTACAAAAAATTACATTAATGATGATTACCATAAATAAATAAAAAACCGACGAAGAAGAAGAATTAGAAAAATCTGTATCCTTCTTGTGGTCTCTCAGTGTTTTCGGATTCCAGGACAATCATGTATCTTTTCTGATGGAGTATGCGATTAAGTGTTGTTACCTGAAGTATTATATCTTGAGAGAAGTGCAACCGTACTCGTAAAATTATGTGTGAATTAACCAAAGCGAGTTGATCATATTTACGTTTGGAATTCTATGTGATTTTTAACATTCAGTCATAGCTTACCTGTAAGAAAAGGTATCACCATCCCAGGTTGTCCTGACAACCTAATATACAAAGAAACTTTAGAGACGCGAAGATTTGTGTCTAGTAAGCATTCAAATTCTCTCCAATAGGCATTCAACTTTTTTTCTTAAAAGATATGTCACAATGTATTAGTTGCAATATCAAATCAAAGTGGATTAAAATTTCTTACTAGTGGAAAGACAACGATTAACGCTATGTTAGTTTGGAATGCATTATGAAGTGATCGACCCCCAAATGCCCAGAAACAACGGTGTAAATAATTCATGGGTTTATTATCATTATTATTATTATTATTATTATTATTATTATTATTATTATTATTATTATTATTATAATTATTATAATTATTATTATTATTTGATTTCATTTTATTATTATTTTGATTGTTCTCATCTTTAGTCTTATTTTCATAATGTAATTTCTGGGAATCTTTCTGTAAAACTCAGGAATCTACACTAAAATTTGAACAGAACCTTTTATTGGATCCATAGAGTGAGACTGCTCTCATTCCGTCAGCAATGACATGATAAAATCTTTTGACCTGAATAACACGTGAAATAGTGGATATATTACTTGGCAAAATTCAGTTGTAGGCAACACTCTTCTGGAAGCTGAAGGCTCACTACTCAGTGCAAGCACCACTTAAAATACACGTGCAAATAACATAGGATTTCTACCCAGTCATGGCTGACGAAATAAGAGCATGGATTAAAAATACGGTTCCATTCAATATTCTATGCAGGTTTAAAAATCCGAGAAAAAGATCCCCAGGCTCAACATGATTCACATGAAGAAGGTCGGAAGTTCCATCGACTGTGAAACTAACATTTAATTTAAGAACAGTAGTCTAAAGAATAAAAATAAATAATCTCAATTAAAGAATACGCTATTCCGTAATAAAAATTTACAGCGTAAGGAACGGACAGTAACGTTTAGATAATGTGCATTCCTTTAATTCAGTCATGAGATCTACCAACCGACTTACTGACCGATGAACAAAGCTGTTCTGTGGTTAACCAAGGAAACGAGCTAAAGAACATTTTCAGACATAATATGTATAAGTTTTACACTATAAATTAGATAAGTACCCATGAGAATGCACGGCACTTCAATCGAACCAGACACATACTACCGTCCACTCATATTCGCACTTAAGCAGAATTATTTGCGAGATGAAAGTGATAAGTTCTTGAACAAAATTTTTTTTCGCCTTTTGATGAAATTGGAAAATGCCTTCGGTTAAATTCTGTGAAAAAAGTACTTATAGAAAACGAAGGTGCAACTTTTCAACACAAACACCACACGCGAATATATATCTCTGCCGTTTTCTCTACTGTTATATAAAAGGCGCTTTGTGTTTGTATGTGTGTGCGCGTGAGTTCGTTTCATATTGACTCAGAAACGGCTCGGTCGACGTTTTAAAAAATTAACACGAAATTCTTGATGTATCCAGGAGTGTTAATATATAAGTATTTTTTTTTCTCCTCGGAATGCTTCCGGTAAGTATCGAAAGTAAATGCTCGAAAAAATGTGATTTACACAGGAAGTTCGATTTTGACTTAAGTTACCATACACACTAATATTAAAAATGCATTTGAGAAGTTATATAAGCGCACAATCAGAAAAGCGAAGCACAGAAAAATCAATCTAAGTTCTTTAATAAGACAGGGGCGCATTCAAAACGAATGTTTCTTTTTAGAGCACAATTGAGCTAGGATACTTTACTTTTGTATGTTTGACTTTAATTCAAGTGATTATGTAAAAATAGTTTCATAAAAGCAACAGTTGATTCTTTGATAAGACAGGGGCGCGTTCGAAATGAATATTTCTCTTTAAGGTACCACTGAACATGATGATACTTAACTTTATTATTTTAAACTTTAAGCAAAACAATTATAAAATGAAGGGTAGATTCTCTACAGTGCAATGTATACAACAAGATATTGTGGACTTTGTCACTGGGGAGACATGTAAAACTTTATCCCAGTACACTGCGGGACCCATTAACCAGTGTGTGTGTGTGCAGTAAGCACCAACGCTATTCAGAGAGCCAGAGGACGAGAGACGACAGTCTGGGGGGTCCAGAGATGGGAGTCGAACGTCTGGAAGCGAGACGGTCACCTTTGAAACATAGAATGTAAAACTTTGAATTCTTGATTAAGAAAACCACGACCGATCGAAGAAGAAATAAACCCATCATGTGTTTTTATAAACGTCATCTTTGTGTTGTAATTCTACCAAAAGGTAAAGTGATTATATGTCTTATATATCATGTGTTTTAAAATGTCTTTACATACACAATGTCTCGACATCTCATATCTATAATGTGAACACTAAGACTGTCTCAACACTATCTCCTCACTCAAAGAGCTTCTACACTTCTAAGTATGAACATTTAATATATATGAATGTCTTCATAACACGAACACAGAACGCAACATCTATCTTAATAAGACTCTCTAAGACTCTAAGTCTCTAAGACTCACTTTTAATAAGACCTAACAATAACAACAATACGAACAATAACAACAATAATACTAATAAGACCTCTATATAACATATATATATATACATATATATATATATATATATATATATATATACTAGCAGAGCAACCCGACCTTGTCCGAGATTAAATTTAAATGACGATTAACGAATGGCCCACCTTCCCATACTTTTATAGATATGGAAATCGATTCAGTTTTTTTTAATTTTTGTTTATTTTTTATTTTTTGCTCGAGTTGTTGACCGAAGTGACTTTGTAGTATACGATGCATAGTGGAGATCTTTCTGTTGATTTTTAAGAGCTTTATTTGATGGCGTGAATTTAAATGTGAAATGTAAAAGTCAAGTAACATGGTTCAGTTGTGCAAACATACATGGAAAACGCGCGCCGAACTTATCGTAAAACGTTATATTGATGCTATACGTTAGGCTTTTTACTTGTGCGTTTAGGCTGCTTAAATATTGTCTTTGGTCAAAATCGATCTGTTCCTTCTTTTATAGAATATTTTCGATCATTTATGTTCATTATTTATCGTAAGCATACCGATACAAAACCTATCTCCGAACACTTCTAGACACATGAAGTATATGCCTGTGAAATTTCATACAAAAATGGCTCTGCCCTTTCGGTGCACATAGGAATGAACTCACACACACTAATAAGTAGCTTTTTATGTATCATATCTCTCTCTCTCTCTCTCTCTCTCTCTCTCTCTCTCTCTCTCTCTATATATATATATATATATATATATATATATATATATATATATATAATGAACCCTTTTCGGTGTCAAAGGCCAACTAGCACCGTGTGTGTTTGTGTGTATGTATGTGTGTGCTGGGGTGGAGAAGGCTCCCGTAAGCCGTGATGAAGGCAACCTTTCTAGGAGAAGCAAATCTCTGATTTAAAAAACCATAAAGCGGGAGACCAGTACCCGCATTAAGCTTGTCTGCAGTTTAACTTGGTGCTGGCTATCTTGCTCTTGCTTGTTGCTGGATCACAACATTTTTAACAGAGAGAGAGAGAGAGAGAGAGAGAGAGAGAGAGAGAGAGAGAGAGAGAGAGAGAGAGAGAGAGAGAGACTTAGCTGCCGTACAAAGCTAAGAGTCTGTAACATAATCTGTGTACAGATACTCCCTCGGGCATTTGTCTCAAAAATGGTTCTGTGGCGATGGATGTCATTTTTCAGCTCATGGACTTTAAGCGTCTGAGAGAGCGGCACTCATCTTAAAAGACGTTGCAATTATCATTATATACACGCACACACACACACACAAATATATATACATATTGTTACATACATATTTTCATATATATACTATATATATATGCATATATATACATATACACATATAGATACATGTATATACATACATATACATATATGCATACATACATATGCATATACATATATATGCGTACATATAAATATATATACATACACATGCATATAAAAAGATATATATATATATATATATATATATATATATATATATATATATATATATATATATGCGTCTTATTTTTTATTACCGTTTTATTTGTTCAGTTACATATGTTTCGGTTGCCTGCCAATATTTTCGATCCAAAAGCCTCGTTAGATCTTACAGAAATGGTTATTATTATTTGGAAGAGTGATTTTAAAAGAAATACGAGAGAAAAAAAAGAAGGAAAAGGAAATAGGGGAAGAGAAAGTATGGGGGGTCGGAGATCAACAATAATTAAGTTTTGAAGTTAAATACATTAGATTGTAGTGTGTGGGGGGTTAGTAAATTCAGCTAGGCGTGGGTGAAGGTGTAGTTATATAGGGAGGGGGAGAGGGGGGATAAAAGGGAGAGGTAAGGAGAGGAAGGAGAGGAATTTCAATTTTAGGGTTTTTTTTTTATTACATTTTCACCCCAAACAAGGCAAATTGCCACTTTGGTGTAGGGGGCTACTATCAGGGGCAACAACTACTGGGGTACTATGTAGGGATTTTGGCAGCAAGGTGTCGGTTCACGTTACACTTGAACTTCTGCACGTCAGTACTGTTGGGGAAGCAGGGACCTGGAATGGAATTCCAGAGTCTTGCGGTTCTGGGGAAGAAACTATTGGAGTAAAAAGATCTTTTACATCTAGGGATCTCTACAGTGTGGGGGTGGGATCTAGTAGCCTGTCGGGTTTGTCGAGGGTGCTCGCGTCGTGGGGGCACAAGTGCTTGCAGTTCGTCAGAGCATTCACCACTAAAATACTTGTAGAAAAGGCAGAGGGATGCAACATTTCGTCGATAGGACAGAGGCTGAAGCTTAGATGTTAGTTCAGGGCCTATCAGATTGGTGATTCTCCTTTGAACCTTGTCTAGGAGCGAGAGACTACTAGCAGATGCAGCATCCCAAATATTATAGCAATACTCCATACACGGGCGAATGGTGGCCTTATAGAGGTACAGGATACTTTCGGGTGTTAGTAGTTTTCCAGCACAGTAGGGAGAGCCTACCTTCTTCATAGCAACCCTGGCAATGCTTTCGATGTAATTGTTCCAACTCATGTTTCCTGTGAACGTTAGGCCAAGGAGTTTGAAAGATGGACTCTCAGATAAAGAGTCGTTGGCCATTGCTATGGGTGGTAGAGAGAGTTTCTTGTAATTATTGAATGAAACTAGTTTAGTCTTGGCAGCATTGAACGCGACCAACCACTTTTGTCCCCATTCCACTACAGATTGGAGGTCTTCCTCTAGTGTTTCTGCCATTTCTTTAGAAATGTGTTCATTCGTCTTCCTGTCGTGTCTGCCATAGAGTGTAGTGTCATCAGCATACATACCCATCTCAGAGGCAATGTTGTCGGGGAGGTCATTTATGAATATCAGGAACAATAGAGGTCCAAGGATAGATCCCTGGGGCACTCCCGCATTTATATCATATTGTTTAGATGTGCGACCGTCGAGGACTACCTGGATTTTTCTCTTATCTAAGAAGGATTTAATTATGTTAAGTATTCTACCAGTGATACCGTATGATCTGATTTTACTGAGGAGACCCTCATGCCATACCCTGTCAAAATCCTTAGATATATCTAGAGCTACCGCTCTGCCTTCCCCCGCTTTGTCCAGTGAATGGTATATACGTTCAGAGATCACAGTGAGGATGTCTGCTGTGGAACGGGCTTGTCTAAATCCATATTGTTTGTCAGTCAGTAGTTTAGCATCTGTAAGATGATGGAGTAGAGCATGGTTAATTATGGTCTCAAATATTTTGGCAAAAAGTGGGAGGAGGCTAATGGGGCGATAATTTGATGGGTCTGTCCTTTCGCCAGAATTCTTGAATACTGGTACAACAGAAGCAGTTTTCCAACAGCCCGGAAAGCAAGCTTCATTAAGACATTTGTTGTAGAGTTTGGAGAGAACTGGAGCTACTTCGGCTGAGCACTTTTTTAATAGCACAGCTGGGATAAGATCGGGTCCACATGCTTTTGAGGTGTCAAGGTTTTTTATGATAGCATGCACCTGAGCAGGGGTGGTTTTCAGATCGTCTAGTGTGGCGTCTGTCCGCGTAGGAAAGTCAGGTAGGGGGTGGTTGGAAGGGTCCAGTGTGGAGTTTGAGGCAAACCGACTGGCAAGCATGTTAGCCTTGTCGATTGCTGAGGAGACAACCTCGTGATTGTTGGTTAGTGGGGGAATTGTTGATTGCCCATTTTTTACTACACTGTTGTAGATTGTCCAGAAGTCTCGAGTTCCTAGTTTTTGTGCTTCGATGCGCTTTTTAGTGGTTTCCGTAAATTCTCTCTTAGCTGTCGCTATTTCTTTCTTAACGTTATTTCTAGCTTCTATATACTTCAGTCTGTTTGAACTGGACTTATGTCGGTTAAACCTACGGTATGCATGCTGCTTTTGACTAATGGCAGTTGCACAAGTCGACGTAAACCATTGGGGAGAGTGGGGCTTGCTATAAAATTTCCGCATGGGAACATGCGCTTCGATTGCAGTTTTGAACCAGTCAGTGGTCTCGTTTGCACATTGTTCAGCAGGGAGAGAGAAAATATTTTTCCATGGAGCATCTCTAATTAGTTCCCTGATGGCTTCCCAGTCAGCCTTATTATAATATCTCGTTGTTTTGAGCACTGGCTCTTCAGTTTTGGGTCTAGAGATTAGGGCGATTTCAACCATTATCACTGCATGATCAGCGTTCCCGAGTGGGCTGTGGGCCTTCGTTATGCAGTCATCGGGAACTGTGGTCAAAAACAGATCTAGAAGTGATGCGTGTTGTTCTTCCTGGTCAGGGAAACGGGTTGGAAACGTAACAATTTGTGATAGGGAGTTAGATATAGCGAAGCTATGGGTTGTGCTGCCCGCTGCATCTGTGTGAGTAGAGAATCCAAGCCAGTTTTTGTGGTGGACATTAAAGTCACCAAACACATGTATTTGTGCGCTAGTGTCGAGGGACAGTGCCGTGTCTATGCTGTCAGATACTTTGTTTATTATGGAGCAGTCCTGAGTCGAGGGAGAGCGGTAGAGAAAATAATAGTAGCTAATACTGTGTTGCACGTTTAGTCTAAAGCACATAAAGGCTTGATCATCTGTTTCTAGGCTTGTTTCTCTAGTCAAGGGAAGGGTATTACGAATGTAAACTCCAAGTCCGTGCATATGTCTGTCAGAGTCCTTACGGCAGAGTGGGAGATATCCAGGCATGTTAAAGTGGTTAGAGGGAATGGAGGAGTGTAGGTTAGTCTCACTTAGTGCTAAGATATCCGGGGTATTTGTTAGGAGAAATGCTTCAACATCAGCTAAGTTAGTTCTAAGCCCACGGATATTTGTGAATGAGAGCCTCAAGGGAGGAGGCAAGTTGAATTTGTTTGTCCCTAATCCTGGTTTAAGCTTATATTTAGATTGTACTTTCGTCATATTTTTTTTTAAGAGTTTCGGTAAGGGGGAGCTAAACAAGAGGTTATGCGGAGCTTCAGACATGCATCACAAGTAGACCATCAGCTGACCTTACTCCAATTAGAATTGTGGCCTCAGGAAAGCCCACCGGGGATGAGTGCAGGGTCCCTTTCCATGCGCGTCATGGCACTGCAAACAACCCGATATTATTTAACTGTTGATGGAGCAGCCGCTCTAAGCGCTACCAAAGAGTTAGGGCTCCTGTACTACCAGTCGGGAACAGCAGCCAGGAACTGTCAATCCGGTACCCTCAACCCTTTAGAAGAAGGTCAACCCAATCTAATCGCTCAGGCATATCTTATACTCAAGCACTCCCAAATGTTCAGTTTTAGGGGTGGGGCATGTTGGGAATGGGGAAGAACGGCGTTCATTGCCCTAGCCAGGAAACAAGATCTACCGCTGGGTGTTTCTGTCGAATCACTGAGATAGTGTCTCTGCGCTTGACTAATAGGCAAAGAAGGAGTATGGAAGCCGGGCGATAGACGGAGCCTATCTACTCCTTAAGCAATTTAGGTTTGCAAACCGGTGAATTTGTTTGAGTCACCAGCTCTAGGAAGGTTGTCATCCAAGACTGAAGAGGCCTCTCTCCCCTTTGGTTTAGTTTCAGAGTTTTCCTTCTCCTAGACGGATGATCTGGGAAGACCTACTGGGTCCGTCAGCCCTGAGAGGGTTTTCTCCGCGCCTAGGTTCTAATCCAGGTATTTCTGCGACCCCGCGTTGTTAGTGTTACTGGGTTAGTTTGTGGGGGATTATATCTCTACTGATTAGTTACACTCCTCAAAGTGATTTAGGGACATGCTATTTACTTGTTAATGGATAAAGGGGGTGGGTGAAGTTCATGCAGTGTAAGCGTCTATGTTTGTAAGAGGGCTTGTTAGGGAGGAGATAATGTGATTTTAGTCTTACCCTTTTTTATTTTATTAATGTTAGCTTAGGTCTAGTATAGTGTTACAGTATGAGTAGGTATTAAGAATTGAGCTACGAGTTGTGCCCGAGCTATTTTAGATGATAGGAGGGTTAAGATGTAAGTGCAATATAGCATGGATAAGACAGCAAGTTTTGAGTCATGCGTAATTAGGTGAATAGATATATGGGAAGGTTTTCAGTAGGTGCGAATAGAGTTGAAGTTGTAGGTATTTTTTAGTAAGAGTCATGGGGCGTTTTGCATAACAAGGAGTGTCGTTTCAATAACGTAATTAATCGTTGCAAAACTCGAGAAGACAGTTGTGTAGTGCATATCGCTTTGTTTCTGGGTACTTTGGCTGTTAAGGTGTTTCAAGATTTGGCTGTATTTAGTAAAATTGTTTAGCTATACACTGGAGTATATGGATTGTGGGGAGGGAGAGAGAGGAAGAGAGAGGGAGAGAGAGGGAGAGAGAAAGGTTTAGTGAACGTGTCATATGCGTTTGGCAGGGTTTCATTTTAGAACGCTCGCAGCGGCTACGGTAAGTCCAGGCGTACATCCAACAATGAATTGTTTTAAGCAGTTAAGAGTGAATACATATGTAAATACACGCGCAAATACGCATACATACATACTCATATAAACACGTACATGCATATATATACATATATACACAAATACACATGTATATATATATATATATATATATATATATATATATATATACAGTTGTATCGTGAGAAAGGTTTTATATGCAGGATAATTCTATTAAATAACACAAAGTGTGGTTGTTTGATGAGGCCTTTGTATATTTCCACCTGTTCGTATTATCTATCTATATAATCATAAAATTCTTTGGATCTTGCTTGCTTGCTTGCATCTTGCCTTTGTCGATTCCAAAGAAAAAAGAGTGGTGATAAGTATATATATATATATATATATATATATATATATATATATATATATATATAAATTCATTTAAATGAATAAGGGTTGAAAGTGGCATATTTTGTTTCAATTTTATTTGATTTCACTCAAGCCATATCCATGTTCTTTAGTTGGGATCTCTCTACTATATACTAAGTATCATATAATAATAGATACATAATTGTTTCCATCATAATACATACGTAATCTGCATGAATTAAAATATCATATTTAAGCGGGACTTACAGCCGGACAACACCGGGCGACCTTCTAGCACTAATATAAAATTGAGTTTGTCTCTCGCTCTGACATTAATATTAAAAACCTACGTTTTCTATTTAAATATTTTGAAGCAAACTTCATTATATGCATAGCCATGGGTATTCATTTGATTACATGTTTGTCAATAAATTTCTTTCTAAAAACGAGTGATAATTAATTACATTAATGATTTCTTATCGGGTGATTTTTTGTTCACTATTATGCTTAATTCTTTTTATGCATATTTCCTACATTGCACACAATTGCGTAAAATGCTAAATAAAACGTTTTAACACACGGACAGATTTTATACACATCTACATATATAAAAGTGCCATTTCTGATGTGTGTGCAAACAGTCTCTAGCGAAATCCCTTCTAAATATTTTGCTTATTGAGTTAAAATTTGATATGTAGTGTATTTTAAACTACTGCCCACTTTCGATTTGGAGTTTTGTGGGTAAAAGTGTTGTTAAGCGGTCATAATTGAGAGAAAAAAATTTAGTCTGCCGTAAGTCAGCTGCGTACGTTTTTATTTGTGCGTGATTTAACTTAATTTTTTCGCTTAAACAATGGTATTTTTAGCAACTGTAGAATTTAGTCATACGCAAACGGATAAGTATGGTGAATTATACGTTTTGGTTTCGATTCTAACTGATGGCCCACAGCCCATAGTACTTTACTTTTCAAATCACTACTATATATTTGGTCCAGTATAATAAGCGATCAAGAATTGGCGCTATAATAATAAATACGAAATCTGCATGAATTAAAATGTATATTTAAGTGTAGTTTTCGACCGGGTAAGACCAGACCTCTTGCTAATATATATATATATATATATATATATATATATATATATATATATATATATATATATATATATATATATATATATATATGGGGGTATGTGTGTGTACGTGTGTGTTTATTTATATATGTGTGTGCGTTTCACAGTCTTCAATTAGTAACAATGGAACTTTTTTCCATTAATTCTATTTGTCGCTAAGGGAATCAGACTCAAGTAAAGTTGCCAATGATCTGACAATTTGTTTACCATCTTTGATACTCTAAGCGCATCAGAGTGTCATACACTGACGAAACCTCCGAGTACTTATTTATTACTTTTGGTCACTAAGGATAACGCACCTTTCAATAACCTACTGATTTGATTCGATTCTTTGCAAGATGTGTCCGCTTCTCGCCGAGAATGATCTAACGGTTGTCGCAGACATATAAAAGAATATTTTTAAAAAACACATTTCCTTTCAATAATTTTCTTATTCTTCTTTGCATCACTATCATATGTGTTTCATAATCGGTCTATCTGTTTCGTTTGGTTATCAAATGCGATTGTAAACGCTAAACCCGATGTTATTTAACTCGTCCATCCATCTCGATCAGTAAGATTTATGAGGTCTGTAAGACATAGATGCAAAAGTGCATTTTAGTTTTAATCGCGATTGATTTACAAATATCATTTTCGGTGGCGAGTAACCAGTTGTAAAAAAACCTGTAACCTTAAAACATTGTATCAACAGAAGTTAAGTAATTTATTAGTTAATTATTTACACAAAGGCACAAAGACATAAATCTACTGTTTAATTTATATTGCAGTACTGATAAAAGTCATATAAAACCCACCCTCCAACGTAATCCCTACTACCATTTCTCCTTCTCCAACATCAGGGGTCTACGTTCCAACATTCCAGACGTTGCATCCCAATTACAGGAGACGAAACCGGACATATTCTGTGTAAGCGAAACTAGAATAGGGCCGACCACTTCTCTAGATGAGTTCATAATTAACGGATACTCTAACTTAACATCTAAATCTGACCTCCAAGATCGCCATGGGCATGGAATATGTGCCTACATTAAAGATGGCTTCCCATGTGGCAGGGATATCTCTAGAGAAGATCCTAATTTACCTTATATGTGCTTCCAGATTGTAATTGTTTACACCACTGCATTTATATTTGCCCTCTATCGGCCCCACAATAGCGGAGACAGTGGAGTTACTACCTTTAAGAGTATATCTGATAAAATTGATCAGATCCCTCCGGTAACATTCACATTTGCGGTGAATTCAGTGTCCATAACGTAGAATGGCTGAACCACTCAAATAATACAGATGATGAGGGGAGATTCTGTCATGATTTTGCCATTACCTATGACCTCACTCAGATTGTTCACGAGCCCAACCGTGTGCCCGATACCACCGGTCAGTATGCAAGCCTTCTAGACCCTTTCTCTCAACTTCCCCTGAGCTATGTTCATGTTTCTTTCTATCTCCTCTAGGGCCCTCCGATAAGATAAAAATGAAATGTAATAAGTCTTCAGACGTACTTCTCCACCGTACTGTATACCGATACTCTATGGCTGACTGGGATAGCTTCCGTACATTCATATCTGATCGACATCTGCATTCCATGTTGAAAAAGGATGTGCCCTCTATAGTATCAGACCTGACCGAATGGTTAATTGTAGGTATAGACCGATTTATACTATCTAAAAACTTCCAACAAAAACCTATCAGCCAGCCATGGTTCTCCCCAGAATGTGCTGCTGCCATCGCGCACAGAAATCACTTTTTCCATAGCTACCAACGTAATAGATGCACTGAGACTAAAGCTGCTTTCAGGACTGCCAACAACCACTGTAAAAGAGTAATAAAGAATGCAAGAGAGCTATACGTCCAGTCTGTTAAATCCAAAGTAGGTGAGCAACGGCTTGGTTCCCACCAGTTTTGGCAAATAACAAATAGGATCCAGAACAGAAGTGCGTTCTATCCCAACCATTATCAATGGACCAGAGGTCATCTCGTCAGCATATAACAAGGCCAAAGTATTTGCCAAGAATTTTGCAGCTAATTCTACCCTATGCGACGAAGGCCATCAACTCCCCATGTTTCCTACTATAACAGAGAACACGCTAGGTAGCATACAAATATCTGTGCATGAGGTCGCCAAGCTAATCAAGAACCTAGATTCCAGTAAAGCAACTGGCCCTGACGGTATCCCAATTATAGTGTTAAAAATGCTTCAACCAGAACTTGCCCTATACTTACAAAACTGTTTAAGCGTTGCCTTAAGGAGAAGTGATTTCCAACTCCCTGGAAAATCTCATCTGTATGCACTGTATTTAAGAATTCAGGTGAGAGGTCATCTCCCTCTCAGTACAGACCAATAAGTCTCCTTGTGTCATGAGTAAGATGCTGGAATCCATATTAAATAGAGAAGTAATCAACCACTTCAGCAGAAATAACCTTCTTAGTGACACGCAATATGGTTTCCGTCTGCTAGATCTACAGCAGATGTGCTAACGGTTATATCTCATAGGATTAGTGAATCTCTCGACAAATGCTTTCCTTCCACGTGGAAATCTTTATCGCTTGTCTGCTTCCCTCCAGACTTCAACATGGATGTCTTCAAGTCAAACATAAAAAAATCCTGATGAACCGCCCCCTTAAGTAATGACACTTTATGAAATCTCCATTACTAATGAATACTGCAACCCTATCCCATTGATTACTGTACACAAAATAACCCTTATCCCCGAGGGGCTTCTGGGCCTTGATAAGTAATGACCTCCATGTAAAAAAAAATAAGATCTGAGATTATGTATATAATATAAACACATAAAATCCAAAAGCAGAAGACAAAATCACATACAAAAATTATAACTAGAATTATATTTCGTTTTATTTTTTATTGGTCGAATCCTGAAAAGAATGAAAGTCAAATCGTGTTTCTGATACTTTTTATGTAATAAAAAGATATAATAAACGTAAAATGGAATTAGATTAGATGGTGTTAATATTGTGTGAAAATGTAAATGATCGTTTGAACAATTCGAGTTTTAAATGTAGAACTCCATGAGACGAAAATGAGGATCATAAGATTATTTGGGATTTGCAAAAGTAAATGAGTTTTGAGTCGGGGATTGAAAATGGAAATGTAAGAACTTATGTACTATTTCTATTTAAAATCAAAACAGGGTTGGAACAGGAAAAAAGAGAGGGGTAAATACTTTTTCCATAGGTTAGTCTACCTTTTACATAAGAATTGAAGAATTGATAGGAAACAAATAAATTGATGCTTTTTATTCTTCTACTTTTAACACGCTATCCGTAATACTTATGGCATAAATACATATACTTTTTTATCAGAGACGTAAAAATGTAGTTAGTCTGCGATCTCGCTTGACAACAATAAAGAGTTGAATGTAATAATCAAAGAAAACGCCCGCGTGTGTGTGTATTATGCGGCTATACAACTTACCTTCGGATGGAATCTGAGAGAAAGAGAAATTAAAGATGGCAGCCATGGATTTCTAAGGTGTAGTCTCGTGGAATCTCACGAGATCTCATCTTCCACTGCACACGCATGCAAATGGAATGGGGTCAGTTTTCTAATAAAATGCCTGTTGACAGAGGTGGTGGGGAGAACACGTGCTGGAAATTGAGAGAGAAATTTGGCAGTGACGAATTCTAGCTGAACTTTTGCTTATTGTATTTATTTTATTTTGTTTACCAGCCCATTTAACTGCATCATAATAACTCTATCCTAATTAAAGCAAAATATTATGTATATTCTTTAACTATAATACACAAATTCCTTTAATTTTTCCGGGGCTTCATTTTTTACTTAACAATCGAACTATAAAAATAAAGCAAACATATTTCAGTCTAAAAGGACATTTTTTCTTGTTGCAAAACACCAAAACCATTGTATTACGTTTGCTTTACATACGTTCCTCCACGTTGGCCTCACACGTTAGCCACACACGTTAACTAAATGCCTTGCGGTTCCAGACTAAATCTGTAGAAGATCTCGGAGTAGTAGGGGACCCAAGAGGTAGTGCGTTATGGCTCACCGATATGTGGACACGCCCTGGCACACTACCAACCCCTGCCCCACTGTCTTGCCGGTGTCATTGAGCGAAGACTACGGGAACCAACCCCCACATCAAACACCACTGCCTTGTGGGCTTTATCACAGCAAAAGGTTAAGAGATGGGGCTTCAAATCCTACTGCTGCCTTGCAGTTTTCCTTAAAAGGTTATGGAACCTCATTCAGAAAGAAAAGGCGTAGTAGGGAACACGATAGGGCGACTGTCTGCCTTACTGAGATTACTTTCGGCCAGAAGCTGCGGCCTCCTTTGCTGCCAGTCGTCGCGGGTTCACTCCACTGGAAATGAGCATTGGAGTTTCAGAGGGTGTTTATCTGATGCGCAAAAGATACTACACCTAAACTGCGCAAGCAAGTTAGGAGCAACGTTGGAAAGTCTTGTACCGAAGAATAAAGCACTGAGGCCTCGACTAGTCATCGGTAACGCTTACGGACTGCATTATGATGATGATGATGATGATGATGATGATGATGATGATGAAATACATTCTAAGATTTCGTTTGCAACGAGGAAAACATGAAAGGCAAGTTTAAGTAGGGGCTTGCTAGAGAAAAATTGCCGTGAGAGCTAATATTGGGAACATATAACCCCTTCACAGTAATTTCGAAAAAATATTTTAAAACATTCACTAATGAAAACGAAACAAAATGAAACGAAATATCTTTTGTAGCATTTAGTTTCACAGGGTTTATTTCCTAAGAACGAAATAAATAAAAATGAAAACAACTAACTATTTCTCCCCCTTTCTCTAAAAATGTACCTATAGATGGAACCGTACACAATTAAAAAGTAACAAATATGTGCATTTTTGATGAAAAGTCGTTGTTTTCTTAGATCATGAATGAGAAAATCAATATATTAAAAGAAAAGAAAAAATGTGGTGTTGACCGTTCGAAAGTGCCTTATTCCGATACGGTTATATTCTGATAAACGTATGAATACGCCTAATGAATTTGACGGTAAGATGTGCAATAGTCAGTCCTTATTTAAAAAATTTCAAACGAGAGAAGTATTGTTGATGATACAGTAATAAGAATTGAACATGAACTGCACTTGTGTTAAAATTCGCCCAATCTTCGTAAATTCCCGGTGTCGGTGGGAGAAGTAAATAATCAGCGAGTTAAAATCGTGCCACCATTGTTTGATATAACTTATTTGATAATGTGTTTCTCCTCGGAACTCATATAAAATTGTATGATATTAGTAAATAATGAATGATAATATATTGGTACAGGTATTGGATAGTAGTCTGACTCTATTGAATTTCGTTTGCAAAGCTATAATGTTTTCTTTTCCGGAAGAAAATAATATTTCTTATTTATTTATAGGAAATAGAGACATATAAAAGAGAGAAAAGTTAAGAAGAGCGAGAAATATCTTCTATAGATCAGTTATATGTGGCCTATTTTCTTGATGCGTTTTATAAAGTATTTTTCTCGTCTCACTCGTGGGTAATTTACTTGATAGCATTGGCGCCAGAGTTTGTGATCGATCAACATTACTACGTGAGTGGTCATGTGTCCTCGTCGTGCAATTGGCAGTTTCATTCGGCCTTATTAGATCTAACCAGGATATGCATACGATAAATAATTTACTTATGGAAAAAACGTTAGGAAATTCGTATAGTCTATGAACATAAAGAGAATGGTAAGGCAAAAGAGACATCCAAATAATGTAATGTTTAAAAAAGAAAATGAAAATTCCTTTAAACATTAATAAAAACGCCTGCATATGCTTGACGAATATTTACGACACTTTGACTAATTGCAAGTGTCAATATGTATATGTATATACGCAAATATTGGAGATGCTAATACTAAAACCCAATTAATAAAAAAGTTATATATATATATATATATATATATATATATATATATATATATATATGTATGTTTGTATAAATGAAATTAATATACCTGCTCTGTTCACTCATTGAGCACTATTTTGGTAGACACATGTTGTTTCATTGGATGTACTTCTAGGAAACTAAACTCTACTGGCTATATATATATATATATATATATATATATATATGTATATATATATATGTGTGTGTGTGTGTTTGTGCGCGCGCGTGCGTGCGTGTGTTAGTGGTCTAGCAAGGCCACAGGGGAGAAAACGAAAGCAGCAAAACCGACAAATGTAGGGGAGACAACTAAAGCAGCAAAACTTAAGCTGCTTGTCAGGACACTATATATGTATTTACAAATATAGGTAGATTTAGGTATATTTTTTGATATGAAAATGTAGGTTCTATTTTTTTAGTTGTCATAAAATTTTGACAATTGAATATTATTAAAATTTTCTTCAAAAAACCTGCAAATTGCCGTGTAGAACCAAATATATGAGTATTTCAATATTCAATTTGGTTACGAGTATAAATATATCCATAAATAGATAAACAACTTTTACTACAATATTATAAGTGCGAAATCTCGGCGACTTTTGATCAAAATTAAACGATTCGATGGAAAGCTAATGATCTGCATTATGTAGTTGGCTATGTGATATTTTCCATTAACGTCACACATTATTGCTTCAAAAATTGAGGATCACTTTTCTATATTAACTTAACGTAAAATGAGCACCCACTTTATATCCTCTTTTGGGTAGAGTCTGTTAATTTTCTAAGGAGTGTTGTTTATTGTGGCCTGGAAGACTAGCAACACCTACATTAAGAACTTGTTTTCTATATGTTTTCGAGTGTGCTGAAACGAATATCGGATTTACATTTTTTGCAAATAAGTATTTTTTCCGGGTATTAAGACAAAAAATGCGAGCTTGTGCGCAAAACAATGACCACCACATAAAAATAACCATCATATAAAAAATACATTGCTTAATACTCGGGAAAATATTTTTTGCTGAAAATTATTCGTTTCAGCACATATAAAAACCTGTAGAAAACAAACTTTTTAAATGATATTAACGTTGTATTTTGTATTATTTATGCGGGCAATGTCAAGTTTTATGCTTAAAATATAAAGGAAAACAAAACCGTAAAGAAACCGACGCTCATTTACTCAGAATTACTGTAATAATAATGCAATAGTATAATTATAGATGTAAGTTCATATATATTTGTTTTTCCGTCCTTGTATATTTACATTAATCAGTGTCTGTCGTACTATAGACGTGTGTATGTGTTTAATCATTTGTTTGTGCTCCTACTAAAAGTATAACACAATCATGTACTGTGCAAATATTTGATACAATTATATATTTCAGTTGAAATCGGTTTATTTGCTCACCTTCTAGGGTTTCCGATTTTAGGAGTCTAACACATTCCCCACTGATGAAAAATGAACCAGACTTTATGAAATGAATGTTTGCTTCAATTCGCGCCAGGAAATCTCTTTTCTAAGTCTTCTATGACTTGTTAATAAGAAATATGATATCATCACTGAGATATCAGCTAACGGCTCCGAGTGCGATTATATTTTCGTTTACTGAAATTAAATTTCAAATTTTACAAATTTCTAATTTTATGTACACATGTAATGACTTCTGAGGTCTCTCGACTATTTTTGTGAGACTTCAATGTTTCAATGGTAGTTGAACTGACTGTTTGTTCTATAATTCTAATCGGTATTCGTTGCAAATTCTTGTCAAAAATTACGCGATATACATATACATAAAGACAAACCGTTATATATATATATGTATATATATATATATATATATATATATTAATGTAGACAAAGGGATGTAGTGTTTACCTGATATACGCAATGGTAAATTTCAAACTAATATAAATAACAGTATTTATATAGAGAAAATGTAATCCCAATCGAATTAAAAAAACTTAATACTCAATAAAGAGTAGAGTTTATTATAAGAGAAAGAAAATTAAAACTATATGTTGAAACTTACAATCAAAATTTATTGTTCGACTGAATACTCCACAAAACAATTTACAAAGTCCTTATTCCGGGGAGTTTCAAAGAATGCTATTCTTATTATTCTTCTCATCAGAGGACATAAAAATATCAGCTACAAATATAATGCCTTGAGTAGCGAATTCTACCATTGCTACAAATATTATTTGCTGATTTATTTATGTCCTCTGACGAGAAGAATAATAAGAATAGCATTTTTTTGAAACTCCGCGGAATAAGGACTCTGTAAATTGTTTTTTGGAGTATTCAGTCAAAAATAAATTTTGATTGTAAAGTTCAACTTACAGTTTTAATTTTCTTTTTCTTATATATATATATACATATATATACATATATATATATATATATATACGTGTACATACATGTATAATACAGTGCTTCACTCGAGACAGACACTCATGTTTATGCTCATCTTCAAAAAGTTCGGTTTTTTTTAACAATGAACGTGTACAATTGTATCCGTTCTTTGTCAATATATAGTTCTCTGAATGTAATATTCTTTTATCGGTATGGGCACTTATCAGCGCTTAATATGTTAAACAAATGTAACAGTCAAATCTACCTATCTATTTAATATTCTCTACAATATAATTAAAATATGGGTCTTAGGTTGTCCCAGTGTTCTCCAAAGGCTACCGTGAATGCTTATCGAATCTTGATTTTGTGATTGCTGAATAGTGGTTTCTGTGTAACCAATGTGCAAGATTTCTGGCAGAAGCAATGCCCAACGACTCTTTAACTGAGAGTACATCTTTCAAACTCCTTGACCTAACGTTCACAGGAAACATGAGTTGGAACAATTACATCGAAAGCATTGCCAGGGTTGCTATGAAGAAGGTAGGCTCTCCCTACTGTGCTGGAAAACTACTAACACCCGAAAGTATCCTGTACCTCTATAAGGCCACCATTCGCCCGTGTATGGAGTATTGCTATAATATTTGGGATGCTGCATCTGCTAGTAGTCTCTCGCTCCTAGACAAGGTTCAAAGGAGAATCACCAATCTGATAGGCCCTGAACTAACATCTAAGCTTCAGCCTCTGTCCTATCGACGAAATGTTGCATCCCTCTGCCTGTTTTACAAGTATTTTAATGGTGAATGCTCTGACGAACTGCAAGCACTTGTGCCCCCACGACGAAACACCCTCGACAAACCCGACAGGCAGCTATATCCCACCCGAACACAGTAGGGATCCCTAGATGTAAACGATCTTTCTACTCCAATAGTTTCTTCCCAAGAACCGCTAGACTTTGGAATTCCATTCCAGGTCCCTGCTTCCCCAACTGTACCGACGCGTAGAAGTTCAAGAATAACGTGAACCGACATCTTGCTGTCCAAATCCCTACATAGTACCCCATTAGCTGTTGCCCCTGATAGTAGCCCTTTACACCAAAGTGACAATGTGCCTTGTTTGGGGTGAAAATGTAATAAAAAAGAAAAGAACTGACTCTAAATTATTGCCTTATTAGTTCTTCGCCAAATTTTTTTAGTCTTCAATTAATCAAGAACTAGTCAACCACCTCGCAGATACTAAACTCCTGTTCGACTAACAATATGGATTTAGGCAAGTTCTTTCTACTGCTGATATTCTTACTGCAATGTCTGAACGTATACACCATGCAGCGGATAAAGTAAAGGACGCTAGGGCAATAGCCCTAGGATTATCGCAGACGTTTGACATGGCACAACAGTATTGGTATGAAAATTAAATCATATTGTATTACTCAACAGACACTTAACATGATCAAATCTTTCTTAAATAAGATAAAAATCCAGGTTGTCTCTGATGGTCCTATTTCAAACTAACATCACATAAATGCAGGTGTCGATCCTTTGTCCTTTAATATTCCTCTTATTCATAAATGACTCCGCTGATAAAATTGTCTCTGAGATGTGTATATTTACTGATAAAACCACGCTCTATAATATACACTAGGAGAAAATGAATGATCATATATATAAGAAATGCTGAAACATTAGAGAAAAGCCTCCAGTTTGTAGTGAAGTGTGACATAAGAGATGGTAACATTACATGTTGTAAAGTCTAAGCTTTTTACTTTTAATAATTACGAGAAATCAGCTCAACCACTAATAGCCATGAATAATTGTACTCTACCTAAAAACTTCACTTTCAAACTTCTCGGCTTATGCTGTACCAGAACGTTACTCACACTTGAGAGTATCCTGTACCTCTACAAAGAAACCATTCACCCATGCATGGGGTATTAGGACTGGTGTATGTGTTACTAGTTTCTCACTCTTGGGCAGGCCCCGCACTGTCAACCAAACTGGAATCTCTGTCCTATCGACGAAATAGGTGCTCCGACGAGCTCCACGCCTTTGTATCCCCTCTTCGTAAATATCGCTGCCTAACCTGACAATCAGCAAAATCCCACTATAAAGATTCCTAGATGCTGAACAAATCGTCCCTTCGAACGGCTAGACTTTGGAATTCTTTCCCTGCTTCCAGGTTCCCTTTTTGTACTTGCATACAAGTTCAAGTGTAATGTTGACAAATATCTTGCCGCCCAACTCCCTACATAGTATCCTTGCAATTTTTGTCCTTAATAGCAACTACTTATATTTAAGTACTACTGTGCTATGTTTGGGGGTACACACAGATCTAAATACACTAAAACAACAAGAAATGCAAAAGTGTGGTCTCGGAATACAAAATGATGGAATCAGATACGGTTGGAATTACACAAAATTGTCTTAAAAGTAAAGCAGATAAAGAGAGATCTATGTCCAGATCTTGAGTGGAAGACTATGAAAGTATCATGCTATAGTGGAGTTTTATTTTTAATCGATTACAGAAAAAAAACCCGAAAATCAAATTAATGTGGCTATTACAATAACACAAGTTGATTTTCATCAATTATTGAAGAGGGCAAAATGTGCTTGAAAACTGGGGACTCCTTGCCACTTGGATCATCATGTGTGTTCGTTTGCCAGTGATAAATCATAAATAATGATTCGCTTGAAGATTCAGAGTAGAACAAAAATAAATAAAAAATATAGATTCAATGAAATCCCGTCAAGGTTTTTACAGAAGATCTGTTTTCAGATGTACATTCAAAGTACAGACAATTACTACATTCAAAGCTTTATTGATAGAAATCTATTTTTCATTCGATACCGGCATAAATAGAACGTTAACATTAAATGGAAAGGCAACTATTCGATTTTATTAATAACATTAATTATGTTTCTAAATAGTAAGTTTTACAAGATTTCTACATAATTCAAATAAGTTCGACGTTTGAGTCCTGCACATACTTAGATAATTCGTATCTGGCTTTAAAAGCTTTAACGTAATTTTCGGTAGAGGATTTTAGGCGTCTCCAGGGATCAGTCAAAGAGAAGGATTAATGTACGTAACGGTGCTGCATAAAATTCTCTTGTTCAATTCTATAAGAGTTAACCTTGTTATATATGCAAATATACATTTATTCATGCACATGTAGTTACACATATTTAGCAATAGATACATAAATTCAGGTATAAAGTGATTCAGAGATAAATATATCAATATACATGCTGCTATGCATGCAAACATTCAAATACACATTAAACAATTCTTACATACGTAGAATAGAATCTAGAGAAAACATGCACACATAATTACATACATTAATTATGAAACGTAAAGTGTAGATGACAGGAGTCGGAATAGATAGAATCAAAGACTTATAATATTTACGTACATGTAAATATGTACCTTTCGATTCAGAAATTAACACTCAAGTATTAGTGTTGCGTTTTTGTATAATAAAGAGGATAGTGTGTGATCGTCTAGTCAGAGTTAACGTTATGTGATCGTCTAGTTGTTCTGTCTATTTGTTCATATGCTGTTGTATGTGTGTGTGGTACATGTATTTAAGACATACCTTCTGCGTCGTGGATGTTGGTCCAACTGAATTCATCTCGTCCTGGAGGAAGACTGGTACCTGTTTTTGGACGAAATTAAACTTCATCCAAGACAAGAAATTGGTTTTATAGTTTTTATTTCACTTTCCAGATGTCTCGCAGAAGGATAGAAAGTGAATCTCTGGCCTGCGTGGTACAGTGAAGGTGAGGAAACGTCTGTGAAGCCGTCCGTCGCCCTCTAAGTCCAAACCAAATCTCAACGATTCAGCTAACCTGATCACGTGAGTCACACGCAATCCGATCAGATGACCCTGACTTCCGGTCAACGTGTCTACAATATAATTTACACACCTCCCTCTCTCCTTCTCTCTCCATTCTATAACATTAGGTTAGGTATGCATAAACATAAACATATACATTTTTCAAAGCACATATAAATACTAATATTTAGGTTTTGAAATATGCATACACACATACACACACATATATATATATATATATAAAATCATACACATATAAATTAGTACAAGCGAACATACGAAGATGGATACATGCATTCAATTGCACACATTTTGTTTCATAATATAGATAATATCAAAACATTAAGAACTGCATTAATTCATTCATTTCAAAATAGATATAAATATACAGATATGTATAGAAATGTATATATATATATATATTGATCTAAATTTTATATATATATATATATATATATATATATAATTTAGGTCAATACTATACGATGATAAATTGCATATGTTTGTTTTCAATGATAAAACAGTAAATTATTAACAAATTAAAACAGTACAAAATAATCTTCGTAGAAGTATAACGAATATTTTTTAGCAATAAATTACAAAGAAGCGATCATTTTTAATTCCTGAAGGAAATAATTAAACAAATTATATGCATGTGTTCATTAGAGTATTTATTCAGACATGCACTCATAGATTTAAACAGCGATACAAAGTTATACTCGTCTATGAATGTTTTGGCGTTTTACTCTACACATAAAAAATATATTAATAAGACTATGTTAAAAAGTCAGTGTAATTAAGGCGAGAAAACCCCCAGTTCTGTTGAACAGATTTGTATATTGTTTGTTTTTGTAACAGTAATTCCTGTAAACTATTATTTTCAGTTATTTTGCTTATTTAAACAGTTTTCATTAACACATGCTATCCCGTTAATTGCGTTTAAAGAAGCCTTTCTACCTTTTTTTTCGACCATGTGCCCCTTTTTTATCATATTCTTCCACAACTTTCGATTTTTCATACCCATCATAGCAAGTATAACATTAATATTATGTCCTTGTTCTCGTTCGGTGAAATATTTTAACGCCAGCTCCCCAATTTCTTTTCTTTTGATTAAAATTTTCATAAATTCTTGACCACACTATTTAGCATAATCTCGTGCTTAATTCTACGACCTATTTGTCTCCTAGTTTCTGAGACTGTTGGGGTGAGATTCGTCGAGAGAATTATGGTTGCCACGCATTTTTTGTGCTCCTAGCTAAATCGCATATCAGCATATTTATATATTATTATTATTATTATTATTATTATTATTATTATTATTATTATTATTATTACTATTATTATAAAACAATTATTTCATATTTATTTTGACGCATTCGAGTACTGCCCCACAGTTACTAGTTAATTTTAACAAGACCTCTGATTATTCACTAGATAAAACCTCAGTACCTCGCTTACTGATTTCCCTGTCTGCTTAATTTCTAAAGGCTATCTTACGGGAAATCCGATCTGTTGTCCCTGACTGTGTTACACACAAAGACACACACACACATACACACACACATACAAACACACGTATATATATATATATATATATATATATATATATAGAGAGAGAGAGAGAGAGAGAGAGATGTATACTTATATTAATGAAATGTAGTTAATTGAAACATTATGTGAATCATGTATTAGCAGGTTATGAGGCTGCAGCAAATGGAAAATAGTCGAAGATGAGTAAAGAAGGAAAAACCAAGTGATAGTCTATAAGTACCTTTATATATATATATATATATATATATATATATATATATATATATATATATATATAAATTCCACAGCCAAACTACGTCGCAGCCAAGAGGAGCCATGACTTTTATATCTCTTGTGAGCTGCGACGTTGTTTGGCTGTGGAATTTATTATATATAATCTCTCACCTTCTGAAAATCACACCCACACACACACACACACACACACACACACACACACACACACACACATATATATATATATATATATATACACGCCAAGAACGACATTATTTTAGCACCAACCTAATATATCTTGCATATCTCCATGCTTTCACTTTAATAGCTACAAACATATATAGACTAACACATTCTTACACATACTCTTGCCTGTCTATTACACGATAATACGGTGAAAGGCCAAAACGACATTTCAACCATGGCAGTATTTTTACAATGTGTGATAAGTTTACAACTGCAGGAGAGATAACATGCAAATGTCATCCTTTTTATTGTTCTTGTTTGGTCGTTATGAGACATTTAAGGCACGTGACTGCATTTTTGTCCACATGTTCTACGTAGTAAACCACCATTCTCAGTGCAATAAAAGAAATCCATGTATTTGTGATTTTTATTATCGACATAACTGAGAAAAACCCTGCCACATTGATTCTGAGTGAAATAAGTTTGGAGCCTTTCACATTCCTATGGGATTATTTTAATGCTTTAATCTTGCGTTTCCTATGGTGGGTATTATTCTGTGTTGTCTTAACATTATGCAAATAAATATTGTAAATAGGCAAAGTTTCACAGCCTTTCGCATTATTTAATTCCATTAATTTATATTATTTAATTTAATTAATCTAATAATACTTACGTTATCGAAGAGTCAATCTTTGACAAAGCAAAACCTAAGTAATTTCATTACTTTTTACCATTTTAATCTATTCTTCCATTCTCATTAAATTTCTAAATGTCATTAAGTCAGTTCTTTTTCTATATTTATACTTTGCATGATTCTGGATTTCGCCATTTCTAGTGAGAAACACTTAGATTCAAAATGCCATGGGTTAAAGGTTGTTTTTTAAATTTTCCCTTAACTTATTATTCTGATGATGTAATAAAGTTATATAAAATTGTTATAGCTCATATTTCATTTAAAATCATTTATCTGGTAATCAAACAGAAGAAGGGAAATGAATGTAGGAAACAGAAAGAGCTGATTACAAATTTTTCTTTTATTATTTTATATTTTGCTAGTATTCCAAACTCTTATTCTGCTAACTTGAACGACATGATCCAGAAGGTTACGTGCCCAGGTACAACCATAAATATATATATATATATATATATATATATATATATATATATATATATAATAAACAAACAATAATAAAGGATTAAATAAAAAAATGTTCCATCTATAACCACTTATAGTTTTATTAAAATAAATAAAAGAAAGATTTCAAAAGGAAAGTCAATCCAGTGCCCCTTACCACCTATCTTCCTTTTCTTGACAACCACACTCCCTAACCTAAACACCCCAATAGTCGGCTAAAAGAACCGCATCCCGCACACTCCCTCCCCTCCTCTTTCACATCCTCCCTCTACTTCTCTCCTTCAAAAGTTAACCCGTGCCACCCTGCAAGCGATTTGTGTGACGTAGATACACCAGGTCATTCCACTGAACAAGCAAGGACGTAAATAAATTAAACAAATAACTGAATACTACATAGCATCAAAAAAATAAAGACAACGAAATAGACATAGAATATACAAAAAAGAGGCTTACGGCAAATGCACAAGTTATAAACTAAAAACTATATATATACAAAAATAATTATTAAAATAAGGAACAAAATATGTTAATTACCTAAAACACGTCATACATATAAATCCCATCCTTGCATTTGCTCCGAGGCTCCACACAGCCATTCAATACATTTTCCGCTCCATCATCTAGCATGTTTTGAATCGATCTGTCACGTTCACCATTTAAAAGGTGAAATTTTCCAAAATATATCATGGATATTGTCACAGACACAACAAGTAAGACATTTGTATTTTATACAGCTGAATAAATATATGTATATATAGACATATATGTATGTACTTATTGATTTGTAAATCGCCACTTGTTTTCGTCTTCTCTCACCAACACCGACTATATCTCATTCCTCGCATTGTGATAGCCTTCTAAATCTCTACTTAATATATATGTATATATACATGTGTGTGTTTGTTGGTGTATGTATGCCTGCGTGTATTTAAATATATTTAGGATGCATTAGTATGAACGGTAATTTTCATATAGCTTTTTTTAGCTAATTATCAGCAAGTTTCTTTCTTTTAGCCGACACGATAGTGCTGAAAGAATAACGAGTTAGCCAGAGCATTAAAGCTAGCGTGGCGTCATCGATTCAACATTCATTGAAATCATACTGTTGCACTCTTAACTCTGACTTTGGCTTTGTACACTTCTTACTCTGTTCATACACTCTGTTGCAAAACTGTGAAACACAACGAATAATACTCATGGAAGAAAATGTGAAACACGTTAATCAAGATGTGTTTGCTGCGTAGTTTAAACGACTCTGCCCGCAAGCATACAATTGAATTCTTCATTTATAATACTTCAGTAATCATATTTCCATTACTAATAATTAGTCATGTAGCTGCAGTTAGATCAAGGGACGAATCAGAACTGCGTAACTTCGCAAGTCAGATGCAATCAAATTTTGTGACGAATAACAACTTTATATCGTTAATAACTGATGACACTCATTTCCATTGCAATTTGATGATTTCTCGTGGGATAACCTCAAGGCTCGTGTGGATTAGAAGATTCCGCATACAATTGAGAATTCGTAAGAAGCTATTCACTTGGAAGTTTCGTCAATCGACATCATGATGTTTTACTGGCTGAGGGCTAACATCTAAGAACGCTTTGAGTAATGCATCAATAAAACAGATACCACACGGCTGGTGTTATTTTCGACACTGGATTGTATCAAATACTTCTTAACTACAACAGAAAAAATGTCTCTCAAAATATTTAATATGAAATATACTTTGTATTTTTTGTAAACCTCAGCCATCTTTAATTCAGTTTATGTTCTAACGGTCATATATATATATATATATATATATATATATATACATAGATACTTTCTTATATAGGCATATTACATAGATACATGTATATATATATACATATATATATATATATATATATATATGAGAACAAGTAGTTAATAAAATATGTTAAAACACTTTGAAAAAGAGTTCAAAACATATTTAATTTTCAAAGGGAAGTACAAAATAAGTGGATAGTTCTTAATCCGCGGCGTTTCGAGGAAATTCTTTCCTTCTCATCAGAGGGTATGATTTAGCAAAATTCGGGATTGGATTTTGCATGCAGAAGTATTTAATGCAACTGCAAGTAGTTCATAGATTTTCCTTGGTAACAAATAGTGAAGCAGAGTGAATAGGGCGAAGAAATAGAGGGAATGGGGTGAAGAAAAAGGTGATTTAACGGGAATGGATAGCCTGATGAAGGGTAAAATATCAAATACCGGTAAAATCCAAAAATCCAAAACAGTTGCTTAAATTTCCATTTCCACAAGTGATATATATATATATATATATATATATATATATATATATATATATATATATATATAAATATATATATATATATATATATATATATATATATATATATATATGCACATACGTATTTATATCAATACATACAGGAATGTATTATTACGTATAAAGCCGGATGAACTTATTTCATTTTACACATTATTTATTACGGTTGTTTATTTTATTTGATGAGATTGGCCATCATAGATAGTAATATGATACAAATATTTTATGTCTTATGTATGCATGAATGAGTAGAACAATGTCTTACGCCATCAATCATTCTATGTATAAAACCATATTCCATTATTTTTAAAAACCTTTATCGACACTCTCTCATGTTTTAAATTTTATTCATAGTTGTTTTATTGCGACGAACTCTTCATGAAAATGTATTAATACGTCTCTAACTTTATACCTCACCATTTTTACTCGTGCTCATTGATGACTGTCGGTAATTGTTATATAGTGGGATGCGTAAGGATCAATATAACATAAATATCTTACCGCATGATGTCCAGCCTTCTCGTGGGTATGTTTGCAGCACACGATGAAAGAATGGAATAATTTTGAACAAATAAGAAAGTCACTCGCTGTTACATAACGATATGCATTAATTATGGAGACACACACACGTAACGACAATTCAAACATAGTAGATTATAGGTAAGAAGTGCCAGTATGATAACTAGATCAAACAAGAACGATGCTCAATTCTCCATTTTTAAAGACACTCTCTTTTCCCTCTACACTGTACTTCCGATTGCTGATCTCGCGAGAGGTCGCGAGAATTTAAAGTTTAGGACTACGGACAATGGGAGGCAACTTTACACAAAGAAATAAAGACTTACTCCCCTTGCATTATACCTTTGTATCGTCCTAACATTAATGAAATTAAATGCGACCGTTTTACGTTGTTTTTTTACCATCGCACAACACTTAATCTTAATTAAGCAGATAGCAAGAACAAGAAAGGCGCGCTAAAGATATTCGTCCCGTTCATATGGAATAGCACAAGCCCATATTAGCTATTGCTAAGTCCGCTGAGAAAACAGGCTCACTTCTCGCACTTGCAATTATCCCATATTTCCTCAAAGTCACTATCCAATCTGCCTGGAATATGTTTGCCACATCCGAGCTGGTACACCTAATATTATCTCTATTATTAAGACATGGTGCAAAACAAATTTTCTCACCGGACTTAGCAATAGCTTATATGAGCTTGTGCTATTCCATATGAACGGGACAAATATCTTTCAATATCTACAATGAGTGAAAGTGGAATTAAGCAGCTATATAGAGTGAAAGTGGAATTAAGCAGCTATTTAGGTATGTTAGAATTCTGTAGAAGTACTTACAAAACAAGCAGAGAGATGAAAATTCGTGGCGAGGCTACACGGCCCGAGCATTTGCTAGACAATGAAAGATATATAAAGTTACAAATTTGTTTTGCCCAATGTCTTAATAATAAAGATAATAGTAGGTGTACCAGCTCGGGTGTGGCAAACATATTCCAGACAGGTTGAATAGTGAGGTTGAGGCAGTGGCGTAGCTAGACCTTTTGCCGCCCGGGGCGGTAGTAAAATTTGCCGCCCCCGGCATTTGGGTGCCCGGAAAATTCGTCCATGGAAAAATTCGTCCATGGAAAATTCGTCCATTTTTTTTTCGAGGTAGGAAAACTGGTCCATAATTATTAAGTTAACATTTATTCTGTAGTTGCTTAATTTTCATACTCTGCGAAAATGAGTTCTACGGTATCTAATTTTCCTAAATTCAATTAAATTAAAATATGAAAACTGATTTTTAATATTTTTTATTCATTTGAGATTTTATCTGTTTTCCTTTTGTTTTAAGTAGATGGTGGGGGTTGCCCGGGGTGATTTTGTCCGATCCCCCAGCTAGCAATTGTAAAGTTTACAAGGAGTTATAAAAACTATGCTACAAAAACAAACGTTTGATACTTTCAAAGTCTTAGCCTCATGAATTGGACAGTAATACAATTAATGAATTCAAACTTTCGCATCTAATGTTATTTCCTCTTTGATGTCGGTGTATATACACCCAAATATCCAATTTTCTTTTCGCACCTATTCGATAAAAATTTATATGAAAGTTCCCCTTTAAGTAGGAAATCTTTCTGAGGTCATTTTGTTTTTTTGGTACTTGGCCGAAGCCTGGGCTCGGCCCTATCCTGTTAGGTCAGCCGGTCACTGAGTATATCTCCAGAAATAATTAATGCTTGCATTTTTTAAATTTAGTGATTGAAATGAATTAACGCAATTTATTCTCAATTAATGGAAATTTTGAAAACTCCAAACTGTTTAACTATTTATCAAGTAATAATTTACAATTGCGTTTGGAGTTTTCAAAATTTCCATTAATTGAGAATAAATTGCTTTAATTCATTTCAAGATCGGTTTTTAATGTAGAGAAAGTTCAACCTAGATTAAAACGAAAAAATTGCCTCAATCTTGAAGGATATATTATATATATTTGTTTATATATATGTATATGTATGTATCTACATGTATGTATATATGTATGTATATATTTATATTATATATGTATACATATATGTATATATACATATATGTATATATACATATATGTATATATATACATATATATGTATGTACATATGCGTATTTATAAATGTGTATGTGTGTATATATGTATATATGTATATATGCACGTATGTATGTATATATGTATATGTATGTATTAATATATGTGTATATGCGCATATATATGTATATATGCACATGGATAGTAATAAAATAAATACGTATTTATTATAATGCTTCCATAATGTTGAGCATAATGAGAGCCGAAAATGGCAAACGGCCGTAAGCGAATATAGCAATGTTCTTGTTTAAAATTAGATCTAGTGTACAATTAGAGCTGAGGTCGGTTTGGCAACGACTGCCGATTGTTCCCATTTACTTGCCTCTCCACGAGGGCAGAGTTAGACACAAGCCGGTTTTTAATGTGGGGAAAATCCAGCTCCACAAAAGGGGCACTCTGGATAGGAACAAAAATTAAAATTCTCAGTCATGAACGATTTCCCCATACTGACCGACGACAGAAAAGGAGAAGTGTATCATTAGAACAGATACTACACTGTGATATCAGCCCAAAGGCTGCTAATTGTTGTTAAAATATTTCTCCCTCGCTCTCTCAGATGGTCGGATTTCGTTCCTAGCTGGAAGTAGTTGCTAAAGTCTAGCCGCACCGATGAAACAGCGAAACAGTCCTGTGTGTGAATGACTATTATACACACACACACACACACACACACACACACACACACATATATATATATATATATGTAATTGAATTTAATTATGTTTTTACGTGCATAAAATTTATTTTATTTTATTTTATTTTATGCACGTAAAAAAATAATTAAATTTAATTAAATGCGTCCAAAAAGTTAGGGCGATTCATTCATATAATAATAGGAATAATAAAGAGCTTATAGCTAAGGTAGCGAATGTATAAAAATATATAAAAAATGTAAACAAACGCTTATCGCGGAACAAACGCCAATAACAACAAAAAAATCTTAACCTTATATATATATATATATATATATATATATATATATATATATATTAGTGGATGTATATATATCATGTAATATTAATCGAATATTTATTAAAATGAAAAGTAAGAGAAGTAAATCGAATTAACAATTTCTGGTTTGTTTTATTATACACATAGATTCGAAGAAAAACTGTAAAAAAAAAAACAAAAAATGGCACCAGACTTCGTTTAGAATGCGGCAAGTTCGGGAAATTGACTTAAAACTAAATACATATTGAAAATACTCTTAGAAACCCACTGAATATATGCCACCCTACGTCACGCTAACATATATTGAATGGATTTCATTTGTATTTTTCGCATATGCCGATAGACACTATGTTTTTCTAACTGATTACACGTTTTAAGTGAGTAAAAAACACTAAAAACTTATCGAGATAGGTAGAAGAGTAACTTATCTTGCTTTTGATAACATTTATTTGTTATATATTTTTGACAGTTTTTTCGAATCTATGTGCATAGTAAAACAACCCCAAATTTTCTATTATATTTATAAATAATAAATGTAAGAGTTTTAAAAACAAAACTCAAATATATTATAAACGTAAAATAATTGTGTCCATACTTTTAAAAAAGTCAAATTTATTCAAATGTGCCCTGAATAAAGTTTTATGGTCTTCCTTCTATTTATTTCCATTCATTCCTTTTTTTAAGTAGAAAATGTTTTCAATCAAATCGGAACCTAGGCTAGGGAATGAGGGTGGAGAGTTGTGTTTCGATTTCGATTCTAGCTCATGGCACCCAAGTCATATATTATTATTGAAAAGAAATTTCAATTATTATTATAATAATATTCAATTATTATTGAAAAGAAATTGTTAAATTATCTGGCTACGTATACAATTACGTAGCCAGTTAATTTAATTTAACAATTTCTTTTCAATAATAATAAGTATGTAAACATTAATCTGAAGGGAATTGTGTGAACATTAATCCGAAGAAAATTATATAATTGCTTTGAAAAATCTTTGGTCTTCTTTGACGAGTACTGTAATACGATGAAAATCTAGGACTAATAGCTGCAGTCTAACATTAGTTCCATGAAAATAAATATTTTGAGGGCTTTTGGAATTTTGAAGATTAAGAGATTATTAAATGCAGGGGGGGGGCAAATCTTACGATCGCCGCGGGCTGCAGAGACTGTTGCCGTTTAATTTTTCAACATTTTTCAGAACATGTAAAGCAACTGCTTTCTTTGAAAGGTTACATAGAGAATTTATGCAATTTAAAAAAAATTGTTTTACAAATAAAATAAATTTACATCGTATTTTGAGGTTATTCTCATTTTAGATTTAGTGATAATTTAAAAATAATAAATATTTATAATTAGTACCAATAATGAAAAATTAAATTAAAAATTTAAAAGAATCGGTTTTGGAATCGTAAAATAGGGACACATTTTTCCGATTCGGATACCTCCAAGACTTCAGATTTTTACAAACTTTCGGTATAAAATTTCAGATTTTTTGTTAGCTTTTATATATTTTTTCTATTTTCTATTTTTATCCTCTCAAAGTGCCGCCCCTGATATGTGCTGCTCGTAAATAAGAGACACATTTTTCTGATTCTGATACCTCAAAAATTTCCAATTTTTTACAACTTTTTCAGTATAAAATGTCAGATTTTTTGTTAGATTTTGTTTATTTTTATTTATTTTTACTTTCTATTTTTACTCTCTCAAAATGCCGCCCACTGACATATGCCGCTCGCAAAATAGGGACACCTTTTTGCGATTCCAATAACTACAAAAGTTCCCATTTTTCACAACCTTTTCGATATAAAATTTCAGATTTTTTGTTAGCATTTTTTTCGATTTTCCCCTTTTACCATCTCAAAATTCCGCCCCCATGCCGCCCCCATCCGTCTCCCATGCCCCCCTCCCGACGCTCAAAAAATAGCGACACATTTTTTCTGATTCCGATACCCCCCAAAATTCCGATTTTTTACAACCTTTTTGGTATAAAATTTCATATTTTTTGTTAGCTTTTGTTTATTTTTATTTATTTTTTCTACTTTCTATTTTTACCCTCTCAAAATGCCGCCCCCTCAGGTGTGCCGCCAGTGGGTTGAGGAAATATAGGATAATTGCAAGTGCAAGAAGTGAGCCTCGCCACAAATGTTGTTTGTTTTGTAAATACTTCTACAGAATTCTTGAACACGTTGAACAAAATACTTCTGACATACCTAAATAGCTGTTTAATTCCACGTTCACTCTAAAGGCCCATAGATACTGAAAGATTTGCAACTTTGATACTATTGTTTGTTTGCCTCTGATCTGCATTTTTCTAGTTTTGCCGGCCATACAGACATTCGGGAATACAAATTCCTTATTATAAACATCTGACTCTGCAACTCACCATAAAGCCAGAAGGATCGCGATGATATACATTATATGCATTTCTCGGATTTTACTTATATAAGATTTGTTTGCTCACTAGTTTTTAAATCAAGTCTGCTATACTTCTTTGCTAATTTCTATTCTTTATTTATATAAACCGCGCGAAGCTGCATTATATTTTGTTTTCCACTTTTAAATTATTTGCATTCTTATTTTCATATGTACATTTGCTATCATGTTCATTTCTGTCTTGTTTTATTAACGTTATATTGGTGGATTTTGTAAATATTCTGTAAAGCTTTGAGGATGTTCGGTTGAAATATTTTTTATAACAAGTTGAATCTTATTTGTTGAATCTTATTTGTCGTTGGTAAGAACTATAAGTTTCATTATTCAGATTCGAAAGTCACGTATAAACTGTGTATATTTTGAATAAAATCTGTATAATTTAAAACATTGAGCATCGTTCTTGTTTGTTCCAGTTATCATGCTTGCACGTCTAACCTTTAATGTTTGAATTGCCGTTACGTGTGTGTATGTCTCTCCATAATAAACGCATATCGTTATGTAACAGCGAGTGACTTTCTTATTTGTTCAAAATTATTCCATTCTGTCATCGTGTGCTGCAAACATACCCACGAGAAGGCTTGACATCCCGCGGTAAGATATTATCACTTTTCTTTATAATTTAAATATTATTTATGACTTATAAAATATTAAATACAATCCTCATAATTCATTACAGTTGTTTTAGAGGTAAATAGAAAAATAAAACCATTCAAAAGAATAACATATGTTTATTCTAAATAATCGAAAATATAAGCCGTAAAGACAACCAAATGATATTACACTGTACATACTATCCGATTGAATAAACAATTTTCATGATTATGAAATAATCTTCGAAAATGAGCAGTACATTCTTATTTTCCTAGAGTGATATACTGATACGTATTAATTATAAGCATTGATTTATATTGATTTATAAAACAGATACTTTTTTCGCCATGAGCTTATAAACATAAATCATATATAAAAAGTAAAGCCAGCTCCCTTACAAGGAACAACATGCAAACGTCAATGTATCCACTATTTATATAAAACATACTGTTCTGCCTATTATAAATATAGATATTTTCATTTGATGTCACTGATTACTACATTTAATATGTGTCATCATTTCATTTTCATTTGGTGATGCATCTTTGAAGGAGGAGGCCATTTTACTCCCTATTCCAAATGTACTATTACTCACCACGTTGACACCGAGAGAGACCATTAATAGTATAATGTTGCTTTATTCATTTTATTTATTGTTCTTACCTATTTTTTCTGTAGTATAAAATATGGATATCAATATTTTAAAGGGCTAAAAATTAACGAGATGTGTAAAAAAGTGTTTGTAAATGTATAGTTAGTAAATAGGAACAAATACAAAGTTCAAAAATGTATAAGAATTTATTTTTTGTTCATATTCGTGAGAAATATTGAAAAAATCCAGTTTAGCTTGTCAATTTCTCACATTCCATCCGCAGACGCGTGTCACATTTTAATCCGTATAAATACATATATGTATATACACCTATACATATACATATATATATATATATATATATATATATATATATATATGTATATATACTAGCATGTCAACCCGGCTTAGACTGGGTCATTTGTGTAACATAAACACCCGTTGTGATAACGCAAAAAGATTTGAAATATTTATCGAAAAGGCGGGAACCATAAAACTGTTTTCAAGACTCCGAGGAACAACATTAGTAATTTTCGTGAGAAATAACTGATAGTCAAAAAATCCCACAGAAATTATAATAGGCAGACATTTTGAGATCGTATTTTTGTCGATAACCGCGCACATAAAATACACGTATTCACTGAATATCGTTTCTCGTTTATAGATGTTTTTATTTTTATCTCAAGTTTCGCTAATATGATTCCTGCTTAACGGGGTGTCTCTATTCTCCTTTCAGAAACCCTTTTTTTCCTGATTTTCACGCTTTGATTATTTTAAAAGATATTGATAATAAATAACTGCAACAAAGATAACACTTAAGTGTACTTATGTTTCTTATTTATGGTATGAAGTCACCTTTTGCACTTGCGAAAAGAAGAAAAAACTCAAAAAGGTCTCGAAGGAAAATACTCTTTCAATAAAATGATTGAATGCCACAAGAGGATTAAGAGAAATGTTTTACAGCTGAAGAGTTGGGAATAGATGACAACATGACGCATAATCATAATCGTCATCACGATCAATAATGTTAATTATTATTCTGCATCTCTCTGGAGCTAGAACTACACAATTACTTCTATTAATTGCACGTATGTACGATCTTAATTAACATTATTATACAGTTTAACATGAATGTGTTATCTTTCTATGATCACTTCAGTGAGGTAGTTTAGTGTTTATTTATTAATAGCTGGACGCCCGGCGTTGTCCGGTCGGACAATACGCTTAAACATCACATTTTAATTAATGTAGATTGCGTATGTATTATTATAGAATTAATCCTCTATTGATTATTATATATTACAAGGAATGACTATTTCGAAAAATATTTATAAAATAATTATGATAAATTCTTTCATTAAAATCAGTCTGCATTGGTTTACAATGTCACGTCAGCTGATATTTGGTATTAATGATGAATTCCCCGGAAAAGTAACTTTTGACAAATGTTTATTTTTAAAATATGTAAACGAATAAATAATTTGCGGCCATTTTAAATAGTACCTCTGCTTATATTGTAAATTGAACACATTAATAAGAAAAATATAAATGAATAAAGCGAAACTGGTATAGGACCGACCACTTCCCTAGATGAGTTCATAATAAAAGGATACTCTAACTTAACATCTAAATCCGACCCCCAAGATTGTCATGGACATGTAATATGCGCCTACATTAAAGATGGCTTCCCATGTCGTATAGATATCTCCAGAGAAGACCCTAATTTACCTTGCACTTGCTTACACCACCGCATTCATATTTGCCCTCTATCGCCCCACAACAGCGGTCTTACTGAACTTAAGAGTATATCTGAGAAAATTGACCACATCCTGTCTGCTCATCCTTTGGCTACCATTCACATGGTGACTTCAATATCCATAAAATGAAATGGCTGACTCACTCAAATAAAACCGATGACGAGAGGAGGTGCTGTCATGATTTTGCCATTGACTATGACCTCATTCAGATTGTTCACGAACCCACCCATGTGCCCGATACTACTGGTCAGTATGCAAGTCTTCTAGACCTTTTTCTCACAACTACCCCTGAGCTATGTTCATGTTCCGTTCTATTTCCTCTGGGATCCTCCAATCACAGAGTTGTATCAGTTAAGATAAAAATGAAATACAATAAGTCTTAAGATGTACCCCTCCACCGTACTGAATATCGATACTCTATGGCTGACTGGGATAGCTTCCGTACATTCATATCTGATCTACCTCTGCATTCCATGTTTAGAAGGATGTATCCCCTACAGTATCAGACCTGACAGAATGGTTAATTGTAGGTATAGACCGATTCATAACACCAAAGAAATTCCAACAAAAACCTAACAGCCAGTCATGGTTCTCCCCAGAATGTGCTGCTGCCATTGCGCACAGGAATCACTTTTTCCATAGTTACCAACATAATAGATGTACTGAGACTAAAGCTGCCTTCAGGACTGCCAGCAACCACTGTAAAAGAGTAATAAAAAATGCAAGAGAGCTATATGCTCAGTATGTAAAATCCAAAGTGGCTGAGCAGCGGCTAGGTTCCCACCAGTTCTGGCAAATAGCAAACAGGATCCTGAACAGGTGCGTGAGTACTATCCCAACCATCATCAATGGGCCTGAGGTCATCTAGTCAGCATCAGACAAGGCCAAAGTATTTGCCAAGAACTTTGAAGCTAACTCTACCCTCTGCGACGAAGGTCATCAACTCCCCGTATTTCCTCCTACAACAGACAACACAGTATCCAACATATAAATATCTGTGCAGGAGTTCGCCAAACTAATCAAGAACCTTGATTCCAGTAAAGCAAGTGGCCCAGACGGCATTCCAATATAATGTTGAAAAAGCTTCCACCAGAACTTGGTCCCATACTTACAAAACTGTGTAAGCGTTGCCTTAATGAGAAGTGCTTTTCCACACCCTGGAAAACCTCGTCAGTATGCCCTGTATTTAAGACTTAGGTGATAATTCATCTCCCTCTCAGTGTGTCATGAGTAAGTTACTTGAATCCATATTAAATAAAGAAGTAGTTAACCACCTCAGCAGAAATAACCTCCTTAGTAATATGCAATATGGTTTCCGTTCTGCTAGATCTACATTTGATGAGCTAACAGTTATATCCCATAGGATGAGTGAATCTCTCGACAAGGGCTTCTTTTCCAGGGCAATTACGCTTGATATATCAAAGACCTTCGATAAGGTTTGGAATGAGGGCCTACTTCACAAGATTTCCTATTACGGTATAACTGGAAATGTTTTCTCAATCATTAAATCATTTCTCTCTGATAGGTTCATAAGAGTAGTGGTTGGTGGGCAATAATCAGAGGCCTGCAGTATTAATGCTGGAGTCCCCCAGAGGTCCATCCTAGGCCCAAATCTCATCCTGATTTACATCAATGATCTCACAAAACACATACTTAAATCATTCGTTGGCATCTATGCTGATGACACGACCATCTACGGCAACACATCAAAGGCCGTAAATGACAAAGCTCTCCCTGATTCCCTCTCCTCTGGTCTCGAGCGCGTGGTTCAGTGAGGGAAGAGGTGGCTGGTTACTTTTAATGCATTTAAAACCAAGCTCCTAATGTTACAGCATCTACGCTCTGTACCTCATCTAGCATCAATTGAAATGGATGGCTCTCGTCTTGGGGAGGCTTCATGTTTTGACAAGCTCATGGGTTTAACCTTTACTCCTAATCTGAAATGGAACACGTATATCAAGTCTGTTACCCGGGCCGTTGGGAAAATGGTGGGATCCTTCTACCGCTCCAGAAGATATCTCACTACTGATGCAATTCTCTATCTATATAAAAGCCAAGTACGTCCAAAGATGGAGTATTGCTGTCACATGTGGGCTGGAGCTTTAAAAAACAGCCTATCCTGCCTTGACACTGTACAAAATAGACTTCGTGGCTTGGTGGGGGATGCTCTCTTCTCTGCTACCTCTCTCTCACAGAAGAGACGTTGCGAGCCTGTCTTTGTTTTATCGTTATTTCCATGGCAAGTGCTCGTCTGAGCTCCAATTTCTCGTACCCCCTCGCTAATCCTTCATGATAAATACCCGTATACCTAAAATCACTGTCAGTATTTCCTCCCACACTTATAAAGTGTGGGGGGAAATACTGACAGTGATGCCTAAATCCAAACGTAGTTTCCATGAACATAGCTTTTTTTCTGAGAAGTGCACGACTGTGGAATTCTCTTCCGTTTGCCTGTTTCCCACCTAGCTACAACTTGGACGTCTTCAAGTCCAACATAAACAACCCCTGATTAATCGCCCCCTTTATCGCGACACTTTATCAAATCTCCAATACCAACTATTACTACGGTTTTCCGGCCTTGATAAGTGGTGATTCCCATGTAAAAAAAATAAAAATTAGTGACATACACGAGGAATTGAACTAAGGATTATCTATAGTGGGAAGCCACTGAGCTATATCTCCAGATGACAATAAATCTGCTTTTTAAAAAGAAATTATTTGTTGAGATTTTATTATTTCCTTGGACCAGTGTAATGTAAAATATTCCTTTGTAAAATTCTTCATTTTTTATTTATAAGAGAGCAAGAATATTCAAGATTAGAATGTTTCTATTTTCGATACTTATTGAATAAATTTCTGAAAAAGAAAACATATCTAAAAACACTGCCAGACATATAAATTACTATTGTGTAAAATCTGCAAAAGCGAGGCTCAGTCGTGTCGGAACCTATGACGTTTATATAATAGTAAAGATAACATAGCTTAAATTTCTATTAGATACATTTCTTGTGTGTCTAAAGTTTCTTTATGCATACGTTTCCCAGGACAATACTTCTCCCTACAATTACAGCCTAACAAAATATTCCATATCCCAACGTATTCGTTACCCAAATATAATCTCCTGGGTAATATTAACTCACACATGCTTTTTATAAGGAATAATACACATTTTATAATGATATTACCTCGAAATAACAGCACGGAACTAGATTTCTTCACGAGATATGCTTGTCCATAGAATCCAGTAACAACAAGAAACACAAGAAAGATACACTATAATATATTTAGATGGTCAATTATAAATAGGACAATATGTTTTTAACTTATGTACTTACTCAGTATTTGAGGCGTAAAGAAAACACATTAATCGGGTAATCGAGTATATGTGTATCTCATATAGAGATAAAGTGATAATCCCATTAAGGGGCCATTCGATTTTCGAGAACTTACACTGAAGAAAACTGAAACAAATCTGAAATGCATTAGAACCTTATTTTACGGAGTGAGAAAATTTATTTGTTAATAGCAATACTATTATCCCAAGCATTATCTCATAATTGTAGAGGGATCCTATATTATATGTTCCTTTGTCAGAACATTCTCCCAAGTATTTCTTCTTGCTTTTTTTATATTTGAAAAGGAAAAGAGATATTTCTTTTTTGTTAGCATGAGACAATCAGCCTAGATGTTGACATGCTCCATACGATTTCGTATTTGATATGTTCGTTTGCAATGATCCTATCCTCCCAGGAATTACCTTCTGTCTTATATGTCATATATTATAATGTCTGTGTAACAGTGCGTATATGAGCGCGTATGAAAATATCAGCAGCAGCCTAGGGATGGATGACAAGTTATTAGCAGCATGTGAACGTGTGTGCAAATTCACAAGTGTGCTCGGGCCTGCTTTTGAAGAAAAAGAAAAAAGGACACCACGTAGTCGGGGAGAAAAAAAGGCAACGTCAAAGAAGACGGGGCGTAAAGGCGAGAATGGGCTGGCTGTGGTTAGCTAGCGGTCGGAAGAAAGAGAAACAACTGTCAGGTAAGATGGACATGTGGCTATGATAGACTTTTAAGAGTAACGGTAATAAATGCATTTATTTAGAAAGAAAATACACAGTTTTATTTATGTTTTTTGTGTATACAACTTTACATCCGTTCTTTATGATATTACTTTTCTAAGCATACATATTATTTACGTTTATTACATATTATTTACGTTTATGCAAGTGTCTAACCACTTCACGTTTGTCTTTCTGTGTATTTACCGTAACGACGCAACTTTCATAATCACACATAAAATTTTTACGGTTATCTTTTAATATTAATTCAAAATGAAAACGTAACAACGTGAAATAAAACGAACTTTTTAAAATCAGATTTTGAAAACTAATTTGAAATAAAAATTCATTCATTTCCACTTATTTGCAACAAACTCAGTAACTTGAATCTTGTGGTTAACCCAGAAAGATCGATGATTTCGAACTTTCTGATGATAAACAATTCTACCCAGTCTTTAACAACTCACAACTAATTATTTTATAAATGAATATCAACACATATTAACTTAGCACAATTAATTATAGTTTGTATAATTTAATAAAAAATTGATACCAAAATAATTAAAACGTTTATCATTTTAATAAAATGTAAGTTCTTTTACAAATAATATCCCAGTATATAAATATATACAATAACACTGTTAATAAGCACTACTGTAATATTACGAATATGTATGCACTAAACAAAAGGGACGTATTACATACAATTTCTATGGAATGACATTATTAGTAGTTTTATTGGTTTATTTTACTGGTTTATTAATTTATAAAAAACATGTCGTTTTTACAAGTAAATTACAATAAGATTAACTTAAATAGTAATTACCCTTTATCCTCTTTTAAAGCAAATTAGTTCAATTGTAAATAAATGGATAAATATAACAGCATAAATAAAGTAGGAATTGATTAAAACACGCCTTGTACGTACTAGTTCAATATCTGGGTAGACGCAAGATACCCCCAAATCACAACTGTTCATTGCTTACATTCAATATGCCGCCATCTATCCCAGAGCGTGGAGGATTTCGTTTTTTGTCATTCACACAATTTTGAAGCACCATAGATAATAATAAAAATCAGTTTATGAAATGCAAATATTTTCAGTGGTAGTTTTACTATTGAACTTCGAAATTAAATATCGTTAGTATTAAAAATTCTTTATTTCCAAAATACATTTCCGTTGTAGGAAACTATTACTAAACAACTGGCTCACTGTCATCTTTAAATTTAATATCACCAAATAACGTGCACTGATTGTCCCCATAAATAAATAAACATAGTAGGTTTCATTAATAAGTTTTAATTCTTTTCATAAAATTCCCCATCATTCCTCCAACTTACAACTGATGTATCTCAGTAAGTTTTATCCTTGATTGGCTTTTGACTTTGATTAGTACTGACATATTACTAGAATATGCTATAATTTATCTGTGAAAGTAATCCATTGCTTATGATTGGAAAATTTAGAATTGGAATGATTTCATGCAAAATGTAATATTATAATATTTATTTTCATTAAATAGGCTATTTGATACTGTGAAATTACACCGTGTATACGAAGATGCATGTTATATGCGGGGAGAAAATTCTCACTTATTTTTTTTTATTCTTTCGTATTCTTCTGGTGGTTTGAAGGTCATTATTAAGATGAGTATAGCGAGTAGATGTTATTTTGTCACGTTACTAATAGACTTATACAGCATCTCAAACATCGTGGGATTATTTGATGCCAAACATGTACATGTTTCATGTATGCGCTTATAATAATTTAATCTATAAACTAATATATATATATTATATATATATATATATATATAATATACACACACACACACACACACACATATATATATATATATATATATATATATATATATATATATTGGTTTATACATTAAATTATTATAAGCGCATAATCTATCAAAAAGTTCTCTGTAAAATATAGATGGGGTCGTTATAAAGTACGTATCTGAATCAAGGAATTAAAAGTATTGGTTACTAACGATAACGCCACACCCCAAAAGCTTCACAATTAAAGCCCTACTGCTTATGCATTTTTTATAATACCCAATCGATGGTAAGGAACTTTAGTAGTTGGTAAGTTTTTAAAAAAAAAGACACATAACAAATGTTTAAACACGTTAGCAATGACAGAGTATGTTGGAATAAACAAGACGCTTTATATAAATTATTCTTTTTGTGCTTCATAATTTTTAAACTAGCTTATTTTTATTTCTTTGTCTAACGGATTTAGCATTTATAGCAACCGTTTATTGCGTAAACAAATTTTCCATACCCGCTTTATTCTCTTTCTTTTTTTAAAATTTCGTCACCTTTCGAAAGCCTCCATCACGCGCGTTTCTCTCTCCATTACTCACAGTATCAAGTAGCCTATTTAATGAAAATAAATATTATAATATTACACCTTGTATGAAATCATTCCAATTCTAAATTTTCCAATATTATAATATTACACCTTGTATGAAATCATTCCAATTCAAAATTTCCAATCATAAACAATGGACTACTTTCACAAATTAGTTATAGCATATTCTAGACCTATGTCAGTACTAATCAAAGTCAAAATCCAATCAAGGATAAAACTTACTGAGATACATCAGTTGTAACTTGAAGGAATGCTGGAGAATTTTATGAAAAGAATTAAAACTTATTAATGAAACCAACTATGTTTATTTATTTATGGGGACAATCAGTGCACGTTATTTGGTGATATTAAATTTAAAGATGACAGTGAGCCAGTTGTTTAGTAATAGTTTCCTACAACGGAAATGTATTTTGGAAATAAAGAATTTTTTAATACTAACGATCTTTAATTATGCAGTTCAATAGTAAAAATGCCACTGAAAATTTTTGCATTTCATAAATCTAATAAAATTATTATCTATAGTGCTTGAAAAAAGGGTGTGAATGACAGAAAACGAAATCGTCCACGTTCTGGGATAGATGGCGGCATACTGAATGTAATCAATGGACAGCTGCGATTTGGAGGTATCATGTATCTACCTAGATACCGAACTAATACGCACAAGGCGTGTTTTAATCAATTCCTACTTTATTTGTGCTGTTATATTTATCAATTTATTTACAACTGAACTAATTTATCATATGCAATCATTTTTTTGCTCCCTGAAATTATAATTCTCTCTTTCTTTGTTTTTTAACAAACTTTTTTTTTATTCGGCTCTTACTCTCTCACTCTAACACCTTTATGTTCCTGTTTTTAACACATTCTCTTGTTTTCACTCCTTTTCTCTGAAACGAAATTATTTCGGAAATGAAATTTCTTACAATTTCTGTTACTCTCTCTTTTTATATATACCACTCTAGATTTTTGCTATCTCTCGTTCTTTAGTTAGAATCTGGCTTCCTACATCTATATTTCTTACCACCTTAACTTTTTCTTGCTCTCTTTACTCGCCTTTTCTCCCTCTCAAATTATTTATATATATATTCTGTGTTTGTCTCTTTCTATTGCTCAGTTTCTTTTTTTACTCTCTTTTTCGTTCTCTATGTCATTATTTTATTCAGTATTTTCGTCTTCCATTCACAGTACCTACACCGCCAAGTTTATTGAATTCTCTTGTCTGTGTTTGACATCCACACTCTGTCAAACCAAAGTAGTCTACAAATATGTATTTCGTTTCTACCATTTCTCTTCACTCAATATTAAATCATTCTGTCACTGGTAAAACGCCAGTGAAACGTTTACAAAATCAGTCTCAGAAATTATTTTGACACAAACCCAATCAAACATATAGGAGATGACAGTTGCGACCATCTTTCGTGTAATAAATGATCAAATAAAGGATGCTACATTGGAAATTGAGTGAGCATGTAAACACACATAATTACTAAAATTTTCCTACTTGCTAGTGAGCCTATAACAGGTAAATATTACATGAAACACAGGCCACGTCTAGTAACTCTGAAGTGTGGTGATGCTAATTTGCAAAATGTTTCACCCATCTTCTTCTATACTCTTATAAATTTGTTTTTTTTGTGCATTGATATTCAAAAAACCCTTTTTTATTTATTTATTTAAAATGAAAATACAACTTTGTTATTTATGGATCGAGGAATTGCCCTAATAATAATATTATTTTAAACATTCATTTGAATTAATTCACTATTACACCCCGTGCCAGAATTATATGCAAATCGATATTTTTGCTCTAACTCCGATACTTTTCAATGAAAATTCGTGAAACTTCGCACGTTATACGGTGGCACCAACACATGCGCAGATATAAAATTTGAAGCTGATCTGCGCAACAGCGAGAAAAGGGTAGCCATTTTAGTTACTTGCAGTTTTTTTCAGCGTGTCAACTTTATATGCAAGATGGGGCGTAAAGGTGCTTTAAGTCAAGCTGAGGAGTCTAAAATTGTTCAAAAGCTCCATAGTAAGATTTCCACTTTAGAAATTGCCAAAGAATTACACCGTGATCATCGTACAATCAAAAATATTACACTAACCCTTAACTTTGCAACGGATTTCTGACGAAGGGAAAATTCGTAAGACATCATATGTGTCACGTCGGGCAATGAGCAAGATTAAGAGAGAAGTTCCCCGTAACCCACTTAAAACTAGCAAACACATTTTTGAAAAAGGTAGCGTTCCTGATGTGCCCAAATCAACTCGTTGCCGTATCCTGAGGACAATTGAAAAATTTGGAAAGCCAGAGGTCCACCCTCAATGGAGGATATCCACAAGAAAAAGAGGATGGAGTGGGCAAGAGATCACGTGAAGGTGAATTTTCAAACTGTTCACCGATGAGTGTCGAGCGATCCTTGATGGATCCGATGGGTGGAGAGGAGGATGGTACCATAATGAGGGTCTACGTCCCCAAAGAATCAGACGTCAACAAGGTGGTGATATGATGTTCTAGGATGCAATCATTGGACTCAAAATTTGACAACGGGTATTGGGATTTCGGAAAATCATTTTAATCAGGTTTCGGCCAGAAATTTTGCCAATTTTTGGTCTAAACACATGACATTTTTGATCTTGGACATGGATCAAACTCTTTAATTGGATTTGAGCCCAAAAAATAAATGTTAAGAGGTCAAAATTGCGGTCAAACTTGAAAAAAGAAATTCAGTGTATTCAAACATAGGACGAGCTTTTTAAATTTTCAATCGGTTTTGGCCAAACATTTGGTTGCCAAGGGGTCAAAGTTAAAAAGATTTGACATTTGCGGTCTCTAGCAAAGTGTTCAGCACATTTTGGGCTTAAACATTTGCACTTTTAATAAAGGGTATTCAGCCATGCAGCAAACATTTTAATCAGTAATTAGGCGAAAATCTGGCTGCGAAGAGGTCAAAGTTGAAAGAGTTGTCATTAGCAGACTCTACCAAACTCCTCCGGTAATTTTGGGTCTAAATACCTGAAATTTTAGATTTAGGTTACCTGAACATAAGTCAAACCTTTTAAAATATATACATATGTACATACATTTACGAACAGCACATAGGGCCCGAGCAAAGCCGGGATGAACCGCTAGTATAATAATAAATAAGAAAATTTGTATTGGTCAGTATATCATATTAAAGCTTATTTTACGACCGGGCAATGCCAGATGCCTGCTAGTATACATATATAAAGTACTATTATATTAACTCTTAGACTAGTACCTAATAATTTTAAAAACAAATGGCACATCTATCAATTTGTACAGTGAGTGGTTTCTGAAATAATTTGAAATATATTGGTTTTTGTTTTAAATGTTATAGATTCATCGATTTTAATATTGACTCCTGCCTAATATTTCCCTGAAAACTGCTTTAAATATTGCACTATGATATTCCACCTCTTACACTTCATACAAAGAGAAGACTTTTATAAAGTACACCTTTTCTCAGCAGCCCTATTATTTTCCAATAAAAAAGCCAGTTTATCATCGATTATATGATGCGTAATAATTCAGCAATAAACGGTAAGCATTTCCCCCAAAATACAAAGTGCGATACGTCGGAAGATTTAGTGCGCAATACACAGGCGTTTACACGCCCGTACGTTGCTAAATGTGACCCTTTATTAAAGTGCACGCTGAACATTTCTTTAAATTCAATTTTTACTCCAATCAAGGCAAAGTATAACTTTGAAGTAGGGGGCTATATCGGGGACATAAGTTGCAGGGACATTATGAACGGAGATGAGCAGTAAGATGTCTGTTCACTTTACATTTGAACTCCAGCATGTTAGTACAGTTGGGAAAGCAGAATCCCGGAATCCAACAGTTCTTGGGAAGAGTCTATTGGAGTAGAAGGCTTTCTTGCATCTAGGGATCTCTACTGTGAAGGGGTGGAATTTAGCTCCTTTTCAGGTTTGTCGGATATATTTACGTCGCGGGGGTAAAAGTGCTTGTAGTTTGTCAGAGCATTCACCATAAAAATACTTGTAAAACAGGCAGAGGGATGCGACATTTAGTCGATAGGACAGAGGCTGAACCTAGATGACAGTTCAGGACCTATCAGTGTGGCGACTCTCTTTTAAACTCTGTTCAAGAATGAGAGACGAGTAACAGATGTACCAGCCCAAATGTGACAACAATACTCCATAGATGGGCAAATGGTGGCGTTATGGAGGGACAGGATACTTGCAGGCGTAAGTAGCTTTCAAGCACGGTGAAGAGAACCCAATTTATTCACAGCAGCCGTAGCAATACTCTTAATGCATCCGTTCCAAATCATGTTCCCTGTAAACATTAGGCCGAGGAGTTAAAAAGAAGTGCTTTCAGATAATGTATTTTTGGACGTTGCTATTGGTGGTGGACGAGGTTTCTTGTAATTATTTTTCCAATGAAATAATTATTTTTCCCAGGAAACAAGCTTAGTCTTTACAGCATTGAATGTGTCCATTCATTTTTGACCTCATTCCACTACAGATTGGAGGTATTTCTCTAGTGTTTCTGCCATTTCCTTAGAAATGTGTCCATTTGTTTCCCCTCATGTCTGTTCTAAAGCGTGGTGTCGTCAGCAAATATACCATGATCCTGAGATGCTTTTTACTCTGCACATATCCTATTCGACAACTCATTCAAATCCTGTTTATAATCGCTTGCGTAAACCTTTCTTGTAAACAAAGAAGGAGTACAATCACATTTTAGAGTTCATGAGTGTGTGTTAAAGTTCTTACCCAATTGTATAACCTTTATTCGTCAATCTCTTGTAGAGTTTATGAACAAAGTGTAACGTTTTCTCTGCGTTTACATCACGATTATAATATCGACGAACACCGTGAGAGATTTCTAACTGAAAGACGATTGCTAGTAATAACATTAATCGTTTCTTCCTCTATTATTAGTGTTTTCTTTTAACCGTAGTCGAAGACCGATTTCTCGTATCCGATAATTTCAGTTTCCTTTTTTCTCAGTGTTTGAATCGCAGATGGCGTTCAGACAAATCTGAGCATGGAATTTGCGTGGGCTGAGAAGGCAAGCAATGCTTGGATGGGGTTGGGGTTATTCCGTACGATTTTTCTTGCCTACCTCTTGATCTCCACCAGTCTTCTTCTTTCTGCTTCGTATACTTTGGTACCGTGTATGATGGATTGGCGCCATAGGCATCGATCATGAACTGTTGTTGCTGAAGTTCAAATACGGTGTTCTTTAGGGTGAAAATGGGTTGGTCCTTGTATTGCTGTAGGGGGCGGTCGATAGATATTTTTCCTGTGGCTAGCTCCGAGTACAGGGTTTGTCGAAGGAGCCTGTTTTCATTCATTCTGAGGATGTGCTCCAACCAACGGAGTCTGTGCCTCATGGTGGTGGCCTCAATACTGCAGGTGTTTGCTCTCTCAAGAACACTTGTGTTGGTTACATAGTCATACCATTTGATGTTCAGTATAGCTCGAAGTTTTTGTTGATGGAATTTTTCGAGTTTAATGATATCAAGTTGGTACATAGTCAAGTTCTCACGCCCATACAAAAGCGTGGGAAAACAATCGAGTGGTAATCTATGAGTTTAGTTTTTATTGATACATGTTTATTTTTGAAGACGTGCTTCGTCAGTTTACGGAAAACTTCATAGGCAAGGCCAATTCGACTTTCTATTTCATTCTCTGTAATGAGCACTTTTCTGATATTATGCTATCGAGATATGGGAAGTGATCGGTGATCCACTTGCTCTAGAGGAGTGTCATTTATGTGAACATTATATCCTGTTAGATGGCGTTCGGTACTGGTTGTGCTAACAGTTTTGTCTTATCGATATAAACAGAGAGTCCGAAGATGTGGTAGGCTGCTGTGAAGTTGTTTACGGATCTCTGGATGTTTTCCTTGGAATGGCAGAGGACCATGTTGTCATCTGCATATTGGAGCTTCGTGATGTGCTGGGATTTATAAGGCTTTGAGATTTTGGTGCTAATGCACTTACTGATCTGCGCTATTTTTAAATCGTGTTTCAAAGTTTAATTAAAGTTTTATGGCATGTTTTTTTTATTCAGTTGTAAGGTTAAAGTACAGAATAGGTACAAAACACCCTCCCCTCCCTGTGTTAAGTATGACTTTTTAAATAATACCGTTATTATTTCAGCACGGATCAATAAGTGTATGAGATTTTAGTCTAGCAGGGTTGAAAAGTCCCCCATCATAGCGGTTCCTAATGTCCACACCCGGGTTATTTGGGGGAAGTTCGTTCAACATTGCAGCAAAATATAAGGTAAAAAGAGTAGATTCAAGGTCACAGTCTTGTTTTAGTCCACAGGTAACTGGAAACTTTTGTTTCCTTGCCCTGGTGCGATACGCATCCTGACATGCCGTCGTGCAGTGTCTGAATGCGTTCTACATAGTTTATTGCTTGAGAAATTTCCACATTGCGTCCTTTGGAACGCTATCGAATGATTTTTGTAGGTCATAAAATACAAGAAAGAGGAGTTGCTATTTGTTCCTGCTTTTCTCCTGAAGCTATCTAGCACAGAAAATCATATCTATTGTTCGCTGAGAGGAACGGAAGCCGCACGGAGATTCTGGGGGGACTGGTTCCGTGACATGCAGCAAGCGATTCAATAGTATGCCGGCAAAGATTTTTCCTATTATGGACAAAAGGGTAATCCCACGGTAATTATCACATGGCAATATAATAACAAAATATTACCACCTATTTAAAATTCAATATATTTATAACATATTGGACACAAAACTTTAGGCGTTAATATACTTCAGGAACAACGGGAAACGCCGGGTTTGACACTGAACCACATACACAAATACACAAACGTATTCATCAACGCATACAAATTTGAAACTGACAAAAAAGGTATTTGTGCCGCAAAACTACCTAAATTTAACTCGGATTAATTTTAAAAGGTAAAGGACGTTCTTAGCTCTGTGGATAAACACTGGAAACATCCAAGAAACAAGGATAAAAATATACGCCACAGCTTCACATTGGAATCCTAATCATTGATCTACAGAGAAAGGGGACCTCACATTTCTCGCAACATTCATGCATTGGAATTTTTTATCATTATTCCGCTAGGCAAGCGGAGACACAGCGTGTATCTCCTGATTTTTAACACAATTATTCAAATTCTTTCACTTATTTTCAATAATAAAACACAGGCGTATAAAATATAGGTTTCTCATGGCAACCTAACATATTTTAAATATATTGGATATTTTTTTAATCTGAGGGGAGTATTATAGTATCTACATTTATCACACTTCTATAATATTAATTAGTCAACTGACTGCGCGAAAATACGCACGCCACATCCACAATCGTATCTTAGATTAAATTACATTTTTTTTTACAAAATTGGACCGCAAATAAATGATTGACACTGGCAAGAGATGTATACCAGCGTTGCCTTGATAGAATATAAAAGAATTGTTTATAACCGAAAAAGCAATTGCTTTTAATAAAGGCTTTCATTAAAAAGAAGTTGAGAAACAAAACTGGATGTTTTAGGATACATTTTTGATGCTTTTCCCGTGAAATTAAAATAAACCTTTATTAGTGGTAATTTATGTTAAATAAGTTTAAAAGTGTGTATTTTTGTTTGCATAGATTAATCGGTTACGTTCATTGTCACCATGTATATTTTGCCAAACATGAGTTATTCCTCATGATCCAAAATTTTTGTGGGAAGAGATTGATGTTTGGATTAATTTCACCTAACAAAAAGTGTAAAAACAACAACAAAATTTTACAAAAACAAACGCCCTTATTTTTATTCTTAACTAAATATATTGGTAGCATGAGTATAAAACTAAATATGCCCCACAGAGATTGACGTGCCCGAAATTGAGAAACCGTCCGTTTATACATGTCTACTTACCATTCAATGGACTGTTCATTTCTTAATACATTTCTATAGGTAAATAATTTTACAGCTTAAAATGAAAAAAATATTTGAAAAGTTTGTTATTGCTTATTTACTGATATGTATTTAAGCTCTTTACATATAATCTAAAGAAACCTTTTTATGCATAATCGATATTTCCTTTTGCAACGATGTATAAATAACTTCGATCAAGGACAGATGGCTTTTTCATTAAACCAAAAATATTTATAAGATTGAACAATTTTACAATAGTCACCTAATTACTATTCAAAAAAGAAAAAAAGTAACCTCGACTTTCCAGTTCCAGAATTGCTAAAACATTTTGCTACTGATGAATATAAAATGGCTTAGAACTTAATGTAACTCAAATAATTTTCTGATCCCTATTGATCGACCTTAGAAGAGATGATTGAGTAATCCAATCATTATGTAAAAAAAGAGTAAAAAGTTGTTTTTATGAATTCACAATAAAAAGATTTAGTAAAACGTGCAGATCGATAAAATAACTTGTGAAAAATAAATATAAGTTTTCTGGGAATAATTTTAAAAAGAAAATAAAAAATCGCATACAATCATACAAAAAAAGCCTATCTAATTAACACGTTCTTTAGTCATTTTGTAAACAAATATTACTAAGTGGATAGATAACTATTAATTGCAGGGAATAATTCGTTTTGTTTTTTATGGCATAATCACGTTGACACACTGGTTCCCGCTGCATCACCGAGTTTAAGCAACATTGCGCCTGGTCAATACCAAATGGGTGACCATTGTGGACTTCTAGGCATTGTATGTACTCTCTGCTTATCTCGGTATTGTTTCCAACCGTCCTGGACTTTTCCTTGTCACTGGACTCAAAAGGTGCTGATTCAGGAGAGGTGTGGTTGGTCATTCCGCAATCCTTGCCTCACAGTTAAACGCACAGCTGCCCTTACCAGGAGTATCCTTTGTCTTTTGAGACTGAACTGAGGCATCGAGTCCGTTTTTTTTTGTTACATTTTATAGAGACATGGTTTTAGTAATAGTATTGGATATTAAAATAACGTAACGCAAATAGGAAAGTAATCGTTCTCGATCAATCGTATAAGAAACGAAAGTGTGATGTATTGTTTATCACAACCGATCAACGGATAATAAGAATCAATCCAACTATATAATTTATCTTAAAGTATTTCTAACTTTAGTAAATTTCTGTCTGATGTTATTGAGCTGAAAGGAAATGTCGTTAATTATTAAATTAATTGCATTTATTATCAATAACAATGAGTGATTATTAAAATGTGTCTTTCGGCTATTCAAACAAAACAACCTAATAGTGCCTTCAATAAGTTTCCAGGCTTTTTCTGAACAAACATTTAAAATTGTCGAAGACTCTTTAAAATTCACTATGTTATTGCTACACATCTCATACATCTTAAAGAGACGTGGCGAGCCTGTCTCTACTTTATCGTAATTTTCATGGCAAGTGCTCGTCTGAGCTCAAATCTATGTATCTTCCTTGCCTGACTTTCACAAACAAACACTCGCCTTGCTGAAACTACTATAAATAATTTCCCCACTCTTTATTGTTTCCTAAACCTAAACGTAGATTCGATGAATAAAGCTTCTTTCGTAAAAGTGTACGCCAATGGAACGCTGTTCCATTTTTCTGCTTTCTAACTGACTACAATATGGTCGTTTTCAAGTCCAACGTAAACAAGTTCTTGATGATCTGCCCCATTAAGTAATCTAATTATACAATACTAACAATTAATACGATATTCTTCCATTGACTCCCGTTCACTCATTACCTCCTGGCTTTGATAATAGTGATTCCTCTGTAATAAATAAATAAATAAATAAATAAATGAACGTTTAAGAAGGAACAACCCCTTAGATTTTATTTTATATTCCTATGTTTTAATAAAGATAACACTTATTATGAGGCAAATAACCTTTATTTATTCTCCAATATAATAAAATAATAACAGAAATATATATAAATAAACACATGGACATTACAATCGATTCATGGCAAATGATTAAAAAAGTGCATATTTTTCAGTAAGAATATTATAGGTGTATTATACTTTTATTATTAACACACACACACGCACACACACATACACACACATATATATATATTATGTGTGTGTGTATTTACGTCTGCCTCTTTGTGTGCATGAAACCGTGCCAAAATATAAATCCAAGTAATTTATTATTCGTGCATTTTGAAATATAAAAAGACATTTATTGCTTGAGAAATAAATAATGGTCGAGGTTATTAAGAAGCCACGATTTAGGTCTGGGGAAACATTTAACATCCGTTCTAATGAAATACGTTTTCTGTCTCATATGGCAAATACGATTTCGCGGCCTTACGATTTGTTCTCCATTTTTCGCATGGAAACCAATTCAGTGAAAAATACAACAACATCCGTTTATGGCAAGGGGTTTTGCCACAACAGACGTTTTTGTGTTAGGATAACATTTCCATTTACGTAGATGTAATAAGAAAATAAAGTACAGATTAATTAATGCAGATGATAAGGTTTTAATAGCATTCTATTATCACTACTTTGGTTGTGAATCCTTACCTAATCCAGCAGTCTAGACAGAATATATCCTGGTGGATTATATTTGTATATTCTATATTCTGTGAGATATTCTATAATTTCCGCATCCATATATATATATATATATATATATATATATATATATATATACATATATATACGTGTGTGGGGGTATATATATATGTATATATATATGTGTGTGTGTGTGTGTGTGTTTGTGTGTGTGTGTGTGTATACTAATAAAGTACGTCGAGGTTCGCTTGAGGTATTGTTTATCGAGAAAAAGTGTGGTTGAAAGCCTGCGAATGCAGAAATTATTCAGCCGTTGGAAATAGATAGATAAATAAATAAATAATGATAAATATTTCAAAGGGTTCAATAGAAATTTATTTACATGACAGTAAATGGTATATTTCCTCAAATATTTTCGGGGGAAACTCCCATTTTCAAGAGCTAAAAATGTATATCCACTATATATACTAAATTAATAAAATGAAATACATTTCTACACTCTCCACAATTCACAGGCTATAGAAATAAGATTATAAGCGTTATTAGAATTTCAATATCATCATCACTCTTTCTGCTACGTGTTGACGAAGATTAGCAATCAATTTCGTTCGGTTCTAAAATTTTCTAGATTAATTTCTGATGATTAAATTAATAGAATTAAGGAATTTTTCATGATTCTCCCTCACAACATAATTAAAGAATATTCCACGAAGTCATTCATCTTAATAATCAAAGAATAAAAAAATAATAATTTTCTAATACTCCATTCTAATATCCCTCTTCAAAGTCTGATTTCCCGTATACTTAACGTATTAGTTTAAATTTTACAATAAAAATATCAAGTCCTGTGTAAATATACTTAATGAAAAACACTACGAGACAAACTCAATCAAATTTAAGGTCTGGTTTCACTGCCTGACAATTTCCATACGCAAACTTAATTATATTATAAAAAAATTAAACTCTTTATTAAGCGCTTTACCTATACGAATCGCGTTGTCCTTGGGTAGCGCATGTGAGAACCGCTAGAAAATATATGCGTATTATGTTTAATGGACAAATCTGTGTAAGTTGCAAATCATCATATTTTTATTTTAATACTACTAAGCCTACTTACGTATAAAGCATTATTAAAGTACTTACGAAAATATATACATGATTTATAATACTAACTTATAATAGTATATTATTGGTTTAATCATAAATATTATATATATATATACATATATATATATATATATATATATATATATATATATATATATATATATATACAGTGGTGTGATGATTAAAAATGAATGAAATCCTGCTAAATGAAATGAAAATGCAGTCGATGAAACGTACACGTTCGACGTTTCGCTGGTCTCAAGGTAACTACATCTCATCAGCGTAGCTTGACTGTTTTTAGGAATCGAACTGCGGACTTTGCGTCTCACAGTCAGGCGCGTTTAAACGTTAAACCATGAACTCCTAGATAGTTTTGCTGGTCATTTTTAGCATTTATAAACTTAGATTTTTTCTTGATTTTAAACGTATTTACCGTTAAAACCAGGCCGATAGCCATTAGTCGCGAGCTCTCGTGTAATGGCTGAATGCGTGAAGTTAGGATTGACATGGAATTTTTAAAGATAAACTAAAATGACCGAAAAATAGGCTGAAATAACTTAAATAAATAAAATGTAAATGCCTTAGAATAACTTTAATGAATTTTAGGATGAATTGAATGAACTTAAGAATGACTTGAATGCTTAAAAAATAACTGGAAGCATTCAAAAAAAACTTGAATGATCTGGAGAATGACTTGAATAGCTTTGAGATTGACTGGTTGTAAAGTGGGTGATCATTTTACATTAAATTAATGCAGAAAATTTATCACCTACTTTATATCACAAATTTACAAACATACGTACAGCATGTAGTAAGAACAGATATTACACTTTGATATTGGCCAAAAGGCCAATAAAAGGGTATTTATTTGCTCCCCCACCGAGCAAATTAGGCACAAGGCCGATTTTTAATGTGAGGAGTGATGAGAAAATCGGGACCAACGCCCCGGGGAGTAGGGGAGATAGATAGTGACAATTGGTATAAAGGTTTGCCCCTTCATTGAGCAGCGTCTTAGATGTGGGGTTGCCCCCACATATGATCTTTACTTGCAGTCTCTGCCGGAACAGGTACTACGCTTTGATCTTAGCGAAAACGCCAATAAAAGGGGGAATTATTTGCTCCCCCACCGAGCAAATTAGGCACAAGACCGATTTTTAATGTGAGGAGTGAAAGGGAAATGGGGACCAGCTCCCCGGGGAGTAGGGGAGCTGGATAGTGACAATTGGTATGAAGGGTTGCCTCTACACTGACCAAGGTCTTATATGTGGCGTTGGTATTTATTTGCTCCCCCACCAAGCAAATTAGGCACAAGGCCGATTTTCAATTTGAGGAGTGAAGGGAAAATGGGGAACAACTCCCCGGGGAGTAGGGGAGCTAGATAGTGACAATTGGTATAAAGGTTTGCCCCTACATTGACCAAGGTCTTATATGTGGTGTTGCCGCCACATATGATCTTTACTTGCAATCTCTGCCGGAACAGATGCTACATTTTGATCTTGACCAAAAGGCCAAGAAAAATATTATTGATTTGCTCCCCCACCGAGCAAATTGATACAATTATTATCGCTACTATCATCATCATTTTTATTCTTATTACCATCGTCGTTATTACTGTTGTTATTATTAATATTGTTATGGTTAATAGTTAAATTCCCTCTATTACTCCACCGCACCAACCATCCATATCAAAAAGTCTAATTTTGTCCTGTTAGACATCCCCAAGGCATTTGCCACCCTATCTCTCTACCAATTCGTTATAAAAAAGAAAGCATAGAAATATTGACACATATTACCTAGCATATAGTATACTTGAAATCCAATATTATATTCTTATAACTACCCACCCAGACCCATCCCTTTCGCCTTAAATCACCACCATAATATCCCTTCGAAAAGTATACACTAATTCATAGTGTTGTTATCTCGCTTGCATATGTAAAAAAATGCCCCTCCATAGATAATAGACACCTTACACGCCGTTAAATTAGAACCACCATACATCCAGTTAAGTCCCAACTTTAACCCTAAATCATATACTAAATACACTTAAGACTATGATAAAGACTCTATACACATTTCTGCATTACACTATATATAATACGTTCCTCCTTTATTTAGAATTCGATCCCCCAACATCATCTACAATTTTTATTTGTTTTGATCTATTTCGTTCCTAATGAATCCAACTCTAAACGCCGCATCCCCACTATGTTACCTAGCATCTTCTCTACTCTTCTGATGAGCAGCATTAGACTTCTAAATGCCTTGTCATAAAGAGTCCCTTCCATCCCCAACTAATCGATTATATTCCCTTATTGAATAAATGAACCAATCTATATCCACCAATATATAGTTCTGTGTCTTCATTTCCAGCTCCTATTGTCTTCACACACACACACACGCGCACACACACACATATATATACACACATATATACATATATATATATATATATATATACATATACATATATATATACACACACAAACATAAATGAGATAAGTCACAGAATTTAAGTGAATTGTCCTGTCAGATATAACATTGTGGTAATACTTTCAAGACGATCCTAGCCAAAACGTAAAGCTCAATATATAAAAATAGAGCAACATATACGTTTAATGATTAAAGTTAAATTCTGAAGATTAAAATATATATACAAATATATTTAAGTTAAGTATTGATTGTTTGAAACAAGGAATATATTGGACGAATTCTATTTATTTCCTTAATCCATTGATTTTCAATAATGGCTCATCGTTATGAGCCATTATTGAAAATCAATGGATTAAGGAAATGAAATGCAATTAGCAACATGATCAGCTATGAAAAAGCAAATATTTTGCTTTTCAGCACATATATTGAAAATGTTATTTAAATAACTTTTTTGCACCTTCCCAGCTAGAACCCTGATTAAGAAGTTGTCTTCAATTGATGTCCAGAGACAAGTCACACCCAATTCCAGTTATGCCTTCACTTTATAACACACAAGTTTTATTGTAACCGTTGGACTGTCACTATAGTGACCTACCAATCTAGTCAGACTGGTACTGTAAAACCAGGATCATTCCACGTATAGGCATAGGCTACACCCTGCGAAGTTTAAAACACTCACAGACATTGTTACAATAGTAACCGAAAACCGAGAGACATCATGGAGGAAAAAATCCACGGACACAACAACCCTAGAAAATAACGTCCACAGTATCATGACTAAGTAACTCCTTCCAAGTAACGTGTATTGTACCATTCTCTCTCTCTCTCTCTCTCTCTCTCTCTCTCTCTCTATATATATATATATATATATATATATATATATATATTATATATGTGTGTGTGTGTGTGTGTGTGTGTGTGTGTGCGTGTAATACTTGCAGACACTACTGGATTATGTTTACTCAATCATCAGTGTAGAAAAAAAACAGTTGCTATTAAACCCGGCTACAAAACAATTTTTGACTATTTGCTGGGCATTATATCTAAACCACTGTAAAAAGTTACGAGTATTAAGGCAAATTAACAATTATAAATGACACATAAAAGAACAGATAAAACTAGCCAATAATCATCAAACGACCGAAAATCTCTTACGCGTACAGGGCCAGTTGACTGCCTCTATTTCTCAAATTTCTTAAACAATATCTTTCTTAAAAGGGTTAATAATAATTAATAAGAATTTTTATACCTTAATACACATGTCGTTAATGCTTTCGTAACCATAAGTGCATATATATATATATATATATATATATATATACATAAACACACACACACACATATATATATGGTTAAGAATAATTCAGCATCCGTTTCATTATTAACCAATATATAAGTTCCATTACTCTATGATTTAAAAACTTTTTAAACTTTTAATTATGATTTTCTATGTTTATTGTATTTAGCAAATTAATTATAAACAATTATAATATTTGCTAATATCCTCTGAGATGGGAAGAATTACTTATTGAAATGTATTCTTTGTCTTGCATATAATACAACTTCTAGATTTGAAATTTAACCATTTCACTCAAAAAATTTAAATTAATAAATTTTATATATATATATATATATATATATATATATATATATATATATATATACATTGCTTTAAACAAAATGGCCGGCAAACCCCCTTACATCAACAGACTCATCAGGTGTTAATCGTTGATCATAAAATAAACAAATAAACTACTAAGCTAATTAACTACAAATTTAGAATTATTTTATATATGTATATATATATATATATATATATATATATATATGTATACCTGTGGAAATATGATTTCTTCAATTATATTCAACTTTTTAAACATAAAAATATTTAAAATAAGATACGTATTGAATACGTTTGAAGCCAAATAACTGCAACGCAAATTTTTTTTTATAAAATAAACGAGTGTTTATTTTTTAAGAAATATATTTCGGTGATATACTCCTTTGTCAATCTATATATATATTTTTTTATCTTTTTCTTCGCCATGATGTCGAGTGGAAGAATGTTCAATGAATTAAGTCCGCGTGATGTTATCTGCGGAGTTTTTATGTAGTCGGATAATAACGCGTGGTCGCGCGGTTTTAAAATCTGGGAGGCTTTTTGTTCATATCAATTAGAAGCGCTGAGTGAAATTTTTACAAATCTTTAATTTAAGAATCTTAGAGTAGATAACAAATAAATGACAAATGCCTATATTCCGAATTTCATGGCGAAGACAAAATAGATTCATTAATTTATATAACAATCAAATGAATGATTTTGCGCTACGAAACAGTTACAGCCAATAATTGTAAGTGTCAAACAATGTGTCGGAATTATAGGAATTCATTGTAAGATGGTCAATATCATGAAATTTGGAATATAGACTTTTGTCATGTATTTGTTACGTATATATATATATTGTAATAAACACAGTTACGTATATATATATATATATATATATATATATATATATATATATATATATATATATATTCTAACAAACACAGACAGTTACATGGCCACCTTCCTATTTTTGTAAATGTTGATATATTGGGCCTGAAACCTATGAAATTAAAAAAAACTAAATGGTATATTAGTTATAACTCTTCATAGACAAGTACTCTGCTAATTGTACACACACGTATATTAATACATATGAAATCAATTTAACAAGTGTAAATTGTATCGAGTTAAAAATTGGTCATGCTGTAACGAGGGAGAGAATAATGTATTCAGTAAATTTCTATTTTAATGCATTATTTTTTAAAATGTATTATAGATATCTTTACTTAGAAAAAAAATTGTTAAATTCATTTTAAATACATCTCGACGAGCACGTTTTGAATCTGCACTTATTGCAAATTCAAACACAATTAAACAGTGTGTGTGTTTCAAATGATTATATGCTTTTATTAGAAAACTTATAGGATAGAAATTTTTTTTACGTAATTGCTAAATTACTGACACAAAAATGATGTCTATAATTACTAATACGCTTAATCAAGTATGAATAAAAACAAAAACAGAACAGTTATTCCATTTCAATAATACATAAAACATTTGAATTATAAGGGCTATTTTCATTCAAAAACGATCGGAAAATGCAGCATATCTTTTTAAACCGGTCTATGGCGTTCAGAATCTTACTCATCTCGTTTAACAACACTATACACATTTTGACTGCTAACGACTTTTCATTCTGAAATAGAACCTAGCTACTCTTTTCAAATTACAAACGAAACAAGTATACTTTCAGATAGGGTACTGATATTTTATTTGTTTAAAAAAAGCAAAATTTTGATGAACATTCATGTTTGTTGGTTTCTTTTCATCTTTTTATCACGTTTGAATATTATTTTCATAATTTGCATTATTAATGAATATGTTATTATTATTATTATTATTATTATTATTATTATTATTATTATTATTATTACCAATGGTAACAAATAATGCAAAAAGACATTTCTGAAATACAAATGAAATGATAATGTCGCCTGGGTTTGATGCATCTTGCGGAAACAGAAACGTTAAAACCCAGGAAATTCAAGATATACAAACGAACAACGCATGAAGGCAACAAAAACACGAACACAAGTGGTAACGTTTAAATTAATTTTATCCAAAAATCGTTCTTATAGCGTAGACGAGATTAAGTACAATAAAAATTATGAAGATGTGGAAGGAGTATCTTACTCTAATATCTCAAAGTGCCGACGAAAAATATATCAATACATATCAACAAACAAAAGCAGAAGTGGAAAAACAAAACACCCGCACATTCGACGCACGCTCGAAGAAGGTATGTAGAGAGGGGACTTACAGTTTTTACTTTTTTTTTCTTTCGTTTCGGGCGGTTGGTTAAAAACAAATATCTTCACCATCCGTCTCTACCTAAGTCCATAACTTTGAATCTATATTTGTAAGGTTCGCCATGTTATCGTTGTCGACATTATCTCCTTTCTTTCGCTGTTGGGATGAGGTTTTCCCCGGCATTATCTCCTTTCTTTCGCCGTTGGGATAGGGTTCTCCCTGGTATTATCTTCTCCGACGATGTCAGTTCGCTTTCATTTTCCTTTCACCATCCGGACAGGATTTTACCTCCGTCCTCGCACCCCAGCGAGTTTGCCGAGAGTGTCTCAAAGAATGTCTCTTTTCTCTCTCTTCTCCGTACTTTACGTATACTTCTCCTTCTTTCTTTGTTCGCTTTGAATCCAGAACTAAAAGGGGACAGAAAGTGTATTGGTGACCGGGTGACCTGTTAAATCGCCGACTTTTCTGCTATACGTCTTTCTAACCTCTCTCCTCCTCTCTCTTTCTCGTATACACTCTCTCTCTTCATTTTTCCATATATATATATACATATATATATATATATATATATATATATATATATGAGGGGGAAAGGTAATCATACACCAAAGATAGTTTATAACGAAAAAAATTATTTGATAGAATTAAGCGTCTAATAAATGTCAGTAAGTGTAAATGCAAAATGCTACTTTCAACTTGACGACACACATTTAATAGTTTTATGTACACGCAAATTACACTGTTGCTAGATTTGTTTAAATTATAATTCTTTCTTAATTATAATTATAATTCTTTCTGTCGGGTTAGCTCTGAGAAACGCGGCTAGGGAAAGCGGCTGGAACGATAAATGTTTGTATATCGATTATATATATGATATAAAGGAGAGGATTACCTCAGTAATAATTAATACTAAATTTGCATAAATTAACATATATTTAAGCGTATTTTATTGTTATATAGTTACAGAGAAGAGAAACTATCTGTTCTTTACTATCAGTTCATCTAATTTTCAGCGTTTCTATCCATTTATCTGTTTAGCTGTACATCTATCTATCTATCTATCTATCTATCTATCTATCTATCTAATTGGAGAAGTAAACAAGAGATGTGGAGATATGTTTTGATAAACTTATCAAAACACCTCCGACGGCACCGGAAGCTCTCAAAAACTGACCGGTGACGTGTCGTTATTCACGTGTACCGGTTTGATAGACATATCGATTGAGTTGGAATTTGGATGCCAAACAGAGTGGATGGGTAAACGGATCGTCCCTACCCCTGGAAAAGAAGGTGACGTTATTCAAAATGGAGACTGAGGAACCCAGAGCCCAGATATATCCATTTCCAAATCTTCTGCGTATCAACACGTGTAAAGTGAAATACAATCTTCTGTAAAGCAATCATCTTTTGAAACGTCTTTGTCAAACAGATTCCTGCTTCATCCAAGAACAGAGGAAATTTACATGTAGACCAAAAGACCAACGAGTTTAAAAGGTATGTCGAAATACATGTCTGGTACACGCATTCATAAACCCTTAAACTTCTCAGGTATATACACATTACAAACGTAACTAGGAAAAAATACAAGTATATGCACATGTACGTTATTGAATAGTAAACTATATGCATCGTTTATATTAACACCATTCCCCAATATGGTTACGTTTAATCTGCTGCCGTTCGAATAAGGCAACGTAATATACGTTAATCTGGAGCCGGTCGAATTAGGCGACGTATCATATATTGATTTGGTACAACTTGATAGAAGAATAAACAGTTAGACATTTCTCTACTCAAACATACGCGTCTACTTGTTGTTTGTTTTTGTTTTTCTTTTCTTTACTCTCATGATTCCGGTCTTTCTTCGCATTGTTTTTGGATTTTAAAACTTCCATATATATATATATATATATATATATATATATATATATGCACTGATCCATGCGAAAGCATAATAGACTAATGCGTAATCTATATGAATGTTTATTTATAAATATAAGCCCCTTTAAGAAGAAATTTCTTAATGTTCAGCATTTATGTTAGTATTTATAAAATGTCTATTACGGTAAAATATGAAACGATAAATTTATTGAGCGTTTCAATTAACATGCGGAACGGAATTATTTTTATAAAAATTTGATGGCTTTCAACGTTTTTATGTTCTCAAAATATAGCTTAAACAACATCTCTCTGTCTCTATAAAATAAGCGTACTGTGTTCATTCATCTGTCACACTTCCGAGGAGATTCAATTGAGAAAAAGTCATTTGCTAAGAGAAAACATTTATATCGAAGAAAGTATTTAAAGTAATGTAATGATTTTATTCATCAAGTGTCGGTGTGTTGACGATCTTTTACGAAACAAAGCAAAATCTTTATTTTTTATAACTTGAAATTTGAAAAAATTTGAACCGGTTGTTATTTTTGTTGTGTGGTATGTATTATCCGTTTTATGTTTCGTAACCGTCTAATGTTCATGTGTACGTGTGTATGTTATCTTGTTCTTGGAGGAGGCTAGGACCCTCTGGACGAAAGAAATATACTCCAAGATGATGATTGGTTTTCGTATTAGTTTTTATTTCACTTTCCATGATGTCGCGCAGATGGAAATGGAAAGTGAGTTTCTTTGCTTGTGGTCTTAACAGTCTACATAAAGAGACACTCACTCACTTCCAACAGGGGAGGAGAGACAACTGTAAAGCCCAACCGCTCTGCTTCAATTCCAAGTTTCAAATCCTGATCTCCAGCTAACCTGATTCCGTGACTCAAGCGTAGATCCGATCAGCTGACCAGACCTTCCGGTAAACTTGTCTATGATCTAGTTTTGTCATATTTTAACAGGTTTAATGAAAGTATCATCATATCAATCTCTTGTCTACCTCTCCAGTTAGATAGATACATAGATCGAGATAGACAGATAGCTAGATTGATATAAGATAATTTATTCTGTCAGAACACATGCCAGTAGAATTTTAAGTCATATATTTCGAAATTTGGGACGATCGTAAGCTTTTAATAGTTTGCATTACTAATTAAAATTCACATGTAGATGTAATTATCTATCTACTATCATATAAAATAAACTTTATCTGTGGATACCTAAATGGCTGTGCAGGTGTTTTTTTTTAATAATTCACAAAAATTGTGTTCTATGATTAATATATTGTTATAGCATATATATTGTTATAGCACTGATTTTAGATAAGTTTCCTATCGGAATATAGCCGATAAATATCGATAATCGAAATTAATCAAGCGAAAGAATTAACAGACAATTTTGACTAAAGTTAGCGCCTTATGCAGGCTAACCTTAGAAGTACATTAGAGAAGTTTTATTACCACACAAGCAGAAAGAGCCGGCATATAAAATGAACAGTAGGTTATTTGATATGAATGGACGGGTTCGTAATGAATGTTTCTGCCTAAAGCACATACTTGACTTTTGTACTTTAAACTTTAATGCAAACTATTACATAAAAAATCTATAAAATCAGCAGTAGGTTCTTTACAGTGCAATGTAAACTGCAATGTATGGCGTGAGAGAGAAGCATGTTTAAGCAATTGATTGATTAGATTAGTAAAATGGGCAGTTTAGCCGATTTAAATGACAATAAAATATTGGAGATGAAACGTGTCTTGATTCTCCTTCTATTCAGGCCAACGTCGTGTCTCCCTGAAAGTATATATATATATATATATATATATATATATATATATATATATATATATATATATATATATATACTCCTATGAATTCGTTTTTTGTGTGTGTATTGATCTTTATATTACAACCCCTTTCTCTATTTTATTTAAAAAGAAAATACAACTTTCTTATATATGGGTCGTGTCGTGGAATTGCATTCACTAGCAAAAAAATCTAGCTAATTTGCATATTCTTTTGAACATTCATTTTAATTAATTCCCTATTAGTTTTTTTCTGTTTTCTTATGAGATGAACATCCATAGTTAACTATTACATGTAATTATAAGTATGCAGATATTCTATATAATTTATACTTGTGTAATATTTGCGTAAAAAGTTTATAGTAAACACAAAACTGTTTCCATATATATATTTATGTATGTCTGTATGTATGTAGCTATCTATCTATTATATACATAAAAGTAAACGCGTGTGTGTCTGTCTGTGTACATTTTCCTACGCAATAACTCCCATTCTCAGTCGAAAAACTCGAAATTTGATACACAGTATTGAGATTTGGGAAAATCTTTGCAATCAATTTTCGGCCAGATATTTTGCTTTATAGTGGTCAAAGTTAAACGATTTGGCCATTTAGAACTCTACAAAACTCCTCGCCAATTTAGATACAAACAATTGATATTTTAGATATAGGTTATTGGACATGGATCTAACTTAATAACTTGATTTGAGCCCAACACAACAAATGCTAAGAGATCATAATAGGGGCCAAAGTTTAAAAAATTTGACCTCTGCGGTCTAAATCAAATTACTCAGACAATTCCTGATCGAAACATTTGAAATTTTACATTCAGAGATAGTGCAAACTTTTTAATCGGTTTGGGTCGAAAATTTGAGATACCAATATATAAATGTATGTATGTATGTATGTATGTATGTATGTATGTATGTTCCAATACCTGCAGAAAAGTTTAAGCAGAGGCGACGGATTTTACCAAGATCAGTATTGTTGTAAATACCGAAGAATTGGCTAAAAACATTCATTTCTTCACCCTCAACTGGGCACTTTGCAACAGGGAGGGGTCCCTTTTTTCACCGATATTTTCGAAAGTCATCTTCTCTTTTCGATTGTCTAGCCTTAATTTAAACCTACGTCATTTCCGGTTTGACAGCGGTCGTAACAGCAAAGACGTCAGGTTTTTCCGTTCTTTACCTCCTTCACGGTACGCGCTCGAGACTGGCTTCCTACTACCACTTTTGCTTTTTTGTTTTTTACTCAACATACACCTCCAAATACCCGGGCAACGCCGGGCTGAAATGCTAGTATATATATATATATATATATATATATATATATATATATATATATATATATATACTAGCTGTACCCTGCCACGCGTTGCTGTGGCTTAATTTGGCGTAATGGAAAATTCTATTAAAAAGAGAAAATGCATGTTTCTTATATTCTTAGTACAGCAATCCACCCCAAAAAGTTAAAAAAAAAAAGGCAAAATGAAAAAAAAAATGGAACTCTTGCAGAATCATGGCTTGTGCTCGACCAACATTCAGTAGATTAAGCCGAAAGTTGCTTAAACGTTGAAACGCTAAATAGTTTTCTTTTTTATTGTATTAAAAAATGTGAGTTTTTAATTAATATTTGGGTAAGGGGGGGTTACTATACACAGATTCGAACAAGTTGTCCAAAACGAATAAATGAAAGCAAAGGTAAGGTAAATTACGTTTCTATCTAACTGGATAATTTTTTAGTGTTTTTATTTAATGTAAAATGTTTAATCGGCTCAAAAAACTCAGTGTTTATCTATGTATTATAAAAAGACGAATGGTCGCGAACCCTGTTGAATACGTTAAGTTTGGGAAAATCAGTAAAAAACTATACAAAACAGTGTCAGACTCCTACTGATTATATGTTATTGTGACATAGGCTGACATATTCGGTGGATTTCTGATAGTATATTGTATAGTTTTTTAGTTTTAGATAATTTACTCAAACTTAACATCATCAACAGTGTCAGTCGCCGTTTGTATTTTTCAAATACACTGATAAACACTGTTTTTCGAGCCGACTAAACGTTATAGTCAATAAAACGGTTTTTTTTTACTAAACGAAAAAGTTGTTGAACAATAAATATAACGAATAAATGTAATCAAAGGCAAGATAAATTACTTTTCTACCTAACTGGATAAGATTTTAGTGTTTTTATTTAGTGTAAAATGTTTAATCGGTTCGAAAACATGTAGGGTTTATCTGTATATTTGACAAATACAAATGGCGGCACACTGTGTTGAACACGGAAAGTTTGGGAAAATGAGTTACAACTAAAAACCTATACAAAATACTGTCAGGAACTCACTCAATATATGTTACCGTGACATAGGCAGACATGTATTCGGTTGTTTTTAACAGTATTTTGTATAGTTTTTTTAATTTTAACTCATTTTCCCAAACCTAATGTGTTTAGCACAGTCTGCCGCCATTTGTAATTTTCAAATATAGCAGTAAACGCTGTGTTTTTCGAGCCGAATAAACATTTTACATTAAAAAAAACAAAAAAAAATTATCCATTTTGGTAATAAAGTAACATATCTTGCCTTTGATAATATTTGTTTTACATTTATTTTTTGAGAACTTTTTCGAATCTATATGTACAGTAGTACAACCCCAATAAAAACACTAAAAATTATCCAATTAGGTAGAAAAGTAACTTATCTTGCCTTTGAAAATATTTACTTGTTATATATTTGTTTTTGTTGACAACCTTTTGAAGTCTTTGTGCAAGTACACACCCAAAGGTGTATTTTTCTGCCTAATTTTATTTTTAGTACCGCACTTAAATTTAAATTCCACGATAGCTTTTTAGGGGGAGGGTATTTTTTTACATTAGGTCCACCTCCACAATTTTCGACTAAAATAATTTCGATAGAAAATCTCACTTAAAATTTGCAGAGGCAATTAGTTTTCGAGATATAAAGACCTGTACTATGCGCTATAATTCACTGACGGCCATGAATAAACACTCCCAACCTCCCCATACTAAGAACGGCTTTCGGAATAAACAACACCCATGCCTAACCACGTGTTTTGACCTTTTATCTGTCTTTCGTCTTTTAAAAACGGCTTTTGGAATAAATACCACCATTCTCCCCATGTTAAGAACGGCTTTAAGAATGTTAAAAATTGTGGAGGTGGACCTAATGTGAAAATTTACCTTTTGTTTTTTAATAAATTGTTAGTTGAAAGCACAGAATAGTGACAAAACACCACCCCCTCCCCTTGGTAAGAATAGAAAAAAAAAACCTTCTAAACTACTGATTGCATGGGTGATAATGCACTGTCTGAAAGTACTCCCTACAAACTCCTAAAGTTAACATTCACAGACAACATGAATTGGAAGAAATATATTGGAACAGGTGGCAAGTCTGCCAAAGGTGGGCCTCCCATACCGTGAGAAAAGGTTACTCACACCTGAGAGTATCCTGTATCTCTACAGGGCCGCTATTCACCTATGTATCGAGTATTATTGCCACACCTGGGCGAATGAATCTATCACTAGTTTCTTACTCCCTAGACAAGGGGTAAAAAAGAATCGCCAACCTAATAGGTCCTGAATTACCAACTAAACTCAAACCTTTGTAGCATCCCCGAAACGTGGAATCCTCGTGCCTGTTTTACAAGTATTTCAATGGCAAGTGCTCTGACAAACTCCGAGGTTTGTATCTCCTCGACTGTGAATTGTCTAGGTTGAAACGACATCCTCACATAATCGAAGAATTTGTAATCAATGAATGCATACATTAAATAGAATCTCGATTTAATGGTCTCTAGTGGAAAGACAGCATTAGTAAGTGAACGCCCTGAAATATTTTATTTATTATATTTCCAAGCGGTTATAAACAAGGCGGCTTAGTAAGAAAAGCACGAGCAGACCTGTTGGAATTTATCGGTAGTATAACTGCCCATTTTTTAACGAAAAGTTAATACTTGAGATAGAGACACACAAGAACTGAACGGATACAACAAATTCACTGTTGCACTGATTTGCGGGGATGTATCCTTGACTAAAACTAGCACTTACACGCACTGGGACACGTATCACGAAACGAAAAGACTAGAAGAGGTACGAACAGGTTAAATTGTAAGGATCAAGGAAATGATGAACGAATAAATGTAACAGGTTGCGGATGCGCGTATGCAAATGTCGAGCCAAAACGGATGATCTAACTAAGAAATGTATAATTATTTTAAACTATGAAACACGTCCTATTGATGTTAATTACGAAAAAAGAAAGACCAAGAAGGGGGAAAAAGAGAAATGTGGGTAAATAAGAACAAAATACATAAGTAGTAGATTGCCGAAGTCAAACTGAATAGCGATTTTCATGTGATGAGTTTAATTTAATTGTAAGAGTCAAGCTTGACGTTTAAATAAATGATTATGAGAAATGCCGAGAGCATTTTAAATGCATTTGCGGCATGGAAGAGCGAATTAAGACTTTCAGTTTGTAAAATCTAACTTGTTGATGAACGTATACATGCAAATTATTTTATAATGGAATTATTGAGAACTTGTTTATGCTCGTACATATAACACTCGACATTTCTTACGATGTGGTTTATAGAAGAAATTAAACACAGTCTATATTATGTTATAGATTCCAGTTATTAAGCAGTATCCTTAGAGTAGGTCGGTGTCTTTTGTTAAGTAAGCAATTAATTGTATTAGAAGTATATTTCTCTATTTTTGGTGAGGTTAGAATAATTTTTTTTAAGGCGACAGAAGTTGATTTAGGGAGAAAATCTACTGAAGTGTTTTTGTTGTTCTAATAAAACTTCACTTTGTGTTATGTGTGTTGCTCAAATTATTTTAACTATTCGTGCCTATAAAAGAGTCGGATACGCGCGCTCCCTCTCTGTTCATTTATATATATATATATATATATATATATATATATATATATATATGAGTGTGTGTGTGTTTGTGTGTGTATGTATATATATATATATATATATATATATATATGCTTCGATGCTTATGTTTATATAGGTACATACACTATACATATGCATATATGTATAAACCTAAGTCATGTTCAACTTCCTATTGTAATATTAACATAATGCCATGTAAATGCCTTTTTTTAAAAATTTCTAATTCTCAAAATAATAATCTGATGAAGCTTAGAAGAATATATAGGACGGGCAAGATTTTTAAAAACAATTCTTCGCCTAGGAAATCTTTTGTCTGTGATGCTGTGTGACGATAGGCATATATATATATATATATATATATATATATATATATATATATATATATATATATATATATATATGTTGTGTAGAGAGTTTCATATAAAAAGATATTAGATGGGGATATTCATATTCGAGAGAGACGACGGACATATATAGATAACAATGATGAGGGGGAGAGACATTTATACAGTTCTGTGGATTCTAATAACATATATTAACGAGGAGGAGAGATATACTTCTTGTAAGGATTACATAAAGTTCATGTTAAGATAATTAACACATTACCCTCTATTCGTGGAATGACGACACAAAGACAAACAGTTACAAATATCGATAGTGATTCTTTATTTCAATTGACCGGTCGAATGATTTGACGTCAGGAATTCACATGGGTTGTACATGTTTAAACTTCTACCCCTTCCCCTCTAAGGGGACCCCCCTCCGACCATGTCAGCTCTTTCCGACCAACTCTGCTGACTGTTCGAACTTGACTGCCCTACTGTCCTCATCTGACTAATACTAGCTCATATATTGAGAATTCCCTTTTTGCTATGATGTCAGATGTGTGCTTTCAAAACGTGACCAACTCACATGGATATACGTTTTCAAAACATATTTTCGACAACAAAGAATTGTCACTTAACCTATTTTTTAACCTAATCTATTTTCTTACAACATATTTTTAATTGATATTTTTCATTCTTTTTAGCCGACATTTTTAAACCAGTTTTCATAAACGAACGATCAATCAGATTCTTTTTACAATACAAACAATATCTAACATTCCAATTTCTAAACCTACCCCTGAAACTTGCTTGCAAGGTTCGAATCTCGGCTTATCCTAATCTCATTTTCCACTTATCTAATGTTCTTCTTATTTACAGGAAAAGCGGACAACGCTTTCTTGTAATATATATATATATATATATATATATATATATATATATATATATATATATATATATATATAATTATCCACTAACACGTGTTTTGTCGTGTACGACTCATCAGAGTGGCTGAATCTTGCGAGACTCGAAATCGGGAGCCCATGATAAGAAGCCTTAACCTCTATCACGCGACTGCCTCGCCTGACTACTAAATGTATCGCGTTTTTATGTAAATGTTTTTATTTGTTTTTGTTAGCAATACTCTCTTGAATGAACTCAAGCATTCATACGAAAATGCATTTTTACCTACATGCTTGTTGGGAATAATTTTACCATTGACCAATCTGGTACCCCCTTAATGGGAGCGGCATATATGTTATTTTTAAAATATAATTATCCACTGACACGTGTTTCGTCGTCTACGACTCGCTAGATTTAGCCACTCTGATGAGTCGTAGACGACGAAACACGTGTCAGTGGATAATTATAATTTAGAAATAACATATATGCCGCTCCCCAGTAAGGGGGTACCAGATTGGTCAATGGGAAAATTATTCCCAACAAACATTTAGGTAAAAATGCACTTTCGTATAAATACTTGAATTCATTCAAGTAAGTATCGCTAACAAAAACAAATAAAACATCTCTCTCTCTCTCTCTCTCTCTCTCTCTCTATATATATATATATATATATATATATATATATATATATATATATATAAGCGAGATAAGACACTGATAGAATTCAGAAGAGAATCCAGATAGATATTACTTGAAGTAATATTTTCAAGGAGATCCTAGCCAAAAAGGAAAAGCTCAATATTTAAGAATAGAGCAATATATAAATTTAGTGGTTTAATTTTAAATTCTTAAAAAAAAAACAACATATAGAGACATATATTCGATTTAAGAATTTATTGCTTGACAAAGGAATATATAGAAGGGGTTATATTAATTTCCTTAACCCATGGATTTTCAAGTAATAAATTCTTAAACCGAATATATACCTCTATATGTTGTTTTTTCAGAATTTAAAATTAAACCACTAAATTTATATACATATATATATATATATATATATATATTTCCATGCCGCAAATGCATATGCATATATGGCATTTTGACTATAGAAGAACTTTACTTCGTTCATATTTTATGTTCACAGAAGTCAGAATAGTACTTTTTGGTTTTTCAATATCTTGATGACTTGTGCATTTTATCAAACTTTGAGCAGTGTAAATAAAATAAATTATGTTTTTATACTTGAGTGTTGTTAGTAACCAATAAATAGACACCATCAACAATCAATTCACTAGCATTTTTTGTTCATTGCCTGAACATAATAGACCCGCGTAGAAAATCGACAGCTTTTTCGTAAGTGCTTTAGACCAGGAGATTGGATTGAATTTATGGCCATGGTAAGTAGGGAGCTTCATTTAAGGTTAAGAAAAGTCAGGACCGATCGAAGGATAAAGGTCAAAAAGACATCATTTACGTTTATACGAAGGAATCGAAACACGATAAGGACATTCGGATCATCCTTATTGCCTAATCAAGCCTATTTTCTCCTATCTTTCGGTAAAATTCTGTAGCCCTTAATACAGATTAAACAGCATCTTATATATATATATATATATATATATATATATATATATATATATATATATATATATATATATATAGCATGTCTAATTCTTTGATGTTGGGATAATTCAGAACGCAAGTCGTATACGTTTCTATACACGTATATATATATACATATATATGTGTGTGTGTGTGTGCGTTTGTGTGTGTGTGTGTGTGTGCGTGAGTGTGTGTGTAGAGAGAGAGAGCGAGAGAGAGAGAGAGAGAGAGAGAGAGAGAGGGGAGAGTAATTTTTCCCTTTTCGATCCTATATAGACTGTACCTTCTACAAGTTTACTAATGTTAACAATACATCTAATTTAAAGAAAGGTGCTATAATACACTATACATACACATATCTATATGTCTATATGCGCCTTTCTCTTTCAATATATATATATATATATACATATATATATATAAATTTATATATATATATGTACGTGTGTTTATATATATAGTTATAGATAGATAAATAAATATCTATATATAAAGTTTTTTACGATCATAATTGCACCGCATTGGAGAAAAAAAAAACAAGAAAAAGAGCGAAAGCCCCTAAATTGATTTAACAATTTTTTCGACTCCTTCTGCCCGCACAAAAATATGTTCAATAGAGAATCGTTCCAAAACTTTGAAATGACTGTTGGAATCCACTCTATGTAGTACTCTAAACAAATGCTAGTAAATAGCAGAGTCCAAATCTAATCTTGGACAGAGCGTTCTGGTTTATACAAGTCTGCAAAAGCTAAAAAGCCACCCCTCTATAAACAGCAGTACACTGGCATTACACACGTCCTTACCCCCTAGATATCAACATCAAGTCTGTAGACAAAACATTATCTGAGGTGTTCAATAGAGACCGTTCTGTAGATACAGACCAACTCACTTCACACACACACATACACACACCCACATACAAACACACACACACATACACATATATATATGTGACTACTTCATTTAATACATAACTTAATATACGAAAATATACTTTTATGCGTAAATTTTCAGTATTTACTTCAACACTGCTCAATACATAAGTAGAGCTTGTAGTAAGTTATAAAAATATTTATGCCAATTAAGCTACACAGAATATTCTGCGTGTCATTCTCGTGAGAATTCGTCACGCTTATGCAAAGGGTTGTGGTTACCGCGCGTTTTTATATACGCACATGTTATTGAATTTTTAGTAAGCCACTCAGCTTCCTACTTTTCACCGCACCCATCCTAATCAGCCAATGGGCCGACACTTTCAGTACTGAAGGAAATATTTGCTATCCTCTGCTTCAAAGAACCCCAAAATCTATTAAACTCTAGGAGAGAAATAGCAAACAACTGTATGCGCAGGATAAATTTTACTCTCGTATAGCGATACAAAATAATTTTTAAATTGACAATAACAATAGAAAATAAATGAATACAATAAAGATAAAATAAAAAATAAACTACACTAAACATACATACACATAAATAAGTATATATATATATATATATATATATATATATATATATATATATATAAACTAAAATAATATCCGAATTATAGAAAAAAAATCATATATCTAACGTCGTTGTCGATTTCTTAAATATCTAACTACACCTTGGTTGAAAATAGGTCAGCTTACTACTCTTTCCATGGAAAACACATACAAATGAAGGGATGACCCTAAGATCAACTGTACCTTTGTCCTGAAAGTGTCTGCCCATTAACTGATTTGGATGAGCGCGGTGGAAACTAGGAAGCTGATTGGCTACTAAAAATTCAATAGCATGTGCGTATAGTAAAACGCGCGGTAACCACAACTCTGTGAATAAGCCTGACGAATTTTCACGAAAATAAACGCGGAATATTTTGTGTAGCCGTATATAGTTTATAACTTAATATATATATATATATATATATATATATATATATATATATATATATATATATATATAAAAACTGCTACGTAATTCCACACAATGTAAAATATATACGCACAAGCTGTTTTGTTTTTTACACAATGATCACCACTTATCAAGGCCCGGAAGCCACTCAGGGATAAGGGTTATTGCAAGTACATTACGTTAGTGAGGAGATTTGCTGAAGTGTTTACTTAAGGGGGCGGTTCATTAGGAATTTGTTAACATTGCACTTGAAGACATCCAAGTTGTAGCCCGGAGGGAAGCAGGCAGACGGAACAGAGTTCCACAGGCGTGCAGTTCTAAGAAAGAAGCTTTGTTCATGGAATCCGCGTTTTGATTTAGACACAAATATAGAGTGGGGGAAATTTTTCACAGTGGATTCAGCAAGACAGGTGTTTTTCGTGAAAGATTGGCGAGGGGGGACCAGAGATTGGAGTTCAGACGAGCTGCATATATGGCGCTATTTTATTTATTTTAGGTGCTTGCTTCGGCGATAACTTCTGGGCTCAGAGTCATAACCACTAAATGTGATACGCTGAGTGTTAAAGATTATGCACCCTTTTGTTAATTACAGGTTATCACCAATAACCTCCTAAAGCTATATGCCAAAAAAATGTATTTAAATTATAGATGCAAAAAATTTAAACCTTTCAATACACCACATACTTGTATGATAAATATATTTTTCTGTGGTCTATTTAAACTTAAAGTTCGCCGCCTCTACAAAACCATTCGATATTACATTTTAATTACTCTATATACTCTCTCAATCGGAGCTAATAATAGTGAAAATGTTTACATCGATTACTATCGGTTTTCTCCTTTACCTTATCTATTGTGCTACTTTCTACCATAGAGTTTGGCAACCTCCACGTCGTCTTACCTGGAAGTATCTAATTCTAAAATTATAAAATAAAAGGAATAGTTCCAGGCCGCTGTTTTTTTTTTCAATGAATTATAAGTATCTGACCGTTTTATATCTCTTGGATAAGATTCTAAGATGTAAGACACGCATTGTTTTTGGTTAGACGATATATTACGGGCTCGGATCCTAAACTTCTTAATGTGATATGCCGGGAGTTAAAAATTTTAGGCTCTATTGTCAATTACAGGTTTTCACTTATGACCTAACGTTATATGTCGGTTGATCACGTCCACTCAAGTACAGTAAGAAGCTGCTGCCAGCACTGTATATCTATACATTTAAACTTTAATATTTCCCGAATACAGACCTCGCAATATTTGATATTGCGTAGCAATTAGTGATGGGACGATTGCAAATTTTTTCCAGCTCTCGATATAAGTACCGATTCCGATTCTGTTTCTGTTAATATTTCTAAATATCAAATTAGTAATTTGATGCTTTTAAAAAAATGTTTAAATGGCTATAACCCAACCCGTGTAATCGTTATATATATGTTGTAAAACGTGAAAAATACACCCGAGATGCGGCGCGTATATTACACGAATAGATCCTTCCAAACACAGAGTGAATGATACTATTGTCGCCTCAGAATGGACGACATGATTGCATTATTGTTTGATGAATAGTTTGCTTTTTTTTTGTTCTAGACCATCTACTAGTCGGCCAGTTGTGTACATATTCTAAGAGCGATAGAAGCCTTTTATCATATCTTAAAGTGACACAATGTTCAACGAGCAGGATCGAAGATACGCCGCTGTACAACTCATGATCTCTACTGATCCAAATTATGACAACGGGACCATTGCTAGCACACTCAAAATGCAAATCCGAACGGTTCAATGCTTGAGAGCACAGCTTAACACATCTGAAGACCAATGGTTATGGTCTTTGGTGTGGTATCAAGTGAGGGCCACATTATGCCATCTCACATCTTCAAAGTCGGCTTGAAAATAAACATCCAAGTGCACTGGATGTGTTGAAGACTGTAGTTATCTTCTGGTGCAATCAGGTAGCCGCTGGAAGATTCTGAGTGTAGCTACAGGGCTCGGCGTTAGCGCACAGCCTTGGCTTCAAAAGGAGTGCTACGACTTTGTACCAGTCTCTTACTGGACACACTCTTCTTCCAAGCTGAACATGCTGGACTACTTCGTTTGATCATAACACCAAAGCACAGCTGATAGCCACCATCTACCGAGTATTCGCCGAGCTCCCACCGGCGCTTGTGGAAAAGGCATGCTACCTGTTCCGAACCCGTATGGAGTCGGAGATTGAGGCTGAACGCAGCTACGTCTTATGGATGTCAGCTCTACTACATAATCAAGTTAACTGAATTGATTTTCCAATAAAACTGTAAAAATATACTTCCACTCTGTATTTGTCTCAGATTTGTTTCTTGCAATTGATCGAACATTGTGAGACAAGATTATTTTTTTTATCAAACCTTATTTGTATTTTTCCGTCGTTAATGCTATTTGAAATATTCATCAATAATAAAATAGAACCGATGATCAGTATGCAACATAAGAAAACAGTGTAGCAACAGAATAGTTAACAAAATCCGTCACATGTCAAAAATGATTTTCTACATAGTAAAGTACTATTTAGAAATAGGATTATTCATATAAGAAGGGATTTCTGTTAACTATTTTAAACCTTCACTCTTTGAAAAAGATGTCCATATGTTTCTTCACAATTATACAATTTTGCGTTACTGTTAAAGAAAAAAATTGCAGTTAGTAGTAGCATTAGTAGTTCTAATAAATAATAATAATAATAATAATAATAAATAATAATAATAATAAATAAGGATAAATAATAATAATAATAATAATAATAATAATAAATAATAATAATAATAATAATAATAATAAAAATAAATAATAATAATAATAAATAAGGATAAATAATAATAATAATAATAATAATAAATAATAATAATAATTATAATAAATAATAATAAAAACAAAAATAATAATAAAAACAAAAAATAATAATAAAATGATAAATAATAATACTGATAAATAATAATAATAACAAATAATAATAATAATAATGATAATAAATAATAATAAATAATATAAAATATTAATAATAATAAATAATTATAAATAATAAATAATACTAATTATAATAATAATAAATAATAATAATAATGATAATAAATAATAATAATAAATAATAACAAATATTAATAATAATAAATAATAATAAATAATACTAATTATAATAATAATAAATAATAATAATGATAAATAAGAATTATAATAATAATAAATAATAATAATAAATAATTATAATAATAGTAATAACAACAAAAACAGCAATAATAATAAGGTAAGAAAGCAGTTTAGCGCAGAAGTAATGTCAAATAATAATGTTTTCCGGTCAATTCTAATGTATAATCTTGTCTAATCTCTAAAGAAAAGAAAATACTCGTCAAACATAAATTTTATTCCATCGATTTAAAAAATTATTTGATGTGTTTGTACCATCGTTTGTTTAATTTACAAGTTTCGTTAGTCCTTCATTAGAAAATATTTTTTGCGATTAGGTCAATAAATCTCCGGCAATTGCTGAATCAGTTTACTTTTCTGAATTACCAATAGTGCCAATGTAGGGATCTTCAGTCGTTACCATAAAATATTATTTTTTGGGGGGAGGGGGTAAAAACAAAACAGTATATTCAATCATAGCTCTCTAGCAGTTTTGACAAAATACTACCTTTTATCAAACAAAAGAACAAATATGTTTCTAATATTGAATCTATTTTATTCCAGAGTAATGATGTTCCTATTTTATTTATAAAACTACACTAATTTATTTATAATATCTTTACATCCATTAGATTTTTAAAACATAAGATTAATAAAATATTAAATACATATATCAATATCTACAAGAGATTCTTTTGTTTATGTATTTCTTAGGTAAAAAAAGAGACCTTTCTGTCTTTGATAGACTATAGATACACAGGAAGAGGTGCCTGCCCGCGAAATGTTTGTGGCAAGAAGTGCGCAATCCTCACCCATACTTCTCCTACGTCGACATTGTTAAATAATAGCTTTGGAAGTCTGGGAGCAGGTTCTGGTTGAAGCTTCTTAAGCACTATAAGTGTAAGGTCGTCGGCGCCAGTTACCTTACTGGAATTTAAGTTTTGGATTTACTTGGCAACATCACGCACATAGATATGCATATCGCATAACGTGTTTTCAGTAAGATAAGGAAATAATGGGGTGAGCCCGTGCTGATCGCAAGGAGTAGAGTTTGCTGCAAAGTTTTTGGCAAATAGATTTTTTTGTCTGATGCTAACAAAATTACCTTATGTCTATTAACGATAGTCGAGATAGAGGACTCGCATCTGTTCAGTACTATATCTATCATTTGGCAAAACTGGTGGGCACCAAGCCGCAGCTCTGCTATTTTTATTTGGTGTACTGACTATACGAACCTTTCGCATTTTTATTAGTCTTTTACCGTTGTTGGTGGCATATCTAAAGGTGTGCTTAGTTTCATAACATCTATTTCGTTGAAAGCAATAGAAACAGTGGTTTCTGTGCGCAATGGAAGCGGCACATTATAGAGTTCACCACAGTTTGCTGCTAGGTTTTTGTTTGAATTTATTGGAGAATATAAAGCGGTCTATATCGACACTTTACAATTACATCGGACCCAGCAATATAAAGGGCACGTTGTTTTTCTACACAGAACGAAGAGATATAAGTTATCCCTATCAACCATAGATTATATACAGTGGGAATGAGAGGTGCATCTGAGGACTTGTTACATTTGGATTTTATCTTAACCTAGAAAAGCAAGTGATTGGAAGAGCCCAGTTGGGATAAAACGGAAGATAAGCACCGTTAAGGGAAAACTGCAAGAAAAACAGTTTAGAAAACTTGCACACTATCTGTAATCGTCGGGCATAGGAGTGGGTTTGTGAATAAATTGTGTTACGTCATAAGCAATCGAGAAATATTAACAGTACCCCTCACTATCCTTGTAGTTTGAGCAGACTAGCCATGCAACATTGTAAATATTGAAGTCTCCACAGACGTGAATGTTAGCCAAGGGATGAGCAAACAAAATTCATTCAAAAGTATAAACAAATAAGATGTACATAAAAAGTGATACGTTCAGTCGTACGAGATAGCCTACTGGTAGGGGATTACACTTCTTACCATGGGGTCGCGATTTTGAATCTCGCTAGTTTCAGCCACTCTGATGAGTCGTAAATGACGAAACACGTGTCAGTGGATAATTATATTATAAAAATGATACATATGTCGCTCCATATTTGGGGATACAAAAATTGGTTAAAGGGGAAATTATTCCCTACTCGCATTTAGGTAAAAACACACTTTTGTATATATATAATTGAATTCATTTAAAAAGTATTGCAAAACAAAACAAATAACACAAACACACCACCCCCACATATATATATATATATATATATATATATATATATATATATATATGCATATGTGTGTGTGTTGAGATCGAGAGAAAATTATAAAAGAAAATATCCTAGTATAATATAAAGAATATTTTTAAAAAAAATCATGTACTATTGACTTAATCAAATTTATATCGCATGTGACCTTATTTTTAATATAATAAAACGGTATGATCACCGAAAGTTGGAAGGTTCATCTTATAGACACTGGTGATAGGAACTGACTAATCAAATGAGCCCACGTTCTACAAGCAACCAATCAGAAACCAGAATTGCTCCATAAAAATATTGAATATTTAAACATTCCGGATCATAATTTTTCGTGTCAACCCAAGAATGTTATTTCGCCCTTTGACTGCAAAACTATAAATTCTGAGATTTTACAAAAAAATTACCCACTGAAAAGTCTTCATCTCTAGGACTTGTACTGAATAGCTACCCAATCGTAAACACTTCTGAAATTAAACGTGGCTTTTAATTCAATATGTATATACAAACGTTAGAGAGTTAACACCTATTGTGCACGATCAAATTCACTTTTAGTAAACAATGTGTTTGCAACCGTATAGATAAATAGTTCTACAAATGTTTCTCTTCCTGTTCAAAATGCTTCATAGCGAACCTAACCTTTCTTTTTAAAATGAATTTAAAAATTAATACATTTTCATAATTTGAACTCAACTGTATTATAAAATATCTTACCATATCATCTGGCAATTGTACGTACATGTGTACATTTAACTGATGATCAACGAACTTTACTTAAAAGGTTTGCCATATATTTGTTTTACAGTCAAGAGCAATAAATACGAAGATAAAATGCTACGAAAACAAAATTATTCTCAGATTCTGATGAAACGGAAATTGTGTCAACTGAGGAGATAATGCAGCCTCTCATGTAATTATTTGCTTTATAAGATTAATGAAGCCGTTAAAATCACAGCTAAAGACGCCATAGTGATGGATTTGTGTATACGGATACCAAATATCTAATATATATATATATATATATATATATATATATATATATATGTTATGGCGGATTCGGGGCTGAGAATCCAATCAACGTGTTTGATTTGTGAGAAATATGATCACCACAACTATGGAGACAGAAGAAAGAGACAGAAGAAGAGAGAGTGAGAGAGAAGGGTGAGTTAGAGAGACAGAAAGAGGAGGAAAGTGAAACGAATAAATATCAGTGTAAGCGAAAAAGATGCATTTGAAATTGAAAGAGAAATAAAGCAGTGTGTCGATCCACCGGTCAAAATACAGCCAATCTATACTATATGTGTATTAGTCTGTTAGTTGGCGTGTTCATGTGCTCGTTTTTTGAAACGTGGCATTTTTGTAGACTGTTTTCCAAAACATTTTTATGATGAACAAACCTCGCTATATATATATATATATATATATATATATATATATATATATATATATATATATATATACATAATTTAGATGCATATATTTTTATCTATCTATAACGCTCTACTTTCTATTGAACATGAAAAGTATTGGTCTCAAAACCACAAATTAAACTCAATTGATTGTAACTGCTTAAACAACCTATATAACATTTGATTCACCTTTTATTCCTCTATAATTTTACGTAGTCACATTTAACTTTTAATTAAAATGTTCTGGTTTTCACGTCAGTTAAATAAATTAGCTTCACAGTGAGAACGTAAAAAGAAACTCCACAAGAACAAATAAGCTTTAAACCAGCTTAAAATATCCACCTGTTTGCATATCTAATCGTAAAAGTGTTCCCAAGTAATACAGCGTAATATTTATTTATGTCGAGTCTCATTTAGTGATCGTCAGGCGTTCATTAATCTCACCCTTTCTTGTTTATTAAACCGAAAAATCATCCGCAGATTTAAATGAGATTAGAAAACGGTACGAATGACTGTGTAAAAGCACCAAAATACCGGCAGTGTTCGTGATACCCCTTAATCCTGTCATATTAGAGCTACTTTTTACAGGAAAGCCAATGCTATAAAGATTCGCAGCCTCCAAACAGATTAACAACGGCTCTTCAAATCCAATAACAGTGTAATTTTGTTAAAAGTGCTCTTTTTCTACAGGTAAGAACAGATTGAAGGAATTTAATTTGCTAGGCTTTGTTCCAAGACGCAAACCAATGATTTCTGTAAAGAACAAAAAACGTCGTCTGGACTTCGTCAGATACCATGAAGATCATTACTCTTCATATTAGTTGAAAGTGATTTTTAACGACGAAAGCATGTTCAATAGGCTAGAAAGTGATGCTATGCAACGTTGCAAGGTGGTGGATGTTCAGTTTTTGTGTGGGGTGTTATTAGTTCCAATGGTCCAGGGCCCATAGGAATTAATTCTACCAAGTACATTAATATGTTGACTGAGAATATTTTTACCTTACTTTGGCTGGAATTCGGATGATAATCCCATCTTCATGCATGATAATGCTCCCATTTTCATAGTTGGCAATGTGAAGAGGTTTGTTGATGAGCATGATATTCCGTGCTTGTATTGGTCTGCACAATCTCCAGACCCCAATCTTATCGTAAACAAGCAACAGCTACGAAATGATACAATTTCAAATCTGGAAGAACTTGTGACAAAAATTAAAGAAAAGTGGAATACCTTTTCACCCGAGTATTGCCGCAGACTAATTTAAGAAAATTCCCTAAAATTTGCAAGCTGTCAAATTGCAGACGGCTATGCTACTAAGTAATAATTAGTTCATAGTGTTCCTGTTGTATTTATGTTGCATTAATGTTCCAAGGTTACATTTTAATAACAATTTTTCATTGCGCAGTGTTTCTTTTTACCTTTTCGATTTGAAATTATTTTTTAAAAAGCGAATGAATTGAGATATAGGCTGAGAAAATTCTCTGTTGATTATTGTGTTGTACCCAATATATACTTAGTAATGTTTTTAATGACTTTATTGCCATCAACCGGAATTGAAACCAACACATTTAGCGCATCAGCCACAGTCGTTATTTACCGTTTCAGACTTCGTCCATGCGACTTTAAGCTTAAAATGTACATGTAGTTTCTCCTCTCAGGGTCAATTGTTTTTCTTTCCCATTTTTAGTCTTCAGCAGCTAATTTTACGGTCTTAATTCTAAATCGAAAGTGATTTCGAGGTACAAATATCCTATATATCAATCCGCAGGTTTCATCCGCATACAAATATACGGAGATGTATTTCACACACAACAAGAGTTTCCCCCATCTGTATTTCTACATATATATATAATGGGAAGCACTATAACAAACATGTGTATGTGTTAGAACGTTTTCATAATAAATTCTACGCAATTATGTAGGTTTGAGAAACCCTGCATAAAATAATTAAGCGTAATAATCAAATGACATCAATTATTATGTGAAAAACTATAATATAAATGTATAAATATTCAATAAACGCTTGTTGTTCAAAAGAAATATAAAAAATTGGTTCATCTTCATGAATGTGTGCGTATATCCATAACAAAGTATATAAAGTTCTTTTTAATAATAGAAAAAAAGCAGGCTTTAAATATCCATAACAGAGCGAGAAAATACTCTCTTTATATATATATATATATATATATATATATATATATATATATATATATGTACAATTATTTAATATATTATTATAATGTCGGGTCTTGGACTTCCTTTTTGTTAGCTTCCATGGTTTTTGTAAGCTGCGAAGTTGCTTGACTGTGGAAGTAATCATATAGAGAGGGAAGTGAAACAAATAATTAGATAAAACAAAAAAATGTTTATTTTTCTTCAATTTGATACAAACAAAATAATAAAATAAAACGGTCTCACTACTAAAAAACATAGAAATTAAAGAAACAAAATTTTGTTAAGAAATTAAACAAATATTAAACATTTTCTAAAATAAATAGTGAAACAAGTATTTGGACAGCCTTATTCTCCATTGTTAAACATTAAGTTTTCATTTAATTTTACATTCTAGATCATACTAGAAGGTACGATTCTCTGCCCAGATCTCGCTCAGAAAACATTACAAAAAACACCAAGCGAAAGGAACATGAACAGTCCATAATAGGAGCGTATTATTTCAGAACATAAAGATAATAAAGCTGCCGATGTATAGCACAAGCTTTGAATATTCCTGTTAGCATTGTAGGGCACATTTTAAAGAAGTGGAAAGAGCAAACTACTGCAAAATACAGCCAAGGTTCAGAGCTCCTTGAAAATTTTCGGAAATCTTGAGTACTGTTCGAAATGACTCTTTTGTGCCCCATGAGAGCTGCATAAAACCAAAACTACAACAGCATCGGTACTATCATCTGCGAGACGACTATGAATAACGAACTGCACAGAGGAAATTTCAAGTCTCGCAGACCTCGCAAGACTTCTTTACTGAAGAATCAAGTCTAGAGTATACCAAAAAGTCTATCAATGAGGATACCACTTTTTTTGATAATGTGATATTGTCAAATGAGCCCAAAATGTAACCATTTGGCAATGACGATTCAAGCCATGTCAGGCCTCTAGACGGTCTTTCATATGATATGAAGAACACTATCTCTACCGTGAAGCATAGAGAAGGAAACATTATTTTGACCTGCTTTTCTTCAAGCGTGATTGTAATACTAGAAATAATCGAAGAAAGGATGAATGTAGGCAAACAAAGATATATTTTTATAGAATAATTTGGAACGGTCGGTTGAAAAATGAGATTGTATGGTGATTGGTTGTTCCAATAAGACAATGATCGTAAACGTACAGCGAAGGCAACCGAAAAATGGTTTGCAGATAAAGGAATCCATGATTTGCAATGACCCAACAAATCACCAGACTTGAATTCCATTGAAAATTTGTAGCTAATTTGAAGAGAGAGATTAGAACAAGACGTCCCTCACACATCCACCAATCAAAGTCTATAGCCAAAAGAAGAATGAGAAAAATTCCGTTAAGCATTTGCCAGAACCTTGTGAAAAACTACGCAATCGTTTGACAGCAGTAATTAGTGCTAAAGGAGACCAAATTAAATATTAAACATTGTTTTTGCATCTGCCTAAAAAATTGTTTCACTACCTATTTTAGGAAATGTTTAAATATTGTATATATTTTTTTGAAAAATTACTTTCTCTAATACTATTCATTTAAGTAATGTGAAAGTTTTATTTCATTATTTTGTTTGATATCATTTGTACCAAACTAAATTGTCGAAAAACAAACATTTTTGTTTTGTCCAAAGACTTGTTTCACCTCACTATATATATATATATATATATATATATATATATATATATATATATATATATATATATTTGTAGTCATCGACATACAGTCCTTTGTGTGTATATGTATATCTATATGTATATCTATATGCATATCTATCTATCTATCTATCTATCTATATATATATAGAGAGAGAGAGAGAAAGAGAGAGAGAGAGAAAGAGAGAGAGAGAAAGTGAAAGAGATTTATTATGGCATGATCTATTTAAATTGCAGTAACATACACAACAAAAGAATAAAAGAAGGATAAATACTCTTGTGCGCAGACATTTTGGGTACTTTTCCTGTGTTAGTTAGCGAATTTGAGCAGCAATTTCATTTTTGAAAAACCTTTACAGTGCAGTGCTACTTAAAAAAACGTAAAGCGCAGCATGAATGTAAACTAAAAGAAACTTACATCTAGTTAAGTTAATTATAATTAAAGTAGCTTCTTAGTTCTGGATGGCATGGACAAAACTGTGCTATTCCAGAATAGCATTGAAAGAATTTATCTTGAAGCACCCTGTCACGGTCTTGAAAGTGTCTAGAAGGCATCACTAAATTATTTAAAAAATTATGTTTACGGTGGCAAAAAAAAAATAAATACGCTGCATAGATAAAACTGCGGATCTTATAATTCAGGTTGGTTATCTGCATATATGTTGAAAAAGTGTTTGTTAAAAATATATATGTTGAAAAATCGTACGAGCAAGAAATTATCCTTGGTGAAGTTATTTATTTTTCTGGGTTTCCACTAACTCTTTCGATCAAATCGAGCGAAGTTTCTCTGATGGTTGAGGATTGCTTCAATAATTCTAATAACTGCAAATTTCCTTGTACTGCGATTTTAGTGACTACTATATGCATCTTAAATATACTTTGTCAGGCCACGATGTATCTTCCTGTGTGTGGTCTGATATGATAAGGTTGAAGCTCATCTTCCACTTATTCTAAAATGGAAGCCAGTAGAGCTCGTCTGTTTTGTATGGAGGAATGGGTCGATAATAGTTGACCATGTTCCGTCATTCCGAGATATCAACTTTTAATTTAATCAATATATGGGGATATTTAATAAAGTTGTGGTTCCGGTGTTTGATCTTGGAGCCAACCGTTTAAGATGAACCATTGCTTTTTGATTCGTTTATGTAGACATAAAATCATGGACTCTTAATAGCTTCAATAAGGCTCTTTAATTGGATTCATTATTTGTTCAGAGCTTCCCCTATATTGGGCTTAGCTGTAGCTAATATTGTTTTATGCTACGTTCATTTCTACGCTTCGCCATTTTTGACCATGTAATTTATGTTTTACGATTTCATATAAACACTGGAAATCTGCTTTTGTATGTTGATTAAACCTACATTGTGTCTTGGTAGTCAGGGTATATATTGTTTGCTGTTCTTTTAGTGTAATTGCCGATGTCGAGGTTTTACTATTTATTTTCTTGTGAAATTCTAAAAGTTTGTAATGTTACTAGATAAAATAGCTATTTCTGAATCCTCTATAACGTCGATTAGGATATCACTAGAACTGCTCTAGGTAAAGTATGAAGAATCCTTGGTTAGGACCTTATATGTGACCTTATACCGAGGTCGCGCCCGTTAAAACTGCTCCAGTCAATCATAAAGTCTATGGAATCTGCAGTCACGGACACTAATAAGTTCTTTAAAGTCCTGGATTCCGCCAGAAACATACACTTTTACATATATAGCCGAGCTCGGGTACGCATTACTAAACTTGATGGCAGCTCGCAGTCACAAGTTACTCTGTCTAATAAGACAAAAATTCCTCCAACTGGTCCATTCCAGTTGATAATTGTCTCTACGGACAACATAAATCCTCATCCACATTGTGTAGATGATGCGCCTTTGCTGTCTAAAGGATCGCCTTTTCACGTTGTTGGCTTCTGTTGCTCATCCGTTGCCTAAGGGATCTCTCCCTCACGTGGCTGACTGCGCCTTTGATGTCTAAAGATCGCTTATCCACGTTGCTGGTTTCTGAACTCCGCTGTAATAATGATTACTGCAGAAGCAAATTCGTCAAATGAAAATTCCAAAAGAAAGAAAAAGTCCAAAGTTTCTCCGTTCCAAGATATATGTATTGCTTCAATAGTTAATGATGAATTTGAAATAGTTTGTACAAAGTCTGTTAGCAAAAACAATCAACAAAAAACAGGCACCAAAAGAATAAGTAATTTTTTCTAACTAAATCGATTATTTTGTAGCAGTAACTGTTGAACATTTCAGCCAGGGAGAAGTTTTCCTCTATTTCGCGAATTTTCGCAATTAATTGACGTTGGAACACTTCGATTTAATTATTGCTTATGAGAACGGCGATTGTGGGTTTTCTTTTTTGCTTAGATAGTTTTTCTCATTTCAACAGATTTTGGCCAGAATTGCAGGTTTAGTTTTGTTTTTTCTATCAGAGCTGTATATCTAGTTGGTTCTTTACCTGACTGTTTTGTTTCTTACTCTTTTGTTCATTCTACTTTTCCGACAAAAGTTCTCTACTGCTGCCAAAAACACCCTTGCAGCCTTTTTATACTGAGGTAAGTAGTTGGGCCTGTAATATGCAACCCTTTCTAATAACCATTCCAGGCTAGCCACGCTAACAGCGACTGGTCAATGCAAATAACTTATTTCTTGCCTTGGCGTTAGGTACAAGTAATCATAGTAACGACAATATCAGGGTCATCATAGGTCAGCCCATTTAGCAAACACAGATGAAATGTGGTCAACAATACAATTTTCAACTAACAACTGCCATTCAAATCTGCGCGTAACCGAGAATAAAACACTTATATCATAGACTCCATGGGAACCCAACCGACCGCGATTTATTCAATAGATTAAAATAATTTAAAAATGAAGAAAACCGGTTTACTTTAAATAAGCGCTATGTGTCCAATTCACGGCTGAACAGGGCAAAAATTACGCTACTTTTTGCTTTACACGTGCTTATGAGAAAATATTTTAAATGCTGTAAAGAGTGTAAGTCTCACTCCTAGACTAACTCGCCATCCTATTTTTACAGCCTGTGTCCTAAGAGATGGTGTGGCTGTTGATATTGCCAATTTGAATTATGAGTTATGATCTTTGCTTGTCTACTTAACATTCCAAAACGTAAGTTGCTGGTGGTTTTTAAACTGAGATAATTATAAAGTGTGTTGTATCGATTTTTTTTAAAAATTTCTATTCTATTATGGAGCATGTCCCACCTACTAATGATAAAATAATTATTTCTGGACGCAACTACTGTGGTGAATGATGAAATGCATCCTAAGAATAGGAGTGGACTACTTTTGTGTATATTAATGGGCCAAGATGTCATTCCGTGTAAGATAGTTCTGTCGGCGGGATACCTTTAGTGTTGAAACTTATTATTTTGAAATCGGCCTTGTTCTGATCAGGAGAAATCGATACAATGTAGCAATCGGTTTAAAGTTGATTTCAACGGACCGCCAGTATAAATAGTCGCATCACGTAAAAGTTTGCTACTCACTAACTGAATTAATAGTACGGAATGATAAACGATGAATACATAATTGAAGACATTAAGACGTTCTTAATGTAACGAGTGGACTTGAAAGTAAGTAATGTGAAAAGGGAGAATATGCTTCTAAAACACATCGACGAATCCATCGATTAACATGTGAACCATATATTAATATTTATCTGAGTTATGACAAAGCAGATTGTCTAAAATATACATGTGCTATCAGACCCGTCAAAATAGGCAACATACAGTTTTTGTATTAAAATGAGTACTTTATGCCACATTGTTTGTTGAATATGATTATATTTGTGCTCATTTTAGTATTAAATACTTATTCTTTATGATTCATCACTGTCTATCGAACGGATACTCTAATATAAGTTCGTTGTACTTTATAATAGCAAAGCCACATTCAAAATTTAAGCCAGATTGGCACTTTTGTTTTCGAAGAAGTAGATTCGGACAGACAAGCAAACAAGAAGACTAAGAGAAATATTATATAGATTAGTTTAAGCATCACGGTACCCAGAGGAATTGTATTTTGTTTATTAATTCTTAAGAATTTTCTTTGACAGTTTCTTATACAGTTTGTTTATTAGTTGGTTTGTTTGTCTTGTTTTACGGCATATCAATCAGTTTTTTCATTTAATACCGAAACATTTATTGTAATGTGTTAGATGTTGGTTAGTTGTTTTTTTGTCTTTCTTGTGGAATCTTTTGTTATCTTTTGTTGTATATTCTAATCTCTTTCAGGAATTCAATAATTTTTCTGGGTCGATTTTGTTTCATAGCTCCCTTCTACTATTTTATTAGTAATGCTTTATTCGGGACCGTGTAAAGTCCACCCATCCAGTCAGCATATGATGTACTATGCATGGCACTTGGCACGTTGTGCAAATAGACATCTTTTCTTAGTTGAGTGAGTGACATGAGTGTGGCCTATTCCTGGTCTAGTCATTACTATCTCTTCTTTTCTTGACATGTTTTTTCCCTCTTATCTGAGTGTTTAGCGTTACTTTGAAAAGTTTATTCTCTGTGCATGAGTTCAACTGATATTGCCATTTTCCTTTGTCATGCATATTTATTCTGGGTTTTAGGCCTATATATGTTTTTCCTATTGTATGGATTTGTTGAAGTTAATCCTTTGCTGCTTCCTCCACTTTTTCATTAATGTAGATGCCGATGTGACAAAGAATTCAGCAGAATACTATCTATATATTCATTGTTATAGTGTTTATTTTATTTAGGAGATTTATAATAAGGAGATTTGTCATTTATGCCTTTTAGAGAGATGAGCACTGATAGAGAGTTCCTATACAGATATGTATTGGGAAAGAACTTGTTCTTATAGAGATACGTTTTTATTTGGTTTTGACACTTAACTAACTGATGTAATCTATGGTTTATTCATCCAATTGTACCGTTATTTCTCTACAACTGGCTTATAAATAAAACCGTTAATTGATAGATGAAATGATAGGATAGATGTGTGATGGAAAGCATATCGTTACCATAAGGATGACTGCTTTGGTCGGCACAAATCTCATGCAAGACGCGTTTTCACAGAGAAAATACACACTCAAATTTAATACAAAGAAATATTTAAATCCAAGATTAGGTGCAGAGGATAAATGCATTTTATTATCAAGTCTTTTCAATCTTTGTCTGGCGTGATATTTATTTTACGAATATCTTTAATAACATGAATAATAGCAGTAATAACACGACTAAGAAGAACAAAACGAAACTTGAGATTAAAAGACGTAATTGGATTTTGAATTTAGCAAGTTGTATTCCGGCGATTTCTTTACCATCTCGTATTGTACTTGAATATCAGCTTAAAAGCTTCTTGTAGGAAGTGCATTACGTGTAATGCATCGACAACTCGTGGAATGGAGCAGATGGAAGAAAACTGTAACGATTTAATCAAACGAAAACGAACTTGAATTAATGGCATTTTCTAGCAGACTTGTGATTTTGCTTACGATGATGATGTAACTGTAGTTGTGATTTTTTCAGTAGAGAGCACACTGAGAGTAAATTTTGCATACATCGTACTTAAACATTAAACATATTTGTAGGTATTAGTTTGAAATAGAAGGTTACAGCGAATATTTAAAACGATGGCTACTGTGCCTCTTTATTTCCATGTGCCCTTGTGGGATTTAATTGACAACACAGTCCTATAAAAAAAAAAAAACATAGTTTTTTAGTTTAATTTTACAAGTAATATAAAAATTGTATACTATATGGGATTGAGTGATGTAAACAAAATATCGAGAAGCCGGATATGCATACAATGTTACCAAACGCCTGTGGGGGTCGGAATTTACATCAATAACGAGTTTGGTAGTATTCACGATTGTTTTGTCTAAACTTGAGAATCAGGTGACCGAAGGTCAATCCCAAAGTTACTTCGTGTGAGAGACTTTTGATAGAAAATTGATAAATATGCAAAAGATATTTTATCAAATAGGGCAATCAAGGCGAATTCAATTTTGTTAATGCGAAGATTGACCTCAGACCCCGTCACCTTTTCCCGGCTACCTCACTATAAGAAGGTGTACGGGTGCAAGCTTTGGTAGTGATAGCAGTTGTTCTAAGGAGTTCAGTTTGAGCCGCCCATCTACCAACACTATACCCACGCTCACTGACAGAGAGAGAGAGAGAGGGGAAGAGGGAGATATAGAGAAATAGAGAGAGAGGGGGGAAGCAGAAGTAGAGAAAAAATAGACAATCGTGCGTCGCAAATGTTTTCTTTGCTAGGCGAACTATAAATTCTATGCTGTTGAAAAAAAAAGGAAAGATGCATATATATATATTTTCCTCTCATTAAACTTTACTGTATGATAGCAAACATTGTAGCCAGGGGTTAATTTAATAATTAATCCATACAAAAACAAGAACCGACGAATGAGGTTTGATTTTATTCGTTGCCTACAGAATCTGTGACGCAAATACAACACGAGCACCGTCTATTTAAAGTTAATTTCTTTTAGGAGACAGCAAGCAGAAAAAAAGCTAGCAAACCTCACGCCGGTTCCAGATTGTGGCCCGTTCCACTCATACTTCCTTGGAGACTCTGAGTTATTTTCTTTTCTTTTTTCCTCCTATCAATTATTACTTTTTATTTTATTCTTTTTGCTACCGACCACGGTTAAGCGAGAAATAACAAAAATCGCGCACCAAACCCCGTCATCGTGTAAGCGATCAAGGTCACACTACTCAACTTTCTTGGGTGCTCAGAAATCAGAACCACCTAGAACTACACTTACGTACCGGTGAACATAATCAGGTTACAGCATAACAAAAACTTGACATGTGTTTACTTTATTACTTATGTAATTGTAGATAAAATAATAACAATGAAAGGAGTGATATAGAAATCACTAATGCGGGAAAGTATGCAAAATGGAATGTTCAGCAACACAACTTTTGTCTTTTAACAAAGATGACAAAAGAAACCCCTAAAGATAGCAAAACAAATCATAAAATATCATTGTTTAAGGTCGCTGCTAATGGCAGACAATTTGTGCTTGGGGTAATCAAACTTTCGTATACTCAATTCACCACATGTTGTCTTCAAATATCAATTATTTGTCAGTTATGATCTAAAAGCATAGTCAATTATGTTTGAAAATGAAGGACGAGGGATTTAATCCTACGAGCATAGTTTCAACGCTACAAGGTGGTGGAGGTTTAGTTTTATTATGTTGCGGTATTAATTAAATAACCTGAGTGTTATTTCTTCTGCCCTTCACATCAACAATTTATTGGTTAAGTTTGACACTGTAGTCCAAAGTTCCAACTTTCAAACTTCTGTATACGTAACGCACCTTCTCTCAAGTGCACACGCACTTCTGCTGATTGAACTTACTTCTTCAAAGTCCAGCTTCAAAATGAACGTCCTCTCTGAAAAATGAACCCTCTTTTATAGCCAACCAGGAGCATCTCATCTGCATATCAGGCGATAACATTGCAGGCATATAAAAAGATAAGGCGGCCATTTTTGTTTCTTTTTTCTTCATTCATTTCGTTCCATGACCGACCCGTTGAATTATGCACACGTGCTAGTAAAGTAAGTCACGCGCTTTCCTACAAGTGCCAATGGTCCAGAGCTTATATGTCGCTAGCAAGTCGCTGGCAATGTCAAGAGGTTCCTTGAATCGTATGATATTCCGTGTTTGGATTGGCCTGCACAATCTCCAGACCTCAATCCTATCGAATACATATGGAATTACATCAAGTTCCAGCTAGGCAATGATAACATTTCTAAATCTGAATGGAAGAACTTTGGGAAAAAAATTAAAGAGAAATGGGGTGCCTTTTCACAGGAGTATTGCTGCAGACTAATTCAAGAAAACGCCCTAAACATTGCAGGCTATCGAATTGCAGAAGTGCTGTGCTACTAAATATAAACTAATTCATTGTTTTCTTGTTGTAGTCTTGTTGCATTTATGTTCTAATGTTACACTGAATTACCAATGTTCTATAGTGTGGTGTTTCTTGTAGCTTTCTCGATTTGATGTTGATTTTTTAAATTGATGTGAACACCAGAATTTTGTCATTAAATAATATAGAGGAATGAAAATTAATCAAATGATATATAGGTTGATTAAACAGTTACATTCAATTTAGATTAAATTTGCGGTTTTTAAAAACATTATAAATGCGGACTTTCTTACTGATGCCACTGTATATGTCCTCAAGATAAACTTAGAATTGCATGTGTTATATCCACATATTTCTTAAAACACGGAATTACGTTCCCCTAATGAACGTACATACTTACACAAGTTAATTATATCAATAAGCAACCTTTAAACCGTGCTTATAATACGTAGCCCAGTACACAATCATTTTAACCAGCATTAATGTTTCGCTATAATGTTTAGAGGCCAAATTGAAAGGAATATTGAAGCATTGAAACTGTTAAATCGAAATTATAATTCTGGAAATCCTATAAAATATCAATGGTGTAGCCCTTAAGCTTCAGTTGATAAATTTCTTAGAAGTTTAAAGTAGAAGACGATGAATGAGAAAAAAGGAAACATAAGAAGAAAAATATAAAGCGAAAAAGGAAAAAAGAAGGAAATACAGAGAAGTAAAGGTAAAAAGGAAAAAAAGAAGGAGAAGAAAGGGAACTACGGAAAAAATGGCGAACAAAAAGAAGGTGGAAGAAGGATAAGAAGCGGAAAAGGAAAAGAAGGAGAAGAAAGAGAATAAAAAATATATTTATTTACGCAATATGCGTAAAAGTAAATGGTGTCTCCAAAATCTTAAAATCACATCTGTTATATCTAAATATTTCTTTAAACTCCTACTTATGTTTTCCTTTTAAAGTGTACGTCTGCAGTATTGATGTATTGAGGTAATCTGTAGACGGTGCCTACAATAGGTAAGCCAGTTCAAAAATTTTGACTAACTTTAATATTTCGCTGTAATGTTTAGAGGGAAAATTGAAAGGGGTGTAAAAGAATTTAAACGGTTGAATTATAGTTTTGGAAAATCGTATAATCAATCAATATCGTGAACATTAAGCTTCACGTAACTAATGTGTAGGAGTTTTACGTTTAAGATGAAAGAGTAAAATAAGAAAAAGGGGGGAAATAAAACACAAACATGGAAAAATGAAAAGAAAATAGAAATGAATGAGAAGAAAATGAATTTGAAGAAAAAAAGATAAGAATGAACGAAGTAGTAGAAAGAGCAAAAAAAAAGAGAAGAAAAAGACAGAGAAGGAAATGGGGGGGGGAGAAAAAAGGAAAAAGCAAACGAAATAAAGAAGATTACGTAGTAGAAAAAGAATAAAACAAAAAAGAAAACGAAGAAGACGCTGGAAAATAGAAAAAGAATAGGGAGAACAAAGGAAATGAAAAGGAAGAATGAAAAGAAGAAAGTAAAGAAAAAGAAAAAGAAGACAAAGAAGCAGCAAGAAAATTCTAAAAGGAAGAAGACGACAAAAACTGAGTAAACGCTATGAAGAGAAGGAGAAGAAGACACGTAAAAATGTAGTAGACACAGAAAAAGAAGACAGAGACCGTAAAAAAGCAGTGGAAAAGACGCTTAGAAAGAAGACTAAAATGAAGATTGAAAAATAAAGGAGAAATGAAGGTGCCAGAAAAGTAGACAATAAAGAAGAATGCGAATGTGAAGCTGAAAGAAGAAATAAGAAAATTCCCACGGAATAAGTAGTGGAAGCAACTATCTCATAGTCATAAACATTTACGTACAGTCGGTAAAAAAGTGATAAGTATGCGTGATGGTAGCACATCTAAGACAGTAAACGACCAAGTTCTCTCCAATTCTCTTCCTCTGATCTTGAGCATGTAGTACAATGGGGAAAGGAGTGGCTGGTTACTTTTAATGCATATAAAACCAAGCTTCTCTCTTTACATCATCAACATTCTGATCCCCATCTGGCATCAATTGAAATGAATGGCTCTCGTCTTCAGGAGGCCTCAAGTTTTGACAAGCTTCTGGGCTTGACCATTACTCCTGATCTTAAATGGAACACGTATATCAAATCTGTTGCCAAGGCCGCTGGAAAAATGTTGGGATCTTTCTATCGATCCAGTAGATATCTCACTGCTGATGCAATTCTCTATTTATATAAGAGCCAGGTACGTCCAAGGATGGAATACTGTTGCCACATCTGGGCAGGAGCTGCTAGAAAGGACTTGTCCTGCCTTGATAGAGTTCAAAATAGACTTCGTAGCCTCGTAGGAGATGTCCTTTTCTCTTCCTTGCAACCTCTATCTCACAGAAGAGATGTTGCGAGTTTGTCTCTGATGTATCGTTATTTTCATAGAAAGTGTTCGACTGAGCTTCAATCTATGGTCCCCCCTCGCAAAACTTTCACAAGAAACACTCGTCTAGCTGTAAACACTATCAATAATTTCACCCACTCTTTATCTGTGCCTAAACCTAAACGTAGATTCCATGAACAAAGCTTTTTTATTAGAACTGCACGCCTGTGGAATTGTCTTCCGTTTTCCTGCTTTCCGGCTGACTACAATATGGTTGTCTTCAAGTCTAACGTAAATAAGTTCTTGATGAGCCGTTCCATATAAGTTATCAAATTTACCAAATTTTCATTACTAATGATTATTATATTGTCCAATTTCTACTGTACACTCTTTAACCCTTATCCTTGAGTGGCCTATTGGCCTTGATAATGTGGTGATACCTATGAAAAAGGAAAAGTCCAATGTGAACAAGTTCTAATTGAATCGTCCCCCTAAGTAATCCAAGTTACAAAATTCCCACTGTTTACTATGCTAAAATCACAATGACTAATGTATACCTATTAACCCTTATCCTTGAGTGGCCTCTGGGCCTTGATAAGTGGTGACACCCATGTAAAAAAAAATATAATAACTTCTAGAAAACATAATGCACGCATAATAAAACTAAAATATAGTCGAAAAGTGAAACTTGTTTAAATACTAAGTCCTGTACGTTATATTATACCTATTTACTATGCCTCCCCACGGGACAGAGTTAGACACCAAGGTCGTTTTTTAACGTGGAGAAAAGGTACAAAAATAAAAAATTGTCTCAGTCGTGAAGGATTTCTCCTCCACCGAAAGAGAACAAGAAATAGAAGTGCAGCATCTGAAGAACAGATGGTATTTATTTGCTCCCCCACCGAGCAAATTAGGCACAAGGCCAATTTTTAATGTGAGGAGTGAAGAGAGGGGGAAGGGAAAAAGGGGACTAGCTCCCGAGAGGTGGGAAATGGGAGCTGGTTTAAAGGTCAGGTATGTGGGGTTGCCCCCACATCTGGTCTTTGCTTGCAGTATCTGCCGGAACAGATGGTATTTATTTGCTCCCCCACCGAGCAAATTAGGCACAAGGCCAATTTTTAATGTGAGGAGTGAAAGGGAGGGGGAAGGGAAAAAGGGGACCAGCTCCTGAGAGGTGGGAAATGGTAGATGGTTAAAGGTCAGGTATGTGGGGTTGCCCCCACATCTGGTCTTTGCTTGTAGTATCTGCCGGAACAGATACTACACTTTGAGATATTAAATCTTTTATTCATGTTAAAAAAATACAGTCAAAATCAACGATGAACAAAAAACTTAGGCACATGGCCAACTCAAAAGGGGGGATTTTGGGGGTCGTTGGTCATCCTTGTCACTCCAGAACTGAACAAAGTCAAAGGTTTCTCCCAGCTAGTATCTTCTTTCACCATAATACCGCATTCACCGTTTCATATTTGGGGACGTCCTACTTAACTCCCAATTTTTAAAACATTTTTTATTGACGTGTAAAAACAAAAAAGATAACAATAAAATGGTACAATCTTTGATCTTGTCCCGAAGGCCAAGAAGCAAATGACCAGGTGAAGTTTCTGTTTCAGATAACGTGTCCCATAGCGATACGGAGAGAGTTGGTTTTCGTGTTCGGAAATATCATACTGTTATTCAAAGAACTACTGTTTCTAATAGTAAGGTGTATGCCCAAGTGTCATTTCGTCATGCTGCTGAAATCATAATTTGAAAGAAGCGTTCCGTAAAGTGTATTGCACGGCTTACGTAATATGTATGAAGCTAATTCATAAAATAAATAGTGACTTGTAAGTATTATTATGAATAAAAGAACCAGTGATTTCGAAATAAAAACAAAGCGTTCCATATTCTCTATCGGTAGGTCACGTAATATGTGTGAAACTAATACATAAAATAAGTGGAATAATATATGGGTGTCTTGCAGCTAAGTATTATTGTGAATAAAAGAACCGGTAATTTAAAGTATTGTGGGAGGACTAAAATAAAGAGAGTAAATTATTTCTAACTACCATTGTGAGATCATGTTTGTGAGAGAGTTAGTCAAGAAGGAGAAAATATAACTTTTATGAAAAAGGGAGGACATGTGTGCAATCTTGCATGAAACCACGCTGCAGTATGAGTATTAATGGTGACTCTCTGAAGATTAGCATAGGAATTGCATGCTATAGTGTCGCAATCTTCGCGTAAAGGTATCACATTATAAATATGCAGATAAGACGTCAATTATGAAACATAATCTGAATTTCAACTCATTTTTAAGCCCTTTTTATCTCATAGAAATATTATCTGTTCACGTGTTATGTTGAAAAGATTTCTGTTCTAATAGCTTCTTTTTTTCCGAATTGCTAAGAGTTGAAACTCTTAACTCTTTACATAGTGCACTGCCTGGTATGGTCCGATTTCCACCATCGTTATGTCCAAGTTGCAATATAGTACTTTGTCCGGGATGAAGAAAAGTAAAAAAAGAAGCAATTCTGATTTAAAATCACTGGCAATGCTACCAAATCAAATACTGCAACAAAACAATTAAAAAAAAACACTAGTTTTTTAAACTATTCATTTTTTACTTATATTTAGCCTTAATTATTATATCTGATCTTACAATGCTTATCTTTTCTAATTTTTGTTTATTTTTCTTGTTTTTACCTCCTTTCATATTTTTTAAAATCTAGGTTATCGTCTGCATACAACTCTTATAGTAGAACTTTTCCCATTCAAACGACAGCGTTTGATTATATTTTTGCATCTTATTTTCCCTTTCTAGTGTCTACTGTCATCTATATTTTTCAACATTAATGAATCCATTATACTACAATATTGTTCTCTCTTTTTCTTCACAATTCATTTTTTTTCTATTGCGTTTGAATTGATGTGACCATTTTGCTAAAATCCCGTCGTCAGACTTAATTTGATTTTATGGTAAAAATCTGTCTCCTCTTGTGTCTTCATTTTGAGACTCCATCTTTGAACGTAATATTTTTTTTTCTTTCTTCCAGTCCGAACAGGGTCACAAATTAACGACGTATTTTTTATGCAGATTCATACTCATTATAACGCATCCAATTAATTTCTATATATTAATGACTTATATAAGAAACTAGCTGAAATACAAATCTACGTCGGGGTTTCTAAATATTCTCTTTGTGCATGACTTTGCATTACATCGTAATAACAATAGAAAAGTATCTGTTAGAATAAGTAAACGTTTTAATAGCTTAAACGGGTTTATGCATTATGTTTATTCGTGAATGAATAGGATTTTAAGATTTTATCTATATATCGATAAAAGTGAAATTGTCTGTGTGTCTGTTTGTTCGTGTACAAAATTACTACCAAATTACTCAGTAAATTTCCAGTCTACAGACTCGAGATTGTACATAAGAGTTATTGAGATTTGGGAAAATCTTTTTAATTGGTTTTCGGCACAAAATTTTGTCTTTCAAAGGGTCAAAGTTCAACAGTCTGACCTTTGAAAACTCTACCTAACTCCTCCGCCAATTTTGGGTCTAAAAACTTGAAATTTTAGATGAAGGTTAGTTGGACATGGATCAAACGTTGTCACTTGATTTGTAGCCCAAAACCATAAATGTCAAGAGGTCAAAATTGGGGTCAAAGTTAAAAAAAACATTTGACCTCTCAGTTAATTTTTGATCTAAACATTTGAATTTTACATAAAGTGCATTCAGACACAGCTTTTTAATCGGTTTGTGGCCGAAAATCTGGCTGCCAAACGGCCAAAGTCAACAGGTTTGGCTTTTGAGGCCTATAGCAAATTCAACTAATTTTCTGTCCAAACGTTTGAAATTTTACATAAAGGGTATTCAAACACGTAGCAGGCGTTGTAATCAGTATTTGGGCGAAATTTGTCTGCCAAGAGGTCCAAGTTGAAAGAGTTGACCTTTGCAGATTCTACCAAACTCCCCCGCCAATTTTTGAGCTAAACACTTAAAATTTTAGATGAAGGTTACCTGGACATGAGTCAAACTTTTTAATATATATATATATATATATATATATATATATATGCACATAAAGTTAGTAACTGTACATAAGGTTCGAGCAAAGCCGGGCTGAACTGCCAGTAATAATTAAAAATGTAAAGTACAGACAAGACTTAATTTTATTACGTGCGACTCCATTATTTCAAATTGAAATGTCACATAAAGAAACTGGTTTATCTTAAGATCTATTCATCAACTAATCATCTTAATTACAGGCAACTAAGTTTTAAACATTAAGATCCGAGCTTATACCAATTTTATATTTTTTATGTTTTTTTAATCGTCGTGTAAGGATATGCGATTTACACGCACAATATAAAAATATAAATATAATGATAAATTATAGGAAAACATTTAGGAGATTGCCCCCATCTCTAAATTCAAAATTTACACTTTTTCTTTTTTTGACGTAAATCTCATGTAATACATACTTAAATTTTAAATTAAAAAAAAGATTGAAAAAATTAATTTTATGACTTTTATCGTCGGAATCAGTTTTCAATTATAACGTTCCATCAAATTGAACATCGAAAAAGAATCAGCAATATTGTCTTTTTGTCGGACTCTACAGGCTGCAAAAAGACAGGTTTGTAATGTTTTAATCACAGTTTTCATTTTATTCATTAGTTTAATCTTCATATAAATTAAGGAAGCTCTAACGAATGTAATTGGGAGTTTAACTAACAATCACAGCGAAATGAACATAATTGAAATTGAATGTTGCGAGGTTCATGATTATCGAATAAATTAATGGCGTATGACCTTTCTTGTAGACCTTGATAAATAAGTAATATTCAGTGATCTTATTTAAGGGTGATCAGATAAATATTCAAAATCTAGATTCGACCATGAAAGTAACGCTGTTATTATGAGCTTTAAAAAACATGTCTCAGTAGCTCACCATACAATTGAAAAAATACACGATGAATTTTCGACTTTTCTGTTGCTAATCAACTGTTTGAACATTTTAATGCATAATATATAATTGTAACAAAATGTAGTGGGCAAAAATCAGGAACAAAGATAGGAAATAGTTAGTTTCGCCCTGCACCGCCACTTCTAGAAGAGAAAGATTTCTTAGCTGTAATGGCCGTAGAGAAAGAAGAAGGAGACAAAAAAGAAAAATGCAGAAGAAAACTCGCTTCTCGCAGATTCGTGGTTCGTCACAAAGAACAATCCAACTGCCCCGAACCACCTACACACAATCTGCAGGACATCGCCTGTCTGCTTCTCAGCGTCCTGCTTTTATAGCGGCTGGGAATTATATATTTGCATAATCGCGCGAGAGAACACACGATTCTGCGAGAATTGCATGGGGTCAACGCCAATAAAAACCCGTGGACGCCATCTTGGAACTCTCTTCCGCTCAGCCCGCCACACAACAACAGACGTATCCGAGATAAGCTCTTTATTTCACTCCATTTTGGTTATTGTCAATTCCGCTACAAAAATCGACTCTGTTTGATCAACTCCTCCTTTTTCTTCTTCTCCTCCTCCTCCTCCTCCTCCTCGGTTATTACAAGTAACTTTAAGTTAGGGTCAGCCAAAATGAGGTGGTCGATCAGCAAAAATAAGGAAAAAAAAATCGTTTTGTTGTAACCTAATTTCAAGTTACTTTCACTTTTCCAATGCAACTTGCAAATTTGCAAGACCTGAGCGTTTAGCATGTCCAATTATCTGTACAGCCGCGACTAAAATAATCTTTTGTCAAGCGCTGTTTTCGAGAAAGCAAAGACTGATTAACACTTATGAAGCCATTGTTTTGTTTCAGCATTTTTTGGAGAAGAAAAATAAATAATAGGTCTATTCCAGTCACATTATGTTACTTGGTCTAGACACTTTAAATTATGAATGGGACTCCAAACATTATGCTTCCTAATTTTTATGCTGTATGAATGGATCATACTGCATTTATCTGGTGACACCACTTATGCAGTTACGACTTGGAATTTCTTTTCGCTGTTGCAGATATTGACAGTGTTAGACTCTAAGAAAACGCCTATTATTATGACTATCCATTAAAAGAGATATGCGATATTGAATTCCTCCATGTGGAAAAGATTAGATCGGTAAAAATTCACGGGCGCCTGATGTTTGATTGGTGTCAGCACAGTAAGAAGATAGGTTCGTCGAATGGCTCCAGAGATGTGACTGAATCAATCACTACCCATTCCTTGTGAAAAGTGCATTGTCATTGAACCTGATATTGTAGAAAAACAAAATCTGAAACACAAACGGTCGCTCATTTTGATTGTATCATTCCTGTTTTCGTAGCTCTTAAACGTTTATGAGTAAAACAAATAAGATTAATTAATTTTGGAATAATAGTCTTAGCTTATTAGAAGTTCATTCGAATAAACTTCTTAAAGCAATAACTCTGCATAAACACTCATTTTTTTCACCTATCTTGAATAGTAAAAGTTTTCCACGTTATTATAAATGACGGAGGGAAAAAGGATGTGAGCCGCCACTTAAAGATGTAAAATGATTGAGTATCACTTGGCAATTTATACAGATACGAGCCCCTTTATTTTCAAATTCAGAACAACGTACTATTGCATAGGTGGTGTATAGCGACGAAATATATATATATATATATATATATATATATATATATATATATACTAGCAAAAGTACTCGTAGTTGACTGGGTTCAAAAACAGCCTACAGAAAATGGACTCTGATTTATGAAAGTATGATAGCTTATGAAAAAAAAGTGTTGTAAAGAGATAGCTTCGAATTTGGGGGCATCAAAACCAAAGCAAAATATGATGAACGTAAAAATAAAATAGAGAAACCCCATAATTTATTATACCATACCTGTCCACACGGAAACATTTATCACAATATTCTGTGGATCTATATTAAAAACCTTGTTAAACTTTGTGATATATTTCCATTCTATGGAGGTCAGGCGCGAACGAACACCCCAGAATTGTATTATACCATATTTCTAAAAACTGAAACATAATTATCAAAGTATACTTACGCAAATAGATATGAAAAGTCTTTATTAATGTTTGTGCCTATTTTCATACTATGGGGGCCAGGCGCGAACGCAGACCCCACACTTTTATCATACCATCTTTATTTAAGTTAAAACATACTTATCAAAGTATTATTATGTACATCTATATCAAAAAAACTTGTAAATGATTTTTAAAAAAATTTTATTTCCATACTTTGTGGACCAGGCCCGTACACATACCTCACAATTTTATGAATTATCGTTATGCCAGATCAAACATACCCATTCCTGTGTCTCGATACATCTTCTATCATTATATGTGATCAGTTTTCTATAATACTCAACCATATAGGAGCCTAATCGTTACCAGACACACACACAGACGTTCAGCTTTATATATAGATATATAACTGAACGTGTCTGTGTGGCTGTGTGTCTGTGTACATTTACCTACGCAATAACTCTGTCAATTTTAAGTCTACAGACTCGACATTTGATATACAAAGTACTGAGATTTGGGAAAATCTTTGTGATCGGTTTTCGGCCAGAGATTTGGCTGTAAGGGGTCAAAGTTCAACGAGTTGACCTTTGAAAGCTCTACATAACTCCTCCGACAATTTTGGGTCTAAACGTTTGAAATTTTAGATATAGTTTCCTTTGACATGAATCCAATTTAATAACTTGATTTCAGCCCAAAACAATAAATATTAAGAGATCATAATAGGGGTCAAAGTTAAAAGTTGCTCAACATACACCTCCAAGCACCAGGACAACCCCGGGCCGAAATGATAGTATATCTATATGTATGTACGTGTGTCTGTGTGTGCACATTTTCCTACGCAATAACTCTGTCAATTGTCAGTCTACAGACTCGAAATTTGATATACAGGGTACTGAGATTTGGGAAAATCGTTGTAATCTGTTTTCGCCAGAGATGTGGCTGTTATGGGATCAAAGTTCAACGATTTGACTTTTGATAATTCTACCAAACTCCTCCGCCAATTTTGGGTATAAACACTTGAACTTTTAGGTATAGGTTCTTTGGACATAGATCTAACTTCATAATTCGATTCGAGTCCCAAACAATAAATGTTAAGAGATCATAATAGGATTCAAAGTTTAAAAAAATTACCCTGTTTCTTTTTTGCTCAACATACACCTCCAAATACCCGGGCAACGCCGGGCTGAAATGCTAGTATATATATAAACGGGGAACCCAAACTGTATGCATGTTTTATAGTCATTTATGTAAAGTTCGTTTCGGGTGTTTGTGTACGGTTTTAACACGCATAATAAACTGACATAGATACCTTAAACAATAGTTCAGTAAACGGGATGAATAGTATCTTTGTCTTCTTGCGCAGACAGAGAACGGACATATCTTTTGGGTCGCAACCATCGCTGTATTGTTCCAGACGCGCTGCTGAACGGTAAGTCATTTGAGACCCCGAAAACTCAGACAACGAAATTGCTTTTTCACATTTACATTTATTTCTATTACGGCTTTTGGTTCTGGAGTTGCACACTATTCCTCTTTTGTCTTTCAAGTCAATTTTTTTCATAGGTGGACGACTCCCGTCCAGCCGTATACTTGCTTGTCCCGTCTTTTTGTTCCAACCTATTAGCTCAAAACTCTAATTGTAACTGCTACATTATGTATATTTTTAAACTATCTCGGTACGTCATTAACTCCATGTGAAGAACGAAACAAATCGGATGATCTACATTTGTCACCTATTGTGTTCATATTAGTTAACATGTTTTCTCGTCCAGTTAACATTTCCAGAAACTCAACATAAAAAATCTCCAAATATTTTTCTGCCTCGATAACATGCTTTTTGTTAATCAAATATTCTTTTCTTTGTTATCAACATATTTCTAACCTAAATGCTGACAATCGGCCATGAGCAGGCTAGCAGATAACATAATACTATAAGATGCGTATGTCATACCTAACAATTTCCATGTGTCATTTCTTTTTACTTAAATTATGTATGCAGCTTACTTTATATATTGAGGAGCCCAGTACGATACGAGCAAGGACCGAACATTGGATCTTGCAGACTAAATGAAGCTGCTTCTTAAAATATAGAGGCATGGTGAGGTAAAGGAAGAAATTGCGCGAACGTTTTCTGATCATAAAACAAATATGTCTGGCTATATATTGGTTCAATAACGCAGCACATCATGATAACCAACAAAAATATTACTGGAGACAGTCTGCCTCTTTTTTCGCTACTTGTTCTCTATTGTTTATCAGTGAAATTACAGATTGAACTCCCATCAGTTGTTAATGTAACATCTAAAATTTAAAATTTGTATATAAACAACACCGGTGAAAATCTGGAGGCAAGCCAGCTTTAATTATTTATTTTGTGCGGGGTCGACGCCACTTATTATTGCGTCCTTCTTGATACAAATGTAATATATTTAATAAAACTCTGATATAGACGCCTGTTGGAGTACACAACTTTACTTATTTGTAATCAATTCTACCCGGATTGCGGTGGGGTTCCACACGAGTGTTCGAAAAACGTCTGTATCAGATGCTGCCTACTCCCGAAAGGATATGATTGGCTTTTATTGTAGTTTGAATTATTGTAGTCTGTTTACAAGACATTATAAACCAGAAGTGTAATGTGTCTGACCTTATCTGGTACACAATGACTTACAATATGTTTTTAACATACAAATAAAATTTGCTTGTTTTTCTTTTCTTATCTTTATTTCATTAGTCACAATTTTCTGATAATCGCATATATATATATATATATATATATATATATATATATATATATATATATATATATATATATATATATTATTCCGTTACATTTATCATTCCAGTCTAATATTTACTGTTTTTCATTTAATTCATCTGAGTAAGTGTGTATTCAGCACATTCAATATATCAGCAGTTCTGGAAAGCGACTTACGAATAATACCGTATAATATAAACACATTTTATTCACTTCAGAATGCTGTGTTTGTCGATGTAAAGATCGGAAACAAGTTATATTTGTTTCAAAATATGCGAGTTTCGTCTCTCTGTTGCAGATATTGACGGTTGTAAGACTCTTAGATTGCAACTCCTTTTATAGACGTGTCTCATTGGCAGTAATGCATGATTGAATTCCTGTCACAACTGCATCGAAAAATGATCATGATTACGTAGAAAAAATTCGATCGTTTTAATAGGACTACTCACGAAATGATGAAAAAACGAGGAGAGAAAGCACTAGTCAGACCTCCGCTGGATGGGTGCAAAGGGTACTGAAACCTTAGGGAGGCTTACTGTCACCCGGGTGCCAGTGAATACCAATACCGAAATCAATTGTTAGCGGCTGTTGCGATAACTCAAATTCTTTTGCAAAGATCATCGAAAGAGGTTGAAAGTATTAGAAATCTGGGGAGGTTAGTTGTCACTCCGACTCCAGGGAACACCATAAATTGTTCTCAAATAGCAATTTTTAATGTCTTATGTGACTACTACTACTACTACTACTACTACTACTACTACTAATAATAATAATAATAGTTACAGAGAAAGAACAAAAAATAAATAAATACCAAAATCTAAAATGGGAATTAGTTAGACTCTGGAAATGTAAAGAAGTCAAGGTGATTCCCATTGTGATTGGAACGCTTGGAACCATAACAAAAAAAAACACCACAAATGGCTTAATTAGATTGACAAGACAATTTCTTTTACAATCTTACAGAAGTCTTGCCTGTTGGGAACAGCGATAGTGTTAAAGTATAGCTTTAATTTTTAAACAAAAATAATTAATGAATAAAAAAAAATTAATTAAAAAATTAAAAAAAAAACGCCATAAAGTTAAGAATGTTATAAAACAATACTAATATATTAACACATTGAACTGTATGACAGTCAAGGTGAATCCTATTGTAACTGTAAAAGCTTGAGAACGTGACCATAAATGGCTTAATCAGATTGACTAGAGAATTTCTTTTATGCATGTTGGGAACGGCGATAGTGTTAATATAGCTTGAATGTCTAAAGTCAAATGAATTGACCTGATGTTTAAGAGAAAATCCAACTAAAAATATCCAAAGGTTGGGATTATTATTATTATTATTATTATTATTATTATTATTATTAGTAGTAGTAGTAGTAGTAGTAGCAGCAGTAGTAGTATTGTTATTATTATTGTTGTTGTTGTTGTTGTTGGTGGTGGTGGTGTTATAATAATAATAATAATAATAATAATAATAATAATAAGAAGAAGAAGAAGAAGAAGAAGAAGAAGAAGAAAAGTAGCTTAAATAGGCAATATGTAAAAAATCATATACATAACTGTGGAGGCTATTCTGAAAAGTATAGAACTGGATAAAACAAATATTTATCGAAATTCACATTTCACATTTTAGATCTAATTGATAAGCTCATCCCATACTGATCGCAAATAGTTAAACAGGTAAGGTTTATGTTTGTATTATTTTTATTAGTCGGACAATTATTCTCTATCTTGTGTGTTATTGGCACAACGTTTCGGTCGCTGCACCCCGCGGTCTTCTTCGGGTGTTGAATACATGTTTCCTTTTCTTTAATAAGGAAAAGAGTGGTTAGCTCTGCATTGCAAGAATTTGAACCGTGTGTTTGAGGATGGGTTCGTAGATCATAAAGAATCGTTGTGTCAGTAACATTAAGGATGAGCATAATGGTCCGATTAATCAAATAAAAACATTCACATCTCATATCCAAAATTCAGAATTGCAGGAAAACTCTATATTCCACATTTATTGTAGGTTGTGTCCAAATGACGATTCGTAATTCAAAATATAGATCTATTGCAACAAAAACAAAACAAAAAAAATCACAATATGAGGTACGTGTGGGATTTATTCTTAAAATCTGTTCTGATATAAACCAGTTTAAAGTGCCTTCGTCTACTTAACTGTTCCTTAGATTATTTAGAGGAGAGAAACATTCGTACACTATTGATAATATGTTATCTTTAGATAATGCTGCCATTTTGAATCATTGAGTAAATCCTCTTTCTGCGCCATCCATTACATTTACATAAGTAAAACATATCTTACTTTCTAGTGTAATCAACCACTATTGCGTCAACAAATAATAAGCGGCATATTAAGAGACGCGAAATGATTTTAAAAGTTAGAGATTTTAAATTAATTCAGTTTATCTTCAATTTAAGCTGCGTTGCCACTGACACGTTCCGATAAAGTTGACGTTCTTATATTGTTCTTTTTATTCCATGAATTAATTAAGCACGTACGTATTATATCAATACCATGCACTAACATTTTAAACATAATTACTGCGTCATTACGTGCGCTTTATCTAACGGTTCCTTATATTAATTTAGCTCTGTAGCAATCTTAATTAAATCCTTCGCTTTTCATTAAAACAAAGAGTAAGCTAGAGTTCTACCCCTATATATATATATAATGTACTATGAATTTATAAACATATCCCCTCTTATATTTATTTATTTGCTATTATTATCATCATTTTATAATTAGTTGTTTCACAACATTTCGGCCCACTAGTCCTATAGCCTTCGTCAAGTGTTAAATCGCCTTGATTACTAAGGATACAGATAAAAGACTCAGCATTCTTATCAGTTTAACACCTGGCAAAGGCTAGAGGAATAGTTGGCCGAAACGTTGTGAAACAACAACTAAGAAATATGAGGATAATAGTCCGTAAATAAATAAACTACTCCAGTAGTTTCTTCCCCAGAACCGCTACACTTTGGAATTCCATTCCAGGTCCCTGCTTCTCCAACAGTACTGACGTGCAGAAGTTCAAATGCAACGTGAACCAACATCTTACTGCCCAAATCCCTACATAGTACCCCAGTAGTTGTTGCTCCCTGATAGTAGCCCCCTTACACCAAAGTGGCAATGTGCCCTATTTGAGGTGAAAATGTAATAAAAATAAAAAAATAAAAAAATAAATAAATGACTTATCTAAAAAGGGCTCCAATAATAATAGAAAAAATATAACCCCTCTTTATTGAAGAAAATGTCTTTCAAGCTATTCATATTTCTTTTATTTATTTTAAGACGAGCCCTCCCATTCATTTGAACATTGACAGAATCGACGTTTGACTTGAATTATTTCTGATATATTGAGGTAGTTCCATACAATAGTGCATTTCTGTTAAAACAATGTTACAAGTTGTGGATCTTACATGACATTTAAGATACTCGGAAGATTTTGAAAGACAATCTTCTGGAAAAAAAACAGGGAAAAGTAATTGCCTTTTTTTTAAATGCTAGAATTATATTTAGCTAGATGATTGTATGAAGGGTTTGTGATTTATCGACTGTTTACATTGCATTGTTCATATAACTTCTCATTATAATATGATTTAACAAGACCTAATAAATGTCCAATATTTGGATGAATTATTTGGGAAAATTACTTATGTTTTGCTTGTGGTGGTATTCTATAACTCTCGAATATAGTTTACTATTCAATTTTCTTAACAGTTTGTTCAAGCAAGTGATGGGACATCTTGCCGGATGCGTAACAATTCGCATTTATCTTATATAGAAAAGCCGGAGTGTCTTTTAACGATTGTGACCTTCCCTTTAAGTACAATTGTGTGAATTTCTCCTGAACTTCGTTCAATGAGTATATTTGCCAGGTAGTTTTTACAATTCTTTTTCGGGCGTCTAGTTGTCCCGATAACTACTGCAATGATATAGATCTACCTTAGATTCTAGTTTATTTCTATATCATTCATAAAGATGTTGAACTTCGTCATATTTTCCTCTTGTTTATGTTAAAGCCAGTGGCACCGGGAGCTCTATATAACTTAGCATCATTGGTATCTGGATTTATAATCCTTACATGATCAACGCTCTAATCCCCATCTGGCATCAATGGAAATGAATGGCTCTCGTCTTGGGGAAGCCTCATGTTTCGACAAGCTTCTGGGCTTGACCTTTACTCCTGATCTAAAATGGAACATGTACATAAAATCTGTTGCCAAAGTCGCTGGAAAAATGGTGGAATCCTTCTATCGATCTAGTAGATATTTCACTGCTAACGCAATTCTTTATGTATATAGAATCCAATTATCTAAGGATTGAGTACTGTTGCCACACCTGGGCAGTAACTGCTAGAAAGGACTTATCCTGCCTTGATAGTTCAAAATAGACTTTGTAGCCTCATAGGAGATGTCCTTTCTTCTTCCCTGCAACCTCACAGAAGAAGTGTAGCGAGTTTGTCTTTGCTTTATCGTTATTTTCATGGCAAGTGCTCAACTGGGCTTCAGTCTATGGTCTCCCCTCACCAAACTTTCACAAGAAACACCCATCTAGCTGAAAACACTATCAATAATTCCCTCCACTCTTTATATGTGCCTAAACCTAAACGTAGATTCCATGAACAAAGCTTCTTTTGTTAGAACTACACGCCCGTGGAACTGTCTTCCATTTTCCTGTTTTCCAGCTGACTACAATATGGTTGTCTTCAAGTCCAATGTAAACAAGTTCTTGATAAGCCCTTCCCATTAAGTTAACAAATTTACTGAATTTCCATTACTGACAATTACTATATTGTCCAATTGACTACTGTACACTCTTTACCCCTTATCCTCGAGTGGCCCCTGTGCCTTGATAAGTGGTGATACCTATGTAAAAAATTTACATATAAAATTTATTTCTCGACAGAATACCTCCAATAAATAAAGACGCCTAAAATATCCTTATTCCGCGTAATTTCAAAGAATACGTGTTTATTTCAATTTCCTCGTTTAGAGCGTAAACCACAACCGAATACACTTTATAAAAAAACGAATGCAATATTGACTCTCGTTTCAATATAGCCCCTTTTTTAGTCTAATAAAGTGGTCTCTTTGAATTGGAATTTCACTGATACATGTATGCACATATGTAATCAATAATATTTGTATAATAAACAGACTATATATATATGTGTGTGTATGCGTGTGTATATGTGTATCTGTATATATATTAGTAATTTATTTGTAATTGTGATGTTATAGTAATTTACTTGTAATTGTGATGTTTTAGTAATTTACTTGTAATTGTGATGTTGTAGTAATTTATTTGTAATTGTGATGTTATAGTAATTTACTTGTAATTGTGATGTTTTAGTAATTTATTTGTAATTGTGATGTTTTAGTAATTTATTTGTAATTGTGATGTTATAGTAATTTACTTGTAATTGTGATGTTATAGTAATTTACTTGTAATTATGATGTTATAGTAATTTACTTGTAATTGTGATGTTTTAGTAATTTATTTGTAATTGTGATGTTTTAGTAATTTGTGCTCATAAAGTGGCACGTTTATGCATGAAATACTTTTATTTCAGAAAAGCAGATACTTTTGTGAACGTTGAATACTTTGAACTGGCGTATTGGCAAGTATTTTTTTTATTTTCAAGCTTTTGTTTATTTCTATATTTGCGTATCTGTGGAAAAAGTATTTGTTAAATTCCAAACTCTCTGTTATTCATATTCTCCTGGCATTTAACGCCTTGAGCTTTTGTTTCTTCTGTCAACACGTTTTCCCTCCTCTTTATCCCCACTCTTATTCTATCGTTTAGTTTCTACCTCTCTTATCATATAAAATGCATGTTTATTTCTATACTCGTGTCAGTCTTTATGGAGTTATTTTACTTGCACAGAACATTTGGCTGTGTCATTCACTGAACAGGTATACATAGACACAACTAATCTACAGCGTAACATAACGGTAACACATGCATAATTTTACAAGTATATGCACTCTTGATCAAAAATATAAGACCACTTGAAAATATTTAAAAAGACAAAACTTTTTAAGGATAGATTTTCAACTCCTCCAACATAAAGTTACCAACAATACAGCCTAAATTCGTTTGTAAAACTAAAAGCTATGTTTAAAACATTTTACTCAGAAATTTACATTTTTATAAAATGAGGCATTTTACACTTGATCAAAATTATATGACTAGGTGTATAAATTAGTTTTTAGTTCACTTACAGATAAACAGTCATTGTGTCACTATGCCTAAAGCAAGCAAACCTATTTAAGTTGAGCGCGCTCGAATTGTAGATTTCCATAAACAAGGTTTGTCGTAGCGGGTGATCGCAGCTAAAGTAAATCGCAGTGAAACTGTGACTTTTAACTTTCTAAAGAACAGTAAGAATTACGGAAAAGCAGAATCCATTGGTATGTCCTAAATATATTTTCCTGCATTGATTAAAAGAATATGGCGGGTTGTTGTAAAAGACTGGACAGTTTTTCATTTCAAATTAAGACAATCAAAGATGCTAATTGCAGTCCAGTTACCGCCAGACGACACTTACGATAAAGAAACATGGTAAATATAAAACCTGTACAGATTTCCCACCTGCTCCCACGTCACAAGGTTGACTGCTTAAGGGTTGGTCGTGAATATCAAGCATGGGACATTGAAAAGTCCTATTTTTTTATGAGAAAAAAACAATTTAGATTGTCCTGGTGGCTTCCTATGATATTAATCTAACAAAAACAGGCCTCCCGAAATTTTCTGCACACGTCATAGTGGTGGAATGTCTCTAATGGTATGGGTTGCCTTTTCTTACAATATGACGATGGAGCTCGTCAGACAGCGGCTGGTTATGTTAGCATACTACAAAAAGAATCGTTGATGACGGAGGGCCATCATTTTTGTAGGGATGAATGGCTATTCCAACAGGATAAGGCCGTGATCCACGCTGCACGACGGACCTTGACCTTTCTGCAAGAAAATGAGATCAATCTATTGGGACACGTAACTTGAACCCAAATGAAAATGTTGGAAGATAGATGACAAGAAATGTTTATCGAAATGGCAAACAATATTCCACAAAAAATGAACTTCGTAAAGCCATCTTCAAAACCTGGAGCAACATCACTCGCACGTCATTTGAAACGCTTATTTCTAACATGCTCCAAAGAATTTTTGAAGTCATCAAAACCATTTAATTGTTAAATGTTTTGATACACTTTTCTTACAATTTCATAACATTTTTACCCCTATAATTTGGATAAAGTGTAAAATAACTGATTTTATTGCAATGTAAATTTATGATTTAAATGTTTGGAATATAGCTTTTTAATAATTCTCAAGTGGTTTTAAATTTTTGATCCACAGTGTGTGTATGTATGTATACATTTATATATATATGTGTGTGTGTGCGTGTGTGTTTTCTGTGTGTGGGTAAAGAGAGATATAAAGAGATGGTGTGTGTATATATGTGTGTTTAGTGATATACATATACACAAACAAATATATATGTGCATGTGTGTGCAGATTATAGCTTATTTTATATTTATTTATTACTAATATAATTTTGTTCTGTGGTCGTACAAATTTGTTTATCATGCACTTGTGTTTCTTCCACTGAATTGTGTTACATAAATTCAGAATGGTCAACATTCGCACAAAAATCAATCTAAAAGTATACAGTTCTCACTATGGACAGCTATACATAGAAATGTAGCAAACATGTGCATGCTCATGCATTTCTGTTTACATCCAAACATAACAAATCAACGTACATGTTTAATTGGCGGGGTCATCTAAACTATACATAAACGCACTAATCATAAATGGTACATTGACTGAAATTCATATATGCGCCTTAACGACTATTGCTTTATTGCAAGACATATTCTGGAGAAGTTTATAATAGAGATGAAATATTGATGAACACATGCCATGTTTTTCCTATTTTAATCAATCCATCTCCTTGGAATAATATTTCCATTAGTTTTATTATATATATATATATATATATGTATATATATATATATATATATATATATATATATAGAGAGAGAGAGAGAGAGAGAGAGAGAAATAGAGATAGATAGATAGAGAGAGAGCTATAGAGAGATAGATATTGATATTGTGGTAATACTTTTAGATATATATTGATATTATGATAATGTTTTTTAATATATATAAATAATTTTAAAAAAAACTATATATATGTGTGTTTAAATCTCCCGCCGTCATCAATGTAAGAAAAGAAAATTATGCAATTTAATGGTTCAAAAACCAACCGCAAAGCCATCTTTTACTTTGTGGATTGGTCTTCAACATCCATTTTACTGATAATTAGCACAAAATGTACCAAAAATTTTGTTTTACTGATATCGACTAAACAGATAGTATACTACGCCGTCAGCAGAAAATTTACATTCCTCAAAACACGTAATAAATACGTGGGCTTAAAAATATCACCAATATTTCCTTCAACAAAAGAAAATCTCAAAACTCAATTTTTCGCCACGATACAAAATAACATACACTTTTTTTTCAGGGCGAAGAATAAAATTTATATATACAATAAAACCATATAAATCTTTTCATATAAGACATCCTGTCTTAAATTATAGCCATCTGTTTTTCTTAACACCGTCACTGATCATGGAGCCTGTAGCACCAACCGGTTTCCAGAAAGTCAGCGGCTTTCATAGATTATTTACAGTTAAGTAATCCTATCGCCAAGTCGGCATTTCCAGTCGCCGAGGGAACCAGAGGCGGGATAATGCTATGCGGACTTCGCTCACTGCTGTTTCCTGCCTCTTGAGACTCCCTCTCGTAGACTGCCACTCCAGATCCTGAACATGCTTACACTTCGGCAAACTTCCAGCAACTTCAGCTGAATTCTGCAGCTTCCAGCCATTCAAGCTTACTTCTGCAGCTTACAGCAGTTTTCAGCACTTCATTTCAGTTCTTCAGCACTTCATTTCCGTTTTTCAGCACTTCATTTCAGTTCTTCAGCAACTTACGCAGAAGTCCCCACTGAAGTCCACTTATGCGTAGCAGTGCTCGCTGACGCCCAACCAGCTGTACCACTGCCCAGAGATATTCAGCTACCTGTTCCAGTGTTCACTGACATCCGACTATTTGCTCCAGTACTCACGTACGTCCAACTATCCGCTTCTACTTTCCTCTTCGTGTTTGTCATCTTTCTTTGCTATTGCCGTCACTATCTTTGCCTTGTGCCTACTTTATTAATTGTACGGTCGATTGACACCTGCACGCCTCTCATCCCTCCGCAACGAATCTGGTTTGGTTTGTGCCACCTCTGTGCTATTGTTTGCTGTCTTCTTACTGGGCAACGCCGGTACGTGGAGAACCATATGAAACTGATTTTGACAATGTTATTTATCGATGGCCATAATTACTTTACCACTTGCACAGACGAAATAATAAGCGCGTAATTAACTTAAACTGAACCAGATGCTTATGTTTTATATTATTGGTTATTGGATAACCTTTAATTATTTTAAATAAAAGAAGGTAATCAACGGCAGAAGTGTAGTTAAGACTGCGCCACTGAAGTAAGAATCAGGCAGCAGCATCACAAACCACGGAAACCAAATGGAAAGATAGGGCTGAATACTCTCAATGACTGTACTCATTCGAGAATATCGTCACTAACGCAGCGATTGAAGCCATCCCACCCCTGGCAGCCATATACGAGCTGGATAACAACCCTCCCCTAACAAACTCACTGAACCCATTGAGACCCTTCTTAGCAGTAAAGCTTAATGTGGTTATGACATTCCACCTGAAATCATCAAGGTCGACGAAACTACAGTTTTCCTTGATCATCTCTACCAACTTCAGCTTCAGTGCTGAGAGAAGGGCTCAGTTTCACGAGACATACTCCGGGCCAACATTTCAACGCTCTACAAAATAAAGGTGATCGCGGTGATTTTAATAATTAATACATCTTCCTGCTCAGCGTTGTTGGAAAAGTCTTCGTCCGTGTAGTAAGCACTTGCAAAAATAGTTTACCCAGAGGCACAAAGTGGCTTTAGAGCAGAAAGGTCAACTTAGGACATGATATTTTCCTTACAGCAATTACAAGAAAAGTGCCAAGAGCAGAGGAAACCACTGTAACTCACTTTCATTGAAAGAAAAAACTCATGAGGATGATAAACTCGTTCCATGAAGACAAAAACGGCTCCGTCATATTCAATGGATCACTTTAGGAATATTTTCCCATACTCAGTTGTGTGAAGCAGGGCTGTGTTCTTGCCCCAACTCTTTTTGGCATATTTTTCTCACTTCTGCTACTACACGCTGTTAATAAAACTGAAGTTGGTGTCTATATTCGCACAAGAGGAGATGGAAGCTATTTCAGCCTGACCCGTCTACGTGCCAAAGCTTAAATTCCACGGCCCTAATCAGGGAAATGCTGCTCGTGGATGATGCAGCGCTAGCTTTCCATTGTGAGGCAGCCCTCCAACCACATATTGACTGCCTCACTCATGCTTGCAACGAGTTTTGTCAATAATTCTTAAGAAAACAAACGTCATGGTCCCAGATGTCAGCAACGTCCACTGCATGTCCATTGGCAATCAATAGGGTTGTGACAACAGAATATTTTTTTTATTTTTTTGACTCTCAAATATATATCCGACAGTAAGACACAATTAATCAACCGAGAACCACATCAGTCTATATAAAAAATATTTGAGATATTAACGGATATACACCAAAGAGTCAAAAAAATGAAAAGAATATGCTGTTGTCACAGCCCTAGTGACCACACATTGGAGGTGGTGAGCGACTTGACCTACCTATACTCCATCATTTCTAACAGCCTCTCACTGGACGCTGAACTTAACACCCGCATCGGGAAAGCAGAAACATCTATGGGCCACCTGACTAAGAGAGTGTAGAATAACAACATGCTGGTCATGAACACAAAGATGAGGGTGTATCAAGCCTACATCTTTCTCTACTGTAGTGAGACATGAGAAACTCTACACGCGTGAAGAGCGCAGATTAAACGCCTTCCACCTGCGCAATCTCAGAAAAATCTTAGGTATTATATGGCAAGACGGTGTTCCGAACAAAGACCTTTTTGCCAGATATCCAAATCATATTAGCTCTCCTCACCCAGAGACCCTGCGCTGTCTTGGTCACGTCTTTCGCATGCAAAATGCCCGAATCCCCAAAGACACCCTGTATGGCGAGCTCTCAACCGGCAGTAGGCCGACCGATAGATCACTCCTCAGATAAAAGAATGTGTGCAAAAAGGACTTAATATCCGGAAACATCAATTCTGCAGTCCTCAAATCTTCAGCTGCAGACCGTGACTCATGGAGAGTAAAAATTAAGAAGAGTGTCCGGCTGAGCGAGGAGAGGAGAAATGAACAGTGGAAGGAGAGGAAAGGTAGGTTTAAGAGGGCAGCATCAGCGGAAGCAAATGGTACCCCTTCGGGAAGTGCAATAGCTGGCACCACTCAACATGACAACTTTCACACGCGATTTTCCATCGTCTATCGAGAGGGACGCACACAACAAATGAACTTTTTTTAGTAGAATTATTTCCCTTATTTTCCTTATATTTGTGATAATTAAATTTTAAATTTTGCGCACAAGATATGTACAATAGTTTGGGAAATATGTTTTTATAACTGCATGATTGTAAATTCAATCCAATAGTTTAGGCATAATAATTAACTTACATAATTAGTCAGTACTGGTTTTGATTATATCGTTCAACAATTCTAATTATGAGAAACTTTATTTTGTTAATCTTCTGTGCATTGTAGTAGTAGATTTATCTTTGAAAATTACCTCACCGCAGAACAGTAAAAATGGTCGAATGTCCACCTGATAAGTTATATAATAATTGATTTGGATATTACGAAAATAAAAAAAAATGAATAAATCAAACATATCGGCATAAGTCTTCGATCAAAACAATTAGTTTCGCAGTTCTCTAAAATAGCTCTTTCAGTTTTTCTCGTAATTGACAACCCTTATATAATAATCATTATTTAGAAAATAACCTAAGGTATTCTATATATAGGGTAATGTAACCTGCAACCAAAATGAAATTGCATATAATTTTATTATGCAGTGTCCACGTATTATAGTAGTTTTTGTTAATGAGGTAAGATGGCGGCTCACGGTAGTTAGCGAAAACAAAATCTCGAAATAAATATAGGTGAATTTGATGTAAACTGTCTTCTTTTTAAACTCCGTTAAATCGCTATGCATTTTTCTTCTTGCTTTTCCAGATTAGTTAATCGAAGAAAAAACTATTGATATACGAATAAAATCTTGGAATTTCGATTTCAGCAATATATATATATATATATATATATATATATATATATATATATATATATATATATATATGGTAGAACGATAAAATTGTCTCTTAAATAAAAAACACCAAAGCTTTATTTAAGAATTTTTATTGAGCTTACATCTATTCAATATAGCCGCTCAACATGGGTTAGGACCTGGGAGTATGGTTTTTTACCCAAGCGTCGGCAGGGGCTAGGTCCATACTCGATGAAAGGCGGCGGTAAGGCTGGCTTTGATGTCATATGATGCCATGTTGGTTATGTTCTCGACCTATATCCAAACGAAATAGTCCTATGGCGTTAGGTCCGGGAAGGATTGAAGGGGGGGCAATAAGAGAAGGGTACAAAATCGTACCACTTCTTCTGAAGACAAGCCTAAGTTTCTTTGGCCTTGTCGGCGCCGAGTCGTGTAGCCACACCCAGAGTCAGCCAGGTGCCACTTGATTGCACCAGGGAATCACCACACATTTCAGCACATACAGATACATTTTGGTGTTGACATTAAAACTGACTTCAAAGATGTGAGGTGGCATGATGTGGCCCTCCCTTGTAACCACACTTAAGACCATTACCATGGGTCTTTCGATGCATTGTGTCGATGAGTTGAACTGTCCAGATTTGCATTTTGAGTGGCGCTGACTATAGTGCTGTTGTCATAACATGGCTTGGTAGAAAGCATGAGTTGTAGAGCGGCGTATCGCCCATCTCGCGCATTGGAAACTTTCAGACATTATAGAAAGCTCATGTTTCTCTTGGGATTTGTACACAACTGCCCAACTAGTGGAAGGTCTGCAAAAAAAAAAAAACGGTTTTAATCAAATGGAAATTGAATCATGTCCTTTTTTTTGCTAGGGCGACAATTTTATCGTCCCACCCTTTATATAAATGACAAAAGTTTATATTTCAAATTTTAAAATGTTGACCATCTTACAATGTATCCTTGAAGATCATAGAAATGCACAATTCTTGACAGCACCTGTTTCCTAACACAAGATCATGCATTTAATTATTACATCAACCAAATGCACATATTCTGCATGATATAATTATATCCAACAATGAATATATTGTGCATGCCCACGTACTTAAAAAAATACATTGTAAGATGGTCAACATCTTCAAATTTGAAATACAGGCTTTTGTCATTTATTTTATATGCTCTAAAATTACATTGAGCTGCATAAATTAATGAAATGGTATAAATAAAAGTATATATATATATATATATATATATATATATATATATATATATATATATATATACGTTAGCCTTAATATCGTTTAAAACATAAACAACAAAAACTACATAAACAGACAAACGATAAAAACTAAACAGTAATCTGTCTATGGCATCATAGCGTAATGGATTAGGTCGCTGGACTGAAATACATAAGGTCCGGTGTTCGAATTCTAACAACAGTCAAGCTACCCCGAAGAGGAGTAGGACTCCGAAGCACGCGTGTCCGTAGATTACTGTTTGTCAAAATAAACCTACAAATAGTGGTTCCCTCCTACTTTTGGCTCATCCTGTGTGTATGTGTGCGCACACGCATGCGTGTGATTGTTTGTTTTGTCTGTGTGTGTGTACGTGAGTCTATGCTTATATGACGTAGCCTTATTTATCTAGATTTCGTCGATAAACAACGTATAAACTAATCTTTTGGATATTTTAATTATATTTTCATTTTACATTGCCATATATAAGGGTATTTTATCTGACCTTTATAGATGTGTAGGTGTATCGTGAGGAGAACGACGCTTACATCACAGCAACAAAGATAAAAGTTTATGCATTTACTTTCCATCTTTTTGATAACGTTCCTCATGACGAATACCACGCGATCGTTCAATAGATATCATCAGATGAATTCTAATGGCATATACCTGTTGTCGATAGAAATTGGGTGAGTCTCTAATCGTAAGCAAAACTATACTATTACTTCTTATAATAAACAATATTTGGTATCTCTCTGACGCCGAAATTCTCCTATTACGTAATGGTGAATTAAGAGAGCATAATATCTATTCTGTTGTCAATATAATCGCAATTGAATATAAAGCTTACGCTTGTGGAACTCTATTACGATTACTGTATAGAAACTGACTACACTATGGTCGTCTTCAAGTTCAATGCAAACAAGTTCTTGTTGAGTTATCTATTCAACTAATCCAAATGACCAAATTTCAACTACTAACGCTTATAACGACATTATCCCATTATACCTGAGTGGCCTACGGACCTTTATAAATGGTGACTCTTCTGTAAAAGAATAATTCAACCCATTGAAAGTTTATGAAGCTGAAATTCTTATATTACGTACTTCTATCGCTGAATTAAGGAATAATTATATAATATATGTGCTGTTGTCGATACAATCGCAGGAATTACGTCTACCCATTTTAATATATAGCCAAAAACAGTGGACACGTCACAAAATGATATCGTCATCCAGCTTATTAGTGAAATAGGAGAAAGTATCCTTTAACTAGAAAATGCGGAATCTAGCATAGGACTAAACACCCATTTACATTTTCTTTTTAATATTATCTTGTTCGTCTCTGTGCACATCGAATGACGTCGTTAACATCAGATTACAGAATGGAAAGTGTTTATAAATTAACACTATCTAGAAGACATGGATTAGCACATGTATAACGTTGTCATAATGCTCTTTGTTTTTGCAGTAATTTTCTGTCATTCTAGGCTGAACCTATTGCATCTCGAAAAATGTCATGTGTCACTGATATCTACACTTAAGTGACAGTTCACTTTGGTTCTTCTAGATTTAATAGAGGGTATTGTTGCAATCTATTTTTAATAATACCGGATATTTACTTTATCTGGTTGTATTACACACAATTTAATAAAAACTCAGGTAACTTTTTTTCTCTCTGCAGCAATCTTTTGTAAAGATAAACGTGTAGGTAATACTGGGAAATAATGTAAGGTGCTGCTGTAAATTGTCGGTCAAGCTTACAGCGGTACCCAAAATGGGGAACAGAGCAGCGAAGTGGTTGTTAGAATGACATCTAAATTTCAGCACATTGGAACACTCAAAGAAAAAGAAGTTGGATGAAGAAGCTATTATAGTATGAAAAACTTTCGGGTTCTGGCAATCCCTAGAAACGAGTGAGACTTTGCTGATTATCTTGCTGGTTGGTGTATTTACATCAAAGGCAGCACCAACATAAATTCTATGAAGGTAGTTTTAAAACAGGTAAAAATGCGTAAGATTGCGGCGATGTGACTGAGGTTAGAGTTAGGTAGATTGTTTGGAACCTATTAAACTAAAGCCTCTTTTTATCCATGTTTAAAAGAGAGACCAGTATTTTGAATACCACCCGTGATATTATGACAACATCTTGCATGGGGGAATAGTGGCTTTATGGAGAAATGTGATATTGTCAGGTGAGGAAAGTCTCACCTTTTTTTTTTTCAGCAGATTTGGTAATATGTTCTTATGTATTTTGCCAATTCATGCTAAATGTGAATGTAAGGCAGATCCGTTTGTTTTGGGAACTCTCAATGGTAATAAAGATATATTGTACTTGTTAAAGTAAATAACCATTTATTTAGCGTTAAGTGTTACCATCTATTTATAAACAAATTCGTCGTTTAAGGATTTAGCAAATGTCTTGAATATGTATATATTCTCGGTCCCTATATAAATTTCTACGACTCAGCGCCTTCCTAAATGGTCACTCATCTTGTCCTGGCCAGGCTCAACGTTGCTTAACTTCGTTAATCTAGCAAAAAAAGTGTGCCAACGTAATTGTTCCTCATAATCTCTCTATATAAATATGTAACTCTTGGTTCATTCGTAATTAATAGTTTAAATAACTATATAAATGATTGCTTCGACATTTTGGTATAATATGTTTATTGTACCCATACGTGTTTTTATAGATCTCTTTTTAATTATAACATTATACTTAATTTTTCTATGATAAATAGGTGGTTTTCTTTGTACCGATAGGCCATTTTAATTTATTTATGGATAATTATTTATCACCCCTTGCCGTCACGTGACCAGTGTTTAAAATTTAGCGGTCGTTCCGCTAGATCTTGAGATTTCGTTTGCAATCTAGCGGGGAATTCTAGAAAATCTGGAGATATTTCGCACACACCTGCAATTTTAAATTAAAAAATAAAGAAAAGCGCTTGAAAATACTTTAAAACATAAAATAAACTCATTCATGTAAGTAAAAAAGTAGCATTTATTGCCTTTGGGAACAATTACTTATTGATTATTTGTTTTGTTTTCCACCATTAAATCTCGCTATAAAATCGATTTTTCAAAGTACATTTTAGGGGGGGGCATTCCAACATCCGTAGTTTAGTTTAAAGTACGATCTAAGCAACCCCCATTAGTCAAAAATTCTCAACAACAAGAAACAACAGCAAAAAAAACTTATACCAAACACAGTAGAATTTAATTATCTAACAACCTTAATACTTTTAACATGCTAAAACAAAGTGTCCGCTGATCGCTTAAGGAGTAAGGAGGCTTAATTTCTCAAAAGTTGTAAACAAATGACTAGTTGTATCAGAATTTTTGTATGCCTTTTTGACACCCCTAACACGAAACTGCGAATAATATATAAAAAACTTGTAATTTCTCCTTTAAAATTGAGTTGTTATTTTCTTTATTAATTATACTTCAAAATAAACAATTAAAGTTGTATAAAAGTAACAGAAATATTATTATTTTTATTTAAAAAAAAACAGTAATGAAATTAATTGAATTTTACGAGCTCAGTATTTTCAATTTTTAAACTTTAAAAATCTATCAAAATTTTTCTATTGATTCAATTTTTACGATATTTTCAGGGTCAATGTGAAATTTTATGCTCTTTCCAATAAACCGAGGATAATATTTTAGACAAACGCTTTTTTTATTCAAGCCCCTCCCCCATTTTGAAATGTCTATTAAAAGTAAATAATTAATTTACTCACCAAAGTTTTATATATCACAAATTGAAGATAAAAGATCAATAATTAATATATTAACATTTAAAACAAAAAGTAGTGTTTTTTAGAAATTTACCTTTAAAGTCCGAAGTTTAAAACCTTTTTTTTTTTAAACACGTTGTTTGTTTTTTTTGTTTGTTTGTTTTTAAATAAAACCTTTGTCCTTGCTCCTTTAATTGAACAAAAATTAGGGTTTGAATTATATTTTTCGAGTAGTTATAAGCTTGGAAGGACAGGGGGCGAATGCATTTACGCCTCCCATTTTGAAATTAAAAACTAAACAATTAATTTACTAACCAAAGTGTTCTATATCACAAATTGGGTATAAATGATCAATAAATACTATAATCAAATTTAAAACAAAAAGTAGTGTTTTCTAGAAATTTAACTGTAAAGTCCGAGGTTTAAAACCGTTTTTTTAAAAAGAAAAACACGTTGTTTGTTTTTTGTTTTTTATTTTATTTTAAATGAAACCGTGGGCCTTGCTCCTTTAATTGAAAAAAATAGGGCTTGAATTACATTTTTCGAGGAGTTATAAGCTTGGAAAAAGGGGTGAAATTATTCAATATTTTTCAGGAAATTTCTGACACACCTAACAAATGACATATCTACCACTAACCCTAAGTTCGGGTTGCACTGCCAAATTTAGAGTCAGTGATAGTCATAGATTTTTATACAATTTTCCAAGAGTGAAGTCCCCAATGGTAAAACGACATGCAACCAGTTAATTGTTGGAAATGAAATAAAAATAACTTTAACACAGTTTTCCACATCATTTTTTTTTTTTGCATAATTAATGATGGAAGTATGTTTTCTGTTTTTCTTAGCATCTGTTGAAAAAATAATTTGTACAGTCTCTTGCAAAAAAAATCAAACATTTCTCTACTTTCACCTAACTATTTGCAATGTTCATATAAAACATTCATCTGTTCTTTTTATAATCAAAGTTCCGTTTTCAAAAAGAAACGTTTACTGACAATTTTCTTTTAAAAAAGTGCAAGTTTTTCTGAGAAAAACAAAAAAAAAAACGTTCACCTAAAAATTTATGGTAAAAAAATTAATTTTGGGGTGTAAAAAAACAACAACTTTTATTGATCCAAAAATTGCAAAAAAAATAATAAAATATATAAACGAAAAAATGCACTTTTTCTTGAGGAATGTGTTCCATTTTAACAAACTGAGCCACAGCAACTCGTGGCCGGGTACAGCTAGTATATATATATATATATATATATATATATATATATATATATATATATATATACATAATTATTTCCACAGGCAAACAATATCGCAGTTCACAAGAGCCATGACAACCAACTTGAAGTCCAGGACTCGAGTTTCGCTTTTATTTGGGCTCATCAGGTAGACATATCCGAACCCGGGATTCGAAAGCGGAGCCTCTGCAAACTGAGCAAACGTCTTGCGCACAAGAAATTCTATTCACGAACACGCAAACCGCGAAATTCGACTATGGAATGGACCTACTACGCCTCGACAAGGAATAAGGTCATCCAACCAGCTAATACCCCAAGCCGATATATATATATATATATATATATATATATATATATATACGGACAATCACGGTGACACATCGGTTCTCGCCAGATCACTGAATTTAAGCAACGTTGAGCTTCGCCAGTACCAGATCGGTGACCATTTGGGAAGGCGCCGAATGGTAGGAATTGCAGGTTGTTATCTGGAGGCGTATTAATTTATGGGGGAAATGCACCTCCAGTTTCGTTAAGACATTCATTTAGGAGAAGTAAACTCTGATGTAAAAACCTGCGGTCTATTGTATACTCTGTAGCGATAGAGGGAAGCAGTAATGCCAAAACGTGGCAATGGTTGTACACAAAACCTTCACCACTAATACCAAATAATCAGTGTGGATTTCCGGGAAACTTAATGGTTGTGGCAGAACCTCATACAGCGAAGAGGCCATAATATATATATAAGAGAATCAGCAAGGCATCTGGTGCTTTTGGAAGGTTTGATGGTGATCTAACTCTGACAACTAAAATTTCAGTATATCAAGCATGTGTAGTACCATCCCTACTCTATGCATCTGAAACTTGGACCTTGTACCGGTCACATATAGAATTGCTCGAGAGGTTCCATCAGCACTGCCTTAGACACATTCTTGGTTTAAAGTGGTATAGCTTTGTCCCTGATACATATGTCTTAAAAAAAGGTAAAAACAACCAGTATTGCTACCATTGTTATTAAGAACCAGTTGCGTTGGGCGGGTCATCTCATCCGGTTTGAAGACTATCGACTCCCAAAACAATTGTTCTATGGTGAGCTCTTTCTTGGAAAAAGACCCCAGCACAAGCCCAAAAAACGTTTTCGTGATAGCATCAAGGGGAGTCTGGTGAGCTTTCATATTCCTGTTGACAGTTGGGAGTCACTAGCGTATGATCGCAAGCAGTGGAGGACACTGATATACAGGGGTGCAGAACACTTTGAAGCAGCCAAAATAGACAGAGCGAAGCTTAAGAGAGTATATAGGAAATGCCAAACCTTGCCGCCCAACCATGGAGATATCTGGATCTGTAAGGTGTGATCGGGCTCTGTTGTCGAAGGCAGGTTTTGTTAATCACATGAAAGCCTACGATAATACAGGCTCCGCTGCTGTTAGTTTCATACAAATCAGTGAACGTTTGCAGTGTCATGTCTGTTTGAGGGTATGCAAGTCACTGGCAGGGCTAAAAAGTCATATTCGGGCACATGGATTTTAGTGACTGAGGGAGTGGCTCTCGTCTGACAAGACGTTGCAATCATCATATATATATATATATATATATATATATAAATATATATATATATATATATATATATATATATATATATATATATATATATATATATATATATAACGGCTAAATACAGACCAAAAAGCATGATGAATTTAAAAAATAATAAAATGAAAATAAACGTTAGCTAACCAGGTTTCGTTCCTCATTTATCAAAGCTAAATCGAGGAAAATACAATGAAAACAAACAAAAAAAAATGTCATGAATATGGCGGAGATAGAGGGAGAAAACGTCTCTCTGTAATTTTTCCCCCATTTATTTTTTATTTTTTTCCTACCCCCGTCATATTCAAGACGTTTTTTGTTTTGTTTTAATCGTATTTTCCTCGATTTAGCTTTGATAAGTGAGGAACGAAACCTGGTTAGCTAACGTTTATTTTCATTTTTTATTTTCTTAAATTCATTATGCTTTTTGGTCTGTATTTAGCCGTTATAACATTCTATATCCCCCCCCGGAAAATTTTCATATATATATATATATATATATATATATATATTACATGGAGGTAACCACTTATCAAGGCTCAAAAGCCACTCGTGGATAAGGGTTATTGCGTACACTGTAATCAATGGGATAGTGTTGTAGTATTCGTTAGTATTGGAGACTTTATGAAGTTTTATTACCCAAGGGAGCAACTCATCAGGAAGGTTGCAGGAAAGAAAAAAGGGAATCCCCACTAAGCCACGAAGTCTATTTTGTACTCTTTCAAGGCAGGATAGGCTATTTTTAGCAGCTCCTGCCCAGATGTGGCAGCTGTACTCCATCCTTGGACGTACTTGGCTTTTATATAGATAGAGAATTACATCGGTAGTGAGATATCTTCTGGAGCGGTAGAAGGATCCCACCATTTCCCCAGCGACCTCGGCAACAGACTTGATATACGGGTTCCATTTCAGATCAGGAGTAAAGGTCAAGCCCAGAAACTTATCAAAACATGGGGCTTCCCCTAGACGAGAGGCATCCATTTCAATTGATGCCAGATGGGGATCAGAGCGTTGATGATGTAAAGATAGCAGCTTAGTTTTAAATGCATTAAAGGTAACTAGTCACCTCTTCCCCCACTGTACCACGTGCTCAAGATCAGAGGAGAGAGAATTAGAGAGAACTTTATTATTTCCGGCGTTTGATGTGTTGCAATACATGGTCGTGACATCAGCATAAATGTCAACGAATGATTTAAGTGTGTGTTTTGTGAGATCATTGATGTAGATCAAGAAGAGAGTTGGGCCCAAGATGGACCCGTGAGGAACTACCTCATAAATACTGCGGGCCTCTGATTTCTGCTCATCAACCACTACTCTTATGAGTCTATCCAAGAGAAATGATTTAATGATTGAGAAAACATTTCCAGTTATACCGTAGCTGGAAATCTTGTGAAGTAAGCCTTTATGCTATGTGTTATTGAAGGCCTTTGAGCAATTTCCCTAGAAATGAAGCCTTTGTCGAGAGATTCGCTAATCCTATGAGATATGACCGTTAGCACAGCTGCTGTAGATCTAGCATAACGGAAACCATATTGAGTGTCACTAAGAAGATTATTTCTGCTGAGGTGTTGACTACTTAATACTATTTACTACTATTTAATGTAGATTCCAGCAACTTACTCATGACACACAGGAGACTTATTGATCTGTCCTGAGAGGGAGATGACTTATCACCTGAATTCTTAAATACAAGGCATACTGATTAAGTTTTCCAGGGTGTTGGAAAGCACTTCTCCTTAAGACAACGCTTAAACAGTTTTGTAAGTATTAGAGCAAGTTCTGGTTGAAGCTTTTTTAAAACTATAATTGGAAGGCCATCAGTGCCAGTTGCTTTATTGGAATCAAGGTTCTTGATTAGCTTGGCGACTCCACGCACAGATATTTGTATGCTACCTAGGGTGTTGTGTGTTATATAAGGAAATACGGGGAGTTGATGGCCTTCGTCGCATAGGGTAGAATTAGCTGCAAAGTTCTGCGCAAATAGTTTTGCCTTGCCAGATGCTGACGATATGACCTCTGGTCTATTGATAATGGTTGGGATAGAACGCACACTTCTGTTCAGGATCCTATTTGTTATTTGCTAAAACTGGTGGAAACCAAGCCGCTGATCAGCTACTTTGGATTTAACGGACTGAGCATACAGCTTTCTCGCATTTTTTATTACTCTTTTACAGTAGTTGCTGGCGGTCCTGAAAGCATTTTTATTCTCAGTGCATCTATTACGTTGGTAGCTATGGAAAAAGTGATTTCTGTGCGCAATAGCAGCAGCACATTCTGGGGAGAACCATGGCTGTCTGTTAGGTCTTTATTGGAATATTTTGGATGCCTACAATTAACCATTCGGTCATGCCTGATTCTTGAGCGAACACATCCTTTTTAAACATGGAATGCAGCGGTAAATCAGATATGAATTTACGGAAACTATCCCAGTCAGCCATCGAGTATCAGTATACAGTTCGGTGGAGAGGTACATCTGAATTATTACATTTCATTTTTATCTTAACTGATACAACGGAGGGGTCGGAGGATTCTAGAGGAAATAGAACGGAACATGAACATAGCTCAGAGGAAGTTGAGAGAAAAAAGACTAGAAGGTTTGCATACTGATCGTTAGTATCGGGCAGACGGGTGGGCTCGCGAACAATTTGAGTGAAGTTATAGGCAATGGCAAAATTATGACAGAACCTCCGCCCATCATCTGTCTTATTTGAGTGGGTCAGCCATTCCACGTTATGGACATTGAAGTCACCGCAAATGTGAATGTTAACCAAGGGATGAGCAGACAGGATGAGGTCAATTTTCTCAGATATACTCTTAAAGATAGTAACGCCGCTGTTGTGGGGGCAATAGAAGACAAATATAAATGCAGTGGTGTAAGCAAGTGCAATTCAGAAGCACATATAAGGTAAATTAGAGTCTTTTATGGATATATCCCTGCCACACGGGAAGCCATCTTTAATGTAGGCACATATTCGACTCCTATGGCGATCTTGGGGGTCAGATTTAGATGTTACGTTAGAGTATCCTTTAATTATGAACTCATCTATGGAAGTGGTCGGCCCTATTACTAGGAAGAATATTCCGGTTTCGTCTCCTGTTATTGGGGTTCAACCTCTGGAAGGTTGGAACGTAGACCCCTGATGTTGGAAAAGGAGACCTGGTAGTAGTTGTCTACGTTGGATGATGGGATTCTAGGTTTATTCGTGTTTTTTTTCTGGAGATATTTCATGTTGAGGTTTTGGGAGTTGTGGAACAGGTCGACAGAAGAGGAAAGTAAGAGAGAAAATACAGGAATTGTTTGTAGCACATGAAAAGGTAAAGCCGTAACAATTACCCACTAGTATGGCATCGAGAGGCCCCGCCAGAGACTACTGCATGGTCCAGAATTCATTCACCAAATGCCAATACAGCAGCCCCAGTACTTTGCACCTGCTGATAGGACAGTCTCCTTAGTGGACAATCCAAGGTTCGGGTCCCTGACTATAAGGCGGATAACGTAAGCCCAGATGAAACTTTTACCTCCAGCACCCTTTCTAGTGACATGGCCACAAAGATAGACATAGAAACAGACAAATTTTCGACATCTCAGACTACTGTTCACAAAGTACTACCGACCTGGAAAGCAGCTTTTTCTTCGCACTTTGTCAGAAAAATCACTCATTGGAAATGAGGACTGAGGTACAAAATAGTAGAAGCAGGAGTTATTAGAGATACCGATAACACACCCACTGTGCATTATCTACTCTCCATATATATATATATATATATATATATATATATATATATATATATATACTTAATTTACTCACATAAAATCAATATACGAAAGTATAGATTTATGCGTAAACTTTAAGTATTTAGGTACTAAAAAGCTGATTGGCTAACTAAAATCTCAATAGAAGATGCGCATATAAAAACGACAAACAACCACAGAATTCGCGCATAAGCCTGAAGAATCCTAGAGTGGATGAAACGCGGAATATTTAGTGTAGCTTAATCGCCATATACATTTTATAACTTACCATATATATATATATATATATATATATATATATATATATATATATATATATATATATATACTAGAATTATTTATAGAAATCATATTACACATTTCAGAAACTAAACATTACAGTTCATATGCCTTTTCAAAAGCCTTTTAAAATTAGACAAATCAGAAGCAACTCAGAAAATTAAAAAAATAAATATCAATTCCAACTCAGAAAATTAAAAAAATAAATATCAATTAAAAAAATAAATATCAATTCCAAACAAAATCACCGGCAAGAAGGAATGTTAAGAAACCGGTGAAACGCGTTTGGATATTCCTTTTGAATAAAGTACCTTTTCACTGAAGACGGATCTTTATATAAATGATTCGCATTTAAGCTCACACTTGTGATCGAGCACTTGACTGACTTCTTTTTAACACACCTTTATATCTTCTGGGTGTGTATAAATATATATATGTATATATATATATATATATATATTATTTACTTATGTATATATATGTAGATATACATATATATATATGTGCATGTTGTAAATGTAGTATATATGAAGATAGATAAGCGTACGATACGGACATTTTTCGCAGTTTTCCCTCCTTTTTACAGACTGACCTTTGGTATGATAAGTATCTACTATCTATTCGTGTGTTTTCTATTCACGTGTTCGCATTAGACTATCACCGTATCAGCAGAGCACACTAGAAGGACAAATACATCCACTCACCATGACAACCAGAACATTACATTTTCTATTTTTCTCATGTTTTATTTACTGTTTTTATTTGTTTTAAAAGCAGCCGTAAGGCAAGTGACCTTTCTTGGCTCATTTCGTAGTTAAGACGATGTTTTATTTTGTTTTTGCTTATGTTAGTTTAATTTTTTAACCCTATTTATCTGTAGATATGTCTTTTGGCAAATGCCAGCTTCGACATTCGTTGCTATTCCTAGTATAATTCGTGGCGATGAATTTATAGAAAATTGCCTCTGCGAATGGGGGGAAAAAAAGATAGGGAAAAATAATAAAATTACAGAAAAATAAACACCGAATAGGCAGATGTGCGAGTAGATGCTTTCGTTATGTTAAATCAAACTAACATGTGTTTTGTGTGTTGTACAGAGATTTATTTGAAAATCTTTCTCTTTAATCTCTCTCTCCTTAGACACATATATATATGTGTGTGTGTGTGTGTGTGTGTGTGTGTGTGTGTGTGTGTGTGTGTGTGTGGTGGAGAGGGCTCCCCGTAAACCGTGGTGAAGGTAAAGTTTCTAGCAGAAGCAAATCTCTGATTTAAAAAAAACATAAAGCGGGAGAACAGTACCTGCATTAAGCTGGTCTGCAGTTTAACTTGCTGCTGGCTATCTTGCTCTTGCTTGTTGCTGGATCTCAACAGATTGAACCGAGAGAAAGACTTAGCTGTCGTACAAAGCTAAGACTCTGTAGCATCATCGGTATATAGATACTCTCTCAGACACTTGCCTATAACAATGGTCCTGTAGCGATGGAAGTCATTTTTGGGCTTATGGACTTTAAGTGTCTGAGGAAGTGGTACTCGTCTGACAATAAGTTGCAATCATATATATATATATATATATATATATATATATATATATATACAACAGGAAAATTCTTGATAATAGAAAGCTATATACTATTGCATACAGATTTATTCATCAATTTTAAGCTAAGGAATCCGATACAAGATGCAGGAGTTATCAAAGCTCATTTGCCAGGCATTTTCAAGTCTAATGCTTTTCATTACAGAAGAAAAGGAGATTTTAGGTGACAAAATAGTGATGTACATTTAATAATAGGCATATTTTGTTATCCTTTCTATTATGTATATGTTAGAAGGTCTGGAAACGTCATCAAGAGAATTATTAAATAATAATGATACTTTCACTATGTTAGAGTGGGATTTTAACAGAATTGGGCGGTAAAGGCATGAGATACGTTTTTGGAATAGAAATTGTATGTTATGGGAATTAATTAATAAATCAACAAAGTAGTATCTAATGAATTAGAAACATTCTGTTCTATACAATTAGAATAAAGAATAAAAGATAAGGAAAAAGAATAATACAATTAACTATGTGAAAAATGGAACATAGAAGTGAAAAAAAAAGTAAAAAAAAATATATAAATCTTCAGACAAGAAGTGGAATGGATTGATGAACACTGCTAATATGGCGCTTTATGGTAATGGGCCAGGTTTGGTACAGGTAAGATACAGAAAAGTGAAAGCAGACGATAAGGTTAGGTATTAAGGTACAAACATATATAGTGTAAGGAATATAAAGTACAACAAGAGCAATAATAATAATAATAATAATAATAATAATAATAATAATAAATGCAAATCCATCTGCAAATGTTATCAGAACAGGTAGTGAGCACTAGAAAACTGGGGAGACGTAGAGAATACCACATGCTATTTTCAAGGCGAGGTCCTTTATGATCTTTGTGAAAGCTCCTTGTGGGCCAATAATAACAGTAGTAGTATGAGGAGGTCTCTTAAAATATAAAACATAAATCTATATATCTATAAAAGAGGAATTGTATTTTATGTTGTGTGTATGTGTGTAAAATATCTATAGAGTAAGTATCACAAAATTAACCACTTAATTTTTTTATATTTTTTTAATTACATTTTCACCCCAAACAAGGCACATTGCCACTCAGGTGTAGGGGGCTACTATCAGGGTCAGCAACTACGGGGGCACTATGAAGGGATTTGGGCAGCAAGATGTCGGTTCACGTTGCACTTGAACTTCTGTATGTCAGTACAGTTAGGGAAGCATGATCCTGGAATGGAATTCCAGAGTCTAACGCACCTGGGTAAGAAACTACTGGAGTAGAAGGATCTTTTTCATCTAGGGATCTCTACTGTGTGGGGGTGGGATTTAGCTGCCTGTCGGGTTTGTCGAAGGTGTCTGCGACGTGGGGGCACAAGTGTCTGCAGTTCGTCAGACCACTCACCATTAAAATACTTGTAGAACAAGCAGAGGGATGCAACGTTTCGTCGATGGGACAGAGGCTGAAGCTTAGATGCCAGTTCAGGGCCTATCAGATTGGCGACTCTCTTTTTAACCTTGTCTAGGAGCGCGAGACTAGTAGTAGACGCACCAGCCCAGATGTGACAAGAATACTCCATACATGGGCGAATGGTGGCCTTATAGAGATACAGGATACTTTCAGGTGTCAGTAGTTTTCTAGCACGGTAGAGAGAGCCTACCTTTTTTGCAGCGGCCCTGGCAATGTTTTCAATATAATTCTTCCAGCTCATGTTTCCTGTGAATGTTAGGCCAAGCAGTTTGAAAGATGTACTCTCAACAGGGAGTCACTGGCCATTGCTATTGGTGGCAGAGAAGGTTTCTTGTAGTTATTGAAAGAAACCAGTTTGGTTTTGGCAGCATTGAATGTGACCATCCATTTATGTCCCCATTCCACTACAGATTGGAGGTCATCCTCTAGTGTTTTTGCCATTTCTTTAGATATGTGTTCATTTGTTTTCCTGTCATGCCTTTTATAGAGTGTAGTGTCATCAGCATATATACCCATCTCAGAGGCAGTTTTGTCTGGGAGGTCATTAATAAATATCAGGAACAATAGAGGTCCAAGAATAGACCCCTGAGGCACTCCCGCATTTATATCACACTGTTTAGATGTTCGACCGTCGAGGACAACCTGGATTTTTCTCTTGTCTAAGAAGGATTCAATTATGCTAAGTATTCTACCAGTGATACCGTATGATTTAATTTTCCTGAGGAGACCCTTGTGCCATACCCTGTCAAAAGCCTTAGATATATCTAGAGCTACCGCTCTGCCCTCCCCCGCTTTATCCAGTGAATGGTATATACGTTCAGAGATTACAGTGAGAATGTCAGCTGTGGAACGGGCTTGTCTAAATTCATATTGTTTGTCAGTCAGAAGTTTAGCGTCTGTAAGGTGCCGGACTAGAGCATGGTTAATTATGGTCTCAAATATTTTGGCGAAAAGTGGGAGGAGGCTAATGGGGTGATAATTTGATGGGTCAGTTCTTTCGCCAGAATTCTTGAATATTGGTACCACAGAAGCGGTTTTCCAACAGCCCAGAAAGCATGATTCATTAAGGCATTTGTTGAAAAGTTTGGAGAGAACTGGAGCTACTTCGGCAGAGCACTTTTTTAATAGCACAGCTGGGATGAGATCAGGTCCGCATGCTTTGAAAGTGTCAAGATTTATTATGATAGCATGTACCTGAGCAGGGGTGATTTTTAGATCGTCTAGCGTGGCGTCTGTCCGCAAAGGAAAGTCAGGCAGGGGGTGGTTGGTAGGGTCCAGTGTGTAGTTCGAGGCAAACCGGCTGGCAAGCATATTAGCAAACAACCTCGTGATTGTTGGTTGGTGGGGGAATTGTTGATTGCCCGTTGTTTACTACACTGCTGTAGATTTTCCAGAAGTCATAATTATATGAATCAGATTATTTTTCTAAAACGTATCTCAGAGTACTTTTACTTCGTAAAAAAATAAGCCTATTATTCATTTTATTATGTGTAATCGTATTTTTCCAACACATTTTGATCACAGGAAAATGAGTAAACAAACGAAAATTTATAATTTATTTCACGTCTTCGTCTCTAGAAATTTTTAGTCTACCGTTTTTAGCTTTAAAATATTTTAGAAGCATTGACAATCTGATTCATTAGTATTATTGTACGTATGTGTCCTTTGAGTTCAGCTAGATAATCCAGGGATTTTTTTTGTATACTTTTGCTGTGATAAAAATCCATGCAAAAGAACCGATAGGCATTATTCTGGTGATTCTAGAAATCATAGCGTGGAGTCACCCCAATCAATTTATCTATATGGAAGTCGTATGCGGTGATACTATGACATGCCAAAAAACGGTGTTCTTTTGTAAATGCCGGAAGAAGGCGTTTGGCGACTCGGTTTGAAGTCAAGTAGTGCTTTTTGTGTTAGAATATTTGATTGAATTTGAATTATAAATTGAAATCCATATAAAATTCGTAATTCGGCTTTCAACGGTATTTCATACGTATTTTTATTCGGCTTTCAACGGTATTTCATACGTATTTTAATTTATAATTCAAATTTAACCAATATTCAATGAAATACGCTTGAAAGCCGAATAATAACGCAATATTATGAAAATATACAAGTATTAACTTGTTTAAAACTAATATATTTTGAAGTTATACCCTATTCCTCAGAATTTTATATATTTTTTTCTTTTTTCGTCGCTATCATGTTAAATTGAAGAAAAACAGTTAATGAAGAATCCACGTTTGCGGTGTGATTTTTGTAAATGCCCGGTGAATGCGTTTTGTTAACACGATTTCAACGCCAGGAAATTGTTTTTCGTGTTAGAAGCGTAGATATAATTTGAATTTTAAATTACAAACTGAAATTCTGCTTTCATACTTACTTCATACGTATTTTAATTTACAATTCAAATTCTATCAACGTTTCTTACACGGATAACACTTCCCTGCCTTTTATATCGCCTTGCCAAACGCACTATTCAGGAATAATAGAATTTCATGGTCGCAAATGAGAATAGTTGAAATGTTATTGTTGAGAAATCAGTATTTTCTATTAGTGAAGTGCAATGGTTATTTTAGATGTCTTAGCGTTTAATCCAGTTAATAAGGGTGTCAGGTCAATATAGTTATAATGATTTACACGGTCATTTCTGAGAGAGTTGGATGACTTTTATGGTAGAGGGAAAAATACGAACTACTTCATCTATAGATCTTGACAATTGTCAGGTGTCGCTCGTAGGAAGTGAGAAAGGATTTCTTATAACGAACAAATGTGTCTGTAACGGCGTTCAAAAGTTACACAAGATGGTGGGTAAAAGTTTAGAAACAATAAACTTGTATGTAGCATTTGTTATTGCAAACCTACCATAATTTGGTTCAGAGGGGAATTTCTGTAATCAAATTATTAAATATGGAAGATATATACATGGTGGAACGATACATTGTCATTCTCAAGATAACAATGCTACAGCTTTAGTTTAAAACTTTTATTGAACTAATCAATTCAAGTAATTTGATTATGTAGTAGAGCTGACGTCTAATCAATGTGACCACCTTTAGCCTTAATAATCACCTCGATAGAGCTCCAGAACTAGAAGTATACCTTTTCCATGAGAGGTGACGGGAGCTCGGCAAATACTCGGCGTATGGCAGCAATCAAGCTGGCTTTGATGTTGTGGAAGGTCATGTCGGTGATGTTCTCGACGTATGACCAAACGAGGTAGTCCAGCGCGTTTAGGTCAGGGGAGCACAATAAAAAAATATAAAACATAAATACTCTATTCTATTTATGTACTTTTAGGGTAATAAAACTTAATAAATACTTAGAACAATACTTATTGCATAATTGTGAGAAATCTGTGAGACGTAATAATACGTCTCATATGAAAATCTTGTCGACACGACGATAATTGCAGTTGGGAAATTACAAATTATACTGAGTACAGTATAGTCTTTTCTTCTTGTAGACTTGTGTAGTTGGTCTGCATGTCTTTTATCTGTTCTTGTCTGTAGAACCATAGTAATGACAAGAGTTTTGCTGTTTTTTCTTTATTCTTTTTTTACTGACTTTATCATCGTAGTAATTAAATCGATGAAGCTGGGTCCGATATATGTATTAAATAAGGCAAGTTTCCTAGACTGGGCTCATGTAACAAAGTGCTGTAGAAACGCAAAATGTTATGATTCATTACACTATTACACATCTATAAAGTCTGAATGTTACAAATACCTGAATGTGAGGTTGTGATTTTTTATAAAGAACAGTTTGAGGATCTTTTGGTTATCATATTAACATGTGAGGGCCATCTTAATTGAACAGAACTGACTCTAAATTATTCATGGCTGCCAGAAGTTTATTTTATTTTATTCAGCATAAAGTGATTTACTGTTTCTTTAATCTTTATTCATCGTTTTCTGTGCATATTTCAGGCAGATTTAAATCGTTTCACTAAATCCGTAATCAGCGTTGACATGTTGTTCCGAGATTGGAACGAGACCCGTGTTCATAATTACTGGCATTAGAACAGTTTATTTAGGAGGCTTGCTACAAATACCGATCAAATATTTCTTTGTAATTGGTTAAACTTATATTTATAAAAAGTATAAATCACCACAAGTTGAATAGTACATCTAAGTGTAGAAATGAATAACGATAAAAATATACATTATTAGCAAAAGTAGACGCAGACAGTCGCATTACAATATGATACGACACATAGTGTTGATAATTCAAATGTTTAAAATGTCATCTACGTTTATATTTTACATTGGTTAAAGTTCCATTAAAGAACATTATATATACATATCTATACTATAATAATAATCAAATAGCTACGGAGACTAATGTTTCATCCTTTCGGAAATCATCCGATCAGTGCAGAGTGTCAGGATTTACACCAGTCGTTAGATTCGAACCCGGCAACAGAAGCCATCTTTAGTTTCATTAGCAAGGATCTTATCCATTTGGCTTCGGTTAACCGCGGGTAACATTGTTGAAATTTAAACATTTCTTTTTAAAATGCCTTTTACAGTCTGTCAGAGTGATCTAATCATTATATGCTGATCATCGCATAACAGCTAAATTGAGCGACTTTTTATTTCAACTGAAAGTGCTCACCGATAAAAAGCGAGTTTCTTAAAGGAATATAGGTATTTTTAATTTAGTTTATGTATATATATATATATATATATATATATATATATATATATATATATATATATACACACACACACAAATATACAAATATAGGGCTCCCGTAAACCGTGGTGAAGGCAAACTTTCTAGGAGAAGCAAATCTCTGATTTAAAATACCATAAAGCGGAAGACCATTACCCGCATTAAGCTGGTCTGCAGTTTAATTTGTTGCTGGCTATCTTGCTCTTGCTTGTTGCTGGATCTCAACATTTTGAACCGAGAGAGAGGCTTAGCTGTCGTACAAAGCAAGGACTCTGTAACATCATCTTTGTATAGATACTCCCTCAGACATTTGAGCTCATGGATTTTAAATGTCTGAGGGAGTGGCACTCGTCTGACAAGACGTTGCAATAATCATATATATATATATATATATATATATATATATATATATATATATATATAATAAAAATTACAATTAAATTTACCAAAATGATCGAAGATGGTAAAATTAAAGTATATTATAAATATTAAAGAATTAATATTTATAAAGTAATCTCAGCCAGATGTAAACACTTATGAAGTGTTTCCTTTTCAGATTAAATATGTTTTTAACTCTTTTTTATATATATGGTAAAGTATGTAAACTAAGTGACAAAAGCCTACATTCCAAATTTCAAAATGTTGACCACTTTACCATTTATTCTTTTAAGTATGTTGACATGTGAAATTCTTAACAACACATGTTTCGTAGCACAAAATCCTTTAATTCCAATATCTAAAAGTAAATAAATGCACATATCCGAAAATTACTTTTTTTTCTTTTTATTAATCCATATTCCCGTATTAATAAATGGTATTCATTTTTATATACCTTAGTAGAAAATATTTTATTTCATATTTTATTAATCTATAATTCATAATTTGTCTATATATGTTTATAATATTTATAACTGTCAAATTTGTAACACATGTATTTATATTTGTCAACACACTTAACGAAAGAAGTAGTAAGATAGTCAATAGTTTGACATTTAAAATATAACATTTTGTCATTTATTCGTTAAAAACTATGTAATTACATCGGGCTTCATAAATTAAAGGATTGGTATCAATAAAAGGTGAAAAATAATTGAAGAAATGCACACGCACATACAAACACACAAACACACACACACACACACACATATATATATATATATATATATATATATATACTATTTTATTAGTCAATAAGTCAAAGAGGTGTGTCAATTTTATTTGTTCCGTTCATTATTCAGACTTTTGTTCGAAGATAATTCGATTATGGACAACTAAACGCAAAACCTCGAAACAGATTAATAATACAATCGGATCCGATTGGTTAGTTAACTATTAAAATACTACTTAGATATATAAATAAATCGCAAACAATAAATCAACCCATTTAGTCAGCTGATTTTCCCTGGGAATAAACTTGAACGCTTATTTACCATAGCTATCTTTGTATAGTGTTTTAACTTAATAAAATAAATTGATTCAAAGATGGGGATTGTACCATGAAAACGACTTCAGTTTTGTACTCCAGAATTTCTTTTTCGACGCAGTACAACTATTGTCAATGTACTGTGTATGCGTATCCGATGCGCGCTTTGATATACGAGGGTCGTTCTTACAGAAAAGCATCCAATTTTTACGAGGTGAAAAAAGTTGAAAAGCTACGAAGAAGGTATTGATACTATCATGCACCTGTGTAGGGGAGAAATGATGATGATGATGATGATGATGATGATGATGATGATGATGATGATGAGGTGTATATATTATTGTGTCTGTGGTCTCTATATAATTCTGACATGGCTATGACCGTCTTTCTCTTTGCGTGTGGTATTCTTTCGTGTGTGTGTGGGTATATAACATATATGCACATAATGAAAGTTCAACCTACTCCGTCTGTTCTCCTTGTCTTCTATCTCGTTTCTTTTACCTGGAACCAAAATGCACCCCCCCCAAAAAAAAACAGAACGCGTTTCATATTAGTGGACGCAGTCTTTATTCATGGAATTGTCACATTCTCTGAAAAGGTTTCCTGTAAACAACCCATTTCTGATTTCTTCTTTATCTTTCTTTTCTTATTTCCTAGATGACCAGTCTTCTTCGAATCTAGCGAACTACCTTTTAACTGCTTTGATGAACTGACCGGACTAAACTCTCAACTGAACTCTAAAAATTCCCCATGCGCGTTTCTATTTATACCAGGGTATATAATTCCCGTTAACCGCTTGCGTCCAAAATACACTCAATGACCAGTCTTGAAACACAGATGCACGCTTTGTCAATGAAACTCACCGAGTTTGATGTGTCACCTTTCTGCACGTGTTACATGATAAGGGCTGTCCCCTTTTCATGTAAGTATAAAAATAGAGAGGTTTAGTTAAAATGAAAATGAAATAGAATAGACGAAATTCGAACCTCGTAATTTAGGTTTAGAAATAGATTACGAGAGAGAATTAGAAAATGGAATGTAAAAACAAACCATTGTTTAGCTTAGAGATAAAATAGTTTTAAGAAAAGGAATGTGCATTTGTCAATTCTGTCATGAAATTGACTTGAGGAATGCAACTATAGGATAATTAGTTTTTAACATATTGGAAATATAGGTTACTGGAAATATAAACAGAGGAAAATGTTTTGGACACGCATTTTCAGAACACGTGAAAGAAGACACATGTTTTAACATGGGTATGACGTCATGGAAAATGGGAAGTTCTCGATATAGTTAGAAACTTTAGAGTTAAGCAAGAGAGTCTGAGGACGAGAGACGACAGTCTGGAGTCCAGAGATGGACAGTCGAACGTCTGGAAACGGCGTTGGAAGTTGGATTTTATAGTCTTATAATCGAATTTGGAGTTCTCATCGGGGCTCGTGGCGCGGTATATACAGGCCATCAATCTCTACAGTTCCATGTGAGCATTGTCTGAAGATAGGGGGTTTAATCCTACCCAAAACATGCCACAGGTTTAAATTGGCCAAGACGTGATGAGACAACAACAACTATGGAAGCCAGTAATTACTGGAGATTACGTTGCGAGAATCAGCATTCCTATCCCGTCGCGGTTAATCAGTTTAAGAAAGCTAGAAGATGATTTAGCCAAAACGTGCTGAAACAACAACTATGAAGACGAGAATAACCGTCCACAAATAATTAAATAAACAAGGTATGATACGTCATTTAGTAGTAATTAATAAACAAGGTATGATACGTCATTTAGTAGTAAATGCAAGGAGAGACGCTGTTCGAGTAGTAGTGATCGCAATGAAAGATGACTCATCTTCACGTTATACTAGTAGTAAACCCAGTAAGCGAAAATTTTTGCTTTGTATATTCTGTAAATGATAAATCCATGTGAAGAGGCTGTAGATCCTAATAATAAACGCTTTTGTTTCATAGGTTTTTAATAACATTCGTTGTGAATACAAAAGCAGTTTGTTTATTCTCTCAATATATTATTTAATTGGAATTCATTATTGAGATGAGTATTATTTATTAATTTTATTTATTGTGGGCTATTATCCTCCTACAGATGAGGATAATAGTCCGCAATAAATAAAATTATTAAATAATACTCATCTCAATAATGAATTCCAATTAAATAATGTATATCATTCGGTACGGAACCGAGCATGGAAGATTAGATAATAAATAAACATAAATTTATAAGACCAAAAAAATCAACCATTTCGCCTTCGGTGCCCGTGGCGCAGTTAAAGGACATATTGAATATTTACGGTTCAAGGTGAGAATTATCTGAAGATAGCGGTTTCAATCCTTGGCCAAAACGTGGTGAGATGACAACAACTACGGTGGATGCAGTCAGGAGGTTCCTATCACGTCGCGGTTACCACCTGGAGAAGGCCAGTGGAATATTTAGCCGAAACGTCGTGAAACAAGTAAGAAAAACATGAGAATAATAGTCCGCAATAAATAAAATTATTCTCGGAATATTTTATTAATATAGGGTGCGGCTGAAATATATAAACATATTTATATGCCGTCTTCCCAGTCACGCTGGTGCAGTTTCTGAGCAATCAGTCATTTGTATTAATGAAAGTGCATATTTTTTAAAATTACATTTTCACCCCAAACAAGGCACATTGCCACTTTGGTGTAGGGGGGTACTATCAGGGGCAACAATGACTGGGGTACTATGTAGGGATTTGGGCAGCAAGATGTCGGTTCACGTTACATTTGAACTTCTGCACGTCAGTACAGTTGGGGAAGCAGGGACCTGGAATGGAATTCCAAAGTCTAGCGGTTATGGGGAAGAAACTACTGGAGTAGAAAGATCTTTTACATCTAGGGATCTCTACAGTGTGGGGTGTGATTTAACAGCCTATCGGGGTTGTCGAGGGTGTTCACGTCGTGGGGCACAAGTGCTTGTAGTTCGTAAGAGCATTCACCACTAAAATACTTGTAGAACAGGCAGAGGGATGCAACGTTTCATCGATGGGACAGAGGCTGAAGCTTAGATGCCAGTTCAGGGCCTATCAGATTTGCGACTCTCTTTTGAACCTTGTCTAGGAGCGAGAGACTAGTAGCAGATGCACCAGCCCAAATGTGACAGCAATACTCCATAGATGGGCGAATGCTGGCCTTATAGAGGTGCAGAATACTTTCAGGTGTTAGTAGTTTTCTAGCACGGTAGAGAGATCCCACCTTCCTTGCAGCGGCTCTGGCAATGCCTTCAATATAATTGTTCCAACTCATGTTTCCTGTGAACGTTAGGTCAAGGAGTTTGAAAGATGTACTCTCAGATAAAGAGTCGTTCGCCATTGCTATGGGTGGTAGAGAAGGTTTCTTGTAATTATTGAATGAAACTAGTTTAGTCTTGACGGAATTGAACGTGACCATCCATTTTTGTCCCCATTCCACTACAGATTGGAGGTCATCCTCTAGTGTTTCTGCCATTTCTTTAGGTATGTGTTCATTTTTTTCCTGTCGTGTCTGTTATAGAGTGTAGTGGAATCAGCATATATACCCACCTCAGAAGCAATTTTGTCGGGGAGGTCCTTTATGAATATCAGTAACAGTAGAGGTCCAAGGACAGACCCCATTGGGGCACTCCCACATTTATATCATATTGTTTAGATGTACAACCGTCGAGGACAACCTGGATTTTTCTCTTATCTAAGAAGGATTTAATTATGTTAAGTATTCTACCAGTGATGCCGTATAATCTAATTTTCCTGAGGAGTCCCTCATGCCATACCCTGTCAAAAGCCTTAGATATATATTGAGCTACTGCTCTGCCTTCCCCCGCTTTTCCCAGTGAATGGTATATACGTTCAGGGATTACAGTGAGGATGTCTGATGTGGAACGGGCTTGTCTAAATCCATACTATTGGTCAGTCAGAAGCTTAGCATCTGTAAGGTGATGGACTAGAGCATGGTTTATTAAGGTCTCAAATATTTTGGCGAAAAGTGGGAGGAGGCTAATGGGGCGATAATTTGATGGGTCAGTTCTTACGCCAGAATTATTGAATACTGGTACCACAAAAGCAGTTTTCCAACAACCCAGAAAGCAAGATTCCTTAAGGCATTTGTTGTAGAGTTTGGAGAGAACTGGAACTACTTCAGCTGAGCAATTTTTAATAGCACAGCTGGGATGAGCAGGGGTGATTTTCAGATCGTCTAGTGTGGCATCTGTCCGCATAGGAAATTGAGGTAGGGGGTGGTTGGAAGGCTTCAGTATGGAGTTGGAGGCAAACCGACTGGCAAGCATGTTAGCCTTCTCGGTTGCTGAGCAAACAACCTAGTGATTTTTGGTTTGTGGGGGAATTGTTGATTGCCTATTATTATTATTACACAGTTGTAGATATTCCAGAAGTCACGAGTTCCTAGTTTTTGTGCTTCGATGCGTTTTTTTGTGGTTTCCGTAAATTCTCTCTTAGCTGTCGCTATTTCTTTCTTAACGTTACTTCTAGCTTCTATGTACTTCTGTCTGTTTGAACTGGACTTATGTCGGTTAAATCTGCGGTATGCATGCTGCCTTTGAGCAATGACAGTTGCGCAAGTCGAAGTAAACCATTGGGAAGAGTGGGCTTGCTATAAAATTTCCGCATGGGACACATACGCTTCGATTGCAGTTTTGAACCATTCAGTGGTCTGGTTTGCGCACTATTCACAGGAAGAGAAAAATATTTCCCCATGGGGTATCTCTGATCAGATCTCTGATGGCTTCACAGTCAGCCTTGTTATAAACTGTCGTTGTTTTGAGCACTGGCTCCTCAGTTTCGTCTCTAGAGTGTAGGGTGATTTCAACCATTATCACTGCATGATCAGCGTTCCCTACTGGGCTGTCGGCATTCGTTATACAATCATCAGGAACTGTGGCCTAAAACAGATCTAGAAGTGATGCATGTTGTTCTTTCTGATCAGGGAAACTGGTTGGAAACGTAACAATTTGTGATAGGGAGTGATATATAGAGAAGCTATGAGCTGTGCTGCCCGCTGCATCTGTGTGAGTAGAGAATCCAAGCCAGTTTTTGGGGTGGACATTAAAGTCACCAAATACATGTACTTGTGCGCTAGTGTTGAGGGAGACTGCTGTGTCTATACTGTCAGAGGCTTTGTTTATTATGGTGCAGTTCTGGGTCGAGGGAGAGCGGTAGAGAAAGTAAAAGTAGCTAATGTTGTGTTGCAAGTTTAATCTAAAGGACATAAAGGCTTGATCATCCGATTCTAGGTTTGTTTCTCTAGTCAAGGGGAGGGTATTACGAATGTAAACTCCACGCCCGTGGATGTATCTGTCAGAGTCCTTACGGCAGAGTGGGTGATATCCAGGCATGTTAAAGTAGTTAGAAGGGATGGAGGAGTGTAGGTTAGTCTTACTTAGTGCTAAGATACCCGGGGTATTTGTTAGAAGAAATGCTTTAATATCAGCTACATTAGTTCTGAGCCCACGAATATTTGTGAATGCAAGGCTCAAGGGAGGAGGCAAGTTGGATTTGTTTGACCCTAAGCCTGGTTTAAGCTTATTTTTAGATTGTAGTGTCGTCATATTTTTTAAAGAGTTTCAGTTTAGGTAAGGGGGGGGCTGAACAACAGGTTATGCAGAGCATCAGACATGCATCACAAGTAGACCATCAGCTGACCTTTCTTCAATTAGGATTGTGGCCTCAGGAAAGCCCACCGGGGATTAGTGCAGGGTCCCTTTCCATGTGCGACATGACACTACAAACATCCCGATATCAGCGTGTAGAATTATTCTGACTGTTCGATCAGACAACCCCAAGGCCAAAGCACGTTTGTGAGCTGAACGGGTAGGAAATCGAATAACAGAAAGTCCCATAGCTGGAATACTGTCTGGCGTTCGAAAGCTTCGAAGTTTTCCAATTGGATTTCTTTTAAGTGTCGAACATGAAATTTGCAACCCATAGCTGTATTGATGAACTGTCTGGAAGAGCAACGCTTTGTCCTAACTCGAAAAGCTCACTGTATGGCAGTTACAGATTCGCCATTGTTTTAAAACATTTCTACATTTAAAGCACGATGTATACTAGTCCAAATCATATATCTTGACGAGGGTACCTGTAAAAATGGCAAGTTATTATTCGCATTCATAAGCAACATAAATGTGAAAGTTTAAAATATGGGAGATACTTTTGCCGCATATAACTCTAAGGATTTTTTAAAATAAATATTATTCTCCTATATAACTCCTATTAGATACTCTATGATGAATGTAACTTCAATTCAAAAATAGCTGTGATTAATAAACCGTTTCGATTATTTTCTGGAAGGAACTACATTTCTGTACATATTCTGTACATTAAAACAATAATAGTTAGAAATATAGTTTTTTCTTTACTTTTATTTACAACCCAAAAATACACATTGCCACTCAGGCATAAGTGATTACTAAGGATAACGTTAATAACAATGATTTAGGCGAAATGTTGGACACTCTATTAATTAATTATTAATTAACTTCAAATGAAACTTCTACGACATACATTATTTAGGCATATACATCTAAAGAAATCCATTATATCGTAAGATACTTATAAATATTTTAAATAAGTAATATGTACATTTATTTTTCGTATCGATTAACTTTAGTTTATTATTATTTATACTACTACTGCTGCTGCTGCTACTACTACCGGAATGATTATACGGTTATTCACACTTTTGGAGTCAGTAATATATTGTGGCTTATAACTTTATTAACAGATAATTTAACATAGATTCAATAGGATTATGAATTCCACATGCCCTTTTCAATAGTCCAAACGATATTTCTTATAGAAAATGTATTGATCGAAATTCAATATAAGATGTTACGGTTTAATTATCCTTTTGGCCCTTATAATGGAATCAAATTCTAAAAAAAAGAAATGACTTTCATTTTGGAAAATTGAATAATAAAAGAAAATACATCAACCATTTATGTTCAGAACCATACATGTAAAATTACAGTCGTTCCTCCAATAGTTGAGAATAGGGAACGCACATGTATATGTAAATTGCTGTTAATCGTTTCGATCAATCTACCGTCGTATTTTAACACTTACACCAACTTATGCACACCACACCCTGAAATAAGTACGAATAGAAATTTAAAAAAGTATAAATGTATGATTTTACGAATGTTATTTAGTATTATTGATGGGTACTGGAAACTAAAATAGCTCTTGTTTAAACATCGATTCTTACATATTAATAAGTTGGAATTAATATATATATATATATATATATATATATATATATATATATATATATATACTAGCATTTCAGCCTGGCGTTGCCTAGGTGTTTGGAGGTATGTGGTGAGCAAAAAAAAAAAAAAATGGTAGTAGGAATACAGGCTCGAACCCGTACCGAGAGGGAGAAAAATAACGGCGAAAACGTGACGTCTTTATTGTTACGACCACCGGCAAACCGAAAGGCTAGACAATCGAAAGGAGGGGATGACTTTCGAAAATATTAGCGAAAAAAGCGACCCCTCCCTGTTGAAAAGTGCCCAGTTTTAGGCAGACATGCAAACATACATACATACCTTTATATATTGGTAGCTCAAATTCTCGACCGAAACCGATTAAAAAGCTTGCCCTATCTTTGAATACCCTTTATGTAAAATTTCAAATGTTTAGACCAGAAATTGTCTAAGCAATTTGGAAGAGACCGCGGAGGTCAATTTTTTAAATTTTGACCCTTATTATGACCCCTTAAAATTTATTGTTTTGGGCTCAAATCAAGTTATTAAGTTAGATCCATGTCCATGGAACCTATATCTAATATTTCGAGTGCGTAGACCGAAAATTGTCGGAGGAGTTTGGTAGAGTGCTCAAAGGTCAAATCGTTGAACTTTAATCACTTAATCGCCAAATTTCTGGCCCAAAACCGATCACATTAATTTTCCCAAATCTCAGTAACCTGTATATCAAATTTCGAGTATGTAGACTAAAAACCGACATAGCTATTACGTAGGAAAATGTACACAGACACACAGACACACAGATTCACAGACACAGAGACACAGAAACACTTTCACTTTTATATATATAGATAGATATACTAGCATTTCAGTCTGGCATTGTCCGAGTGTTTGGAGGTGTATGTTTAGCAAAAAAAAAGTAGTAGTTAGAAGGCAGGCTCGAACCCGTACCTCGAAGCAGGAAAAGAACGGTAAAAACATGTTACGTCTTTGCTGTTACGACCACCTGCAAACCGGGAGTGACGTAGGTTTTAATTAAGGCTAGACAATCGAAAAGAGAGAATGACTTACGAAAATATCGGCGAAAAAAGCAACCCCTCCCTGTTGAATAGTGTCCAGTTGAAGGTGAATGAATTAATGTTTTTAGTCAATTTTTCGCTATTTGTCGTCTGAAAGATCGGGCTCCAAACGATACTGATCTTGTGAAAATCTGTCGCCTCTGTCGAACGTTTTAGGCAGACATGCAAGCATACATACATTTATATATTATTAGCTCAAATTTTCGATCCAAACCGATTAAAAAGTTTGTCCTATCTCTGAATACCCTTTATGTAAAATTTCAAATGGTTAGACCAGAAATTGACTGAGTAATTTGATAGAGACCGTAGAGATATTTTCTTTTAAAACTATGCCCCCTATTATGACCCTTTAACATTTATTGTTTTGGGTTCAAATCCAGTTATAAATTTAGATCTATGTCAAAGAAACCTATATCTAAAATTTCAATTACACCCGAGTCGTCGGAAGATCCCAGTAGAGAAAGAACGGAAGTTGTGAGAAAATAAGTGTAGGAGACTTGCATACTGGATGTCAGTGTCGGGGACACGGGTCGGTTCATGAACAATCTGAGTGAAGTCATAAGCAGTGGAAAAATTGTGACAGAATCTCCCTTCATCATCAGTCTTCTTTGAGTGGATTAACTATTCCACATTGTGGACATTGAAGTCTCCACAGACGTGAATGTTTGCTGCGGTATACGCAGACAGAACATGGTCAATTTTCTCATATATGCTTTTTAAATATAGTAACTCTACTGTACTGGGGGCGATAGAGTGCAAATATAAACGCGGTTGTGTGAGCAAGTGCAACCCGGAAACACATGTAGGGTAAGTTAGAATCTTCTCTGGAGATGTCCCTGCCACATCGAAAGTTGTCTTTAATGTAGTCACATACTCCATGCCCATGGCGATCTTGAGGGTCGGATTTAGAGGTTAAGTTAGAGTATCCTTTAATTACGAAACCATCTAGGGAAGTCGTTGGTCCAATGCCAGTTTTGCTTAAGAATAATATGTCTGGTTTAGTCTCCTGTAATAGAGTTTTAACCTCTGGAAGGTTGAAACGTAGACCGCTGATGTTGGAGAAAGAGACATGGTAGTGGAGGCCTACGTTGGAAGTTGGCGATTTGTGTTTTATCCGGTATTTTTCTGGAAATCTTTCATAATTGAGATTTGTGATTTGTGGAATTCTTTCGCAGACTTGCTTTGAGCATGGCAGAGAGGGAAGGTAAGAGAGAAAAAAACGAATAATGTGTGTGTTTTTGTAGCACATGATAAGGTAAAGCCGTAACAATTACCCACTAATATGGCATCGAGACCCTACCAGAAGCTACTGAATGGTCCAGAATCTATTCACCAAATGGCAATACAGTAGCCCTAGTACTTTACACCTGCTGATAGGACAGTCTCCTTAGTGGTTAATCCAAGGTCCATGTCCTTGACAATCAGGCGGATAACGTCAGCCCAGTTAAAACGTTTACCGCCAGTACCCTAACTATTGATATGGCAAAAGAACATAGACAAAGAAACAGAACTTCCAACATCTCTGGCAACTGTTTACAGAAGACACTGCCGGCCTACTATACAGCTTTTTCTTCTCTCTTTGTCAGAACAATCAACATGAGGACGAAAAGACAAATAAGCAGAAGCGAGAGTAATGAAAACTGGCGATAATGCATCAACAATGTATTGTCTAGTCTCCATTAAAAAAGGATTAAAGGGGCGTATTACTATTTACTTAGTATAAGTCCGTAGTTCTAATTTGAAATTAAAGGTATTATTATAAGATATCTTCCTCTCTCATATTTACGCGTGGATTTATATAGTGGAATCAACATGACACTGTTAGTTATAGATTTCATTATTCTTTTTTTGTTCTGAATAGTGTCCTTAGATATATTTTCTACAGAAATTCGTCGGAGAAGTATCGAAAATAGAAGAAAACCCGATCCTAATAACAATGTTTCTTTCTTATAGAAAAAAATAATTTTCGGGGTAATATCTTTCTATTACACCAACCAAGCGATACAATTCTCAGCAAATCAAAGAAGATTCGATTTTCAGCAAATCGTTTTCCTAAAAACAAAAGAAAAACAAAAGCACGAAACTATTGTCATCTGCGGATATAGCTCAGTGGTAGAGTATTTGACTACGGATTGAATAGTCCCCCCTTTTTAGCCCAGGTGTATATAACCATTTAAATTTATTATTCCTTTATCTAGAAAGCACCATTTAAAATCCCTGCAAATCATTTCTTCGCTTTCATATGTTAAAACTAAACATTAATCAGAAGTGACTTTTCCAGGCAATTTGTCGTCAAACCTAAATATCAGCTGACGTGATATTGTAAAAAAACACAGATGGAATTTGATGAACGAAGGACATTGTCATTATTATTTTATTTTTATTTTTTTGCGAATTAATCCACTAGGGAAATTATTCCTCGTAATATATAATACTCTATAGAGGATTGGTGCTATAATAATACATACGCAATCTGCATAAATTAAAGTATCATGTGTAAGGGTATTGTACGACCGGGCAATCCGGGGAGTTCAGCTAGTAAATATATATAGAAGAGAGTGGAAAAATATTTGACACAAATAAAATATATCAGCAATGCCATACGAATAAAATATTCTGATTAGTTAGTTAGAATAGTTGGCGAAATACAGGTCATTTGTGAGCGATTTCACTTTTCCTGAACGGCTGGATGTTAACAATAGAATTTGGCAAATGGCATTTAGCAAAGGTTATTAAAGGTATTTCTGAAGAAAAGAAACAAAAAAACACGGCTTATGCATAATTTATTGTTTCTTTTTAAAACAATGATGTCCGGTCAATTTTCCGCGTCAAATTAGAGTGTCGTAAGAGAAGAAATAACAGAAAGAATGTTTTTTTCTACTTTTAATTGTTTTCGTTTCGTCTGTTCATTAGGAAATATTCTTCTCGTTTTAGAAGTTACAAATAATTAATTGCAACGAGTTGCTAACAATATATTTTCACTTTTCTTCTACTTCTGAATTGCCTCCATTTTTTTCACTTATTTTTAACCACAAGCCGAAATACCTTCCAAGGCATTTATTGTTTAAATAGAGTTTTAGTTCGTCATAGATTTTTGCCAGGTTAGTTAGCTTGTTATTTCCAACTCGTTCCCAGATCAATGACTGGAAAATCGATATTTCACGATATTCTATGGCGATTTTTAGTTCTTTTCTCGGCGAACCAGTGTTAGTTCTTACCTGATTCACATACGCAATGACTGGCTTTAATCTTCTTTGTTTAACCTGTTTTGGTTCCCGTACCAACTCTTGCTTCGTCCTCCACATATGTCGAATGTTAACTGAATCTGAGTGTTGTTTTACTCACGTCTTGTATAAGTCTCTGTTTGTTAACCAGTCCTTCCGCAATAAAACTAAGACTGTTCTTAACATTTATCAGAGATAGCATTTCACACTTCATAAAGTCCGCACTTTATTCTGCATAATCACATTGACACATCAGTTCCCGTTAGATCGACGACGATTTTCTATTCAGTAGTAAAACTTTACTACTGAATCGGAATACTAGACTTGTTGCATGTGCTCTCCCCCGTTTGTCTCGGTATTGGTTACAACTAAATTCAGGCAGTACATACTCAAAGAATTTTGGTTAATGATTGCGCATCCCTTGATTCACGATTATACGCTTATGAATTCTTAAAGGGGATATCCATTGTTTCTCAAGACTGAATGGAGACCTTATTATTATCACTGCTGCCCCATCCCGCAAAACACAACAAAATATAAAGGACCGACTTTTTAGTTTTTTTCCAGTAATATAGCAACATTTTAAGCGTAAAGCATTACATTTTATACTAATTAAGAGTGACATCAAAATAAGTATATTATACACCAAATAAATAGTCAATTAGATAAATATACTAAAAAGAAAATTTAATAGTGAAACAGCATCAGATTAGCAATGTTGTAAATAAGAGAAACAACCGAATTGTCATTATAGTGGCCGGCAAGCATTATTTATATAGTCAAAGGGTGTTTCGTAATTCTTATTACAGTTTTCTCTGCATAAGCTTCGAAATTTGGTTAATATATTACTATTTAATTAATTTAATTTAATTCAATAATTCTGCTAACATTTACTTTGGTAGAAATAGTGTTTACAGAAGTCTAACACGGTTGACTACAAAATTGAGGATATGACCATAGAAATCCTGACATCAGCTGATATTTTGAACGTATTATTTTTACGTGGAATTTAACAAAAAGTTCCTAATGTGACGTGACCGTCCCAGGGGGGCGATTGGACTCACCGCAGGCGGGGGGAGAGTCCCAAAATTCTGGAGAATCCGGGCAGATATGATTTTTATTCTTTAATTATCGTTTGTGTGCCCGGGTGATGGCAAAGCCTTGCTGAGAGAAAGATTGGATTTGTAAATTTCATTGTTTTATAAAAAGGCGATAACTCAATGTCACTTTGAGAAGAGGTAAGGAAAACATAATTTCGTTTTCGATGCCAACGAATGATGACTCAAGGTTAGAGGAGAAATGTTTAGCCTTTAGAGAGATGGAGAGAGAGGGGGAAGAGGTGAGTTATAGTGTAGACACGTTGACCGGAAGTTTAGATCAGCTGATTGGATTGCGTGCGAGTCATGTGATCACGGTAGCTGAATCGTTGAGATTTGATTTGGACTCAGAAGACAACGGACGGCTTCCCGTTGTCTCCTCCTCTTCACTGGGGGGACGAACGCTGACGTGTGTAGAAGAAGAACCGACACAGGCCGATTTCACTTTCCACTTTCTGCAGGACATCTGGGAAAAGTGAAATAAACTATAGAACTAATTCCTTGTGTTGGAGTGATTGAATCTTCATCCAAAAACAGGTATCAAGTCTCCCTCCAGACGAGAAATTCCAGATGGTCCAACATCGAAGAAGCAGAGGTAGGTTATGAAAATACATGTCACTCACACACGATTCCCTTTATGATACAACATAAATATATAATATAACACGTCATCTCTTCTAATCCATTATTAGATATAAGATAATCAAACACTCAACCCTTTATTATAGAGCAACAACGTAACACAATTACCCCAAACCGAGGTTACGGGCTTAACCTTCCGGTCGTAAGAAAGGCGCCTGCAGTCCACAGGTGCAACCGGAAAAAATAGAGCCTCCCCTTGAGGTGACGTAACTAGACGCGATTGGTCTAGGAATCGCCCCGACTTTCCCTCACCCCACTGTATGAACCGGTCTACAGCGTCGAGACCGCAAATTGAGTTAGAGAATCGAGCTAAGTTTGGTGGGAATCAAGCACAATCAAAGAGTCGCCACACCCTCTCTTCCCGCATCATTTCACCGCAATACCGAAAGTAATTAATCTATTTTTTGGCTGAATATTGAACTTTTTCTCCATAACCAAAAACATTGTTTAAAACCTGCTGAAGACTTCATAGAAATTTTACTTATTATGCATACAAAATATGCAATCAACATGCTTTAATTCGGGCTATTTCTGCGGACGCTATATCAGTTTGTTTTGTTGTTTTTTTCTTTTTTATCTGCCTTCTAAAATATATTTTTGATTTACTTCGTTAACAATATAATTTTGAAATTCGTATTATATGAAAACATATTCACATTCTTATTGCATTATCACAATGCAGATAAACTCATTTTAAATATCTCAGATGAAAGAAAAATGCTTCAATTCTTTTTCACCAATAATTCTGTATTAATCTGATTCCCTCATAACATGTTTTGTTATATTGCTTTTGTAAATCTGTCCAGTAAACTTGTTCTCAAGAGTTTTCGCATAGACATCCAACGTCAAGTTTACTCATGGGTGTTTTTTTAATAGGACATTCACCTTTGTATTACACTCAAAGAAATACTCCATTTTTAGCTTTAGAACAGATGAACACTAGATAGATTTCTTTTTTACTTTACTAAATATACTAAATATGACAATGCAGGGAAAGTTACGTTTTTCGAATGGCAAGTACTGACATGAAAATGATGTCATGGTACTAAGTTTTGAATAATCAATTTTGAAGATCATCTAATATTACGCACAAAAAAGGCAGGCATTTTTTTCAAATTGACCTATCAATTGCGAGACTACGTGCCTCAAATGTGTGTAAGAGAAAATACCTTCAATTAAGCATTTTTTTTAAATAAACCATTTGTGATTTTTCCCATCCCGCTAAAGTCTTGTTTAGTTTCGCGTATTTTCTTTATTAGATATGTACAACCGACAAACACGTATCACTGAAAATCTCTGTGTTTATTATTATACTAGCATGGACTTTTATCTTAAAATTTAGTAGAAAATACATTAAATTGAATTTGAAATACGTACGTTTACGTTTAAAAAGTCGCAATACAACGAGTATTTTTAATAAACAAATATTTATTTGTTTAAAAATTAAAATAGTCGACGATTATAACATCTTCGTAAGGATTGGGTGCAATTTCTATTTGGTTCTCTATTTTTCTCTCTTCTTTATGTTGTGTCAATGCAAGAGAAATTATCGGCGTTTTGTTATTCAATGGTGATATCGAAATTGTCATTGTTTTCCCAATGTTTTTTTTATTCATGATTTATAAAACAAATCTCTGAATCTTTTTTGTAAGTTAACAAGAATAAATGTTGGTGTTTTACTCGCCATACACACCTTGAAATTGTCTTCAGCACCAATGTTATAATTGAATAGTATCGACAACATTTAGACTCGAATGCAAAACTCCAACACCATTTCATATGATTATATTCTTTCTTATATCAATACGATGACAAATAAGCAACCGCTGCTATTTCAAGATCTTCTGCTGATCAGTTATCAGCAATCTCCGAAAACAGTTCAGGTCATATTATCAAATCCGGATGAGTTTATTAAGCGTTCAAACATGTTATGTTAATTCTTTAAGGTGTTAAATAATTATTTGACCTCGTAGTTTATAGAACAATTTTAGTTTATACAATGCAATGATATATTGTGCATTTGTATAGAGTTCAAAACAATGCCTGCTACCCCTATATTTATAAAAGGTGAGATCATTATGTCAAGGTTTGTTTGATTTATGTACTTTTTTTAATACGCCCTTGTGTTATTTAATAGGGAATCAAACGTGTAAATTGAACGTTTTTATGATTCAATTTCACAATAGTAGAATATATTTTGTAGAATTATACTTTATAAGACGTATTTAAACGATAACTCTTACTTAACAGATACATAGAATGTGGGGGAGTGTGAGTATACTGGAAAAGATAATGAAGATAGTAAAGCATAACTACATATTACTAACACAATAATACATTGTAATCTTAGAAATGTATTCAGTTTAATAACATAGCATATATTTTAAGATATTGATAGGATTTTAAGTTTTGGCTAGGTTTGGGATTTTTTTAATAAACAGCAATATGTTCGGATTTTTTTTTAATAAACAGCAAGTAACCTATAAACTTATTACTGTGCGTAGCTCTATGTCATATTGGAGATGGACTTGGAGTACCTTCGTAAATAATGATAAGTACTCAAATTAATTAAAGAAATGTATGACAGGGCCTTGAGTGAAATAGGGTGTTTTTTGAACGATACTTTTGTCCAACTATCTCTGAACCAGCTTGCTGTAGTAGGGAGGACCACAGAATCTCAAGAAAAAATTTTGAATCTAGATCTATACGTTGCCAGTCGTCTATTACGAGTTTTCTTAGGGCATCCGGATAATAGGATTTTTAAATGAGAAAACACGAACCCGTTCATGTCGCCAGAGTGATACCATAATTTAATTACGATGTATTTTAGACTGGTAAATCTGACATAAAAAGCTGCGATGGATTTGGCTGCACTGTGTTGAGTTATTTTGAATTTGCAAGTCATTATAATTTGGAACATGGCTTATGAAAGTGTAGCCGTTTATTTCGTTGACACAAATATAAGTTGAAGCGAACATTAAAGAAAAGAAAACAAGGTATTCATTCTGCGATTAATACTTGGGCGTGTGTCTATGTTATAGTCTTTGTAATTTGTTTATATTTCAATATTCCGTGTAGATTATAATAATATGGGATATTTCTGTCCCAAATTGAGACAAGAAATCAAGAAGATTCATAGATAAAAGCTGTATAGTTATACAATGACGCGAACTAAATAAACCATTATGATATATATGGATTTGTTAGATTATAGATTAGAATATAAGTATTCAATTTAAATATATCGAATATTTATTTTATCTATAAAAAAAAACACTTGAATCAACAAAGCCAATTCAAAACTGTCTACAAACACTGAGTGAATAATGGCGTCTTTTTCGTCGCTGTTATTTTTAAGAATGTTCGAGGTGGCATTTTTTGAAAAATGTTTAAATAGGATTCAATAGAGCGTAAAATTCATCGAAATATTATAGATAATATTATTGACCAATATTCAATTTGAATATTCTGTATCTAATTTTCAGGCAAAAACAATTATCTGAAAGAAAGTAAAAATATTTAAAAAATAAAGGATTAAAATAGACTGTGCTAAATTAACGTAAAAATATAATCAGGTTTTAGTTCAATATAACTTTGGATTAGCCTAGTTTTAAAGGTTTCCTTTCATTAAATAGCACGGTAAAATATTAAGTTTTGGAGAAAGTTCTTGCAGAATTTTAAATTTTTATTTCGAATAATGTGTTTTCCAATCGATTCTCGTTATAATACCTTCACTTGATATATCATTTTAAAACGCGTTTTTCGCTCTATCTAATCGTTTTTATTACAATCGCTTTAAAACTATAATGTTTGTTCAGACCGTTGAGTACAAGATGAAAAACAAAGCAAAATCGCACAATTGTCTTATTTCAATTCAAGCTAGGCCTAAAGTTGCTGAATCAGTTCGCCATATTAAGGAAGCGTTTGGCCCAGGAGCCACTACTAAACACGCAGCCCAATGGTCGTTTAAAAATGGCAGTGACGGAAGTCTTGAAGATAATGGGTGTAGTTGTCAAGCATCGGATGATGATAACGATCAATTAAGAGCGTTATTCATAGCAAACCCACGCATACCTGTTCGAGAACTTGCTTCTAAATTAGACGCAACGGATACGATTTCAAACCACTTGAAAGACATTGGGAAGACAGAAAAAAATTACTAAATATGTGCCTCACAAATTGGACGATAACCAAAAGAAACGCCGTTTTGAGGTGTTCGTCTTTTCTTTTACCTAACAATATCAACCCGTGTCTTGACCGGGTTATGACTTGCAATGAAAAATATATATTTTTTTTACGACAACCGGCGAGGATCAGCTCAGAGGTTAGTCGCCGACGAAGCTCCACGACACTTCCCTTCGTCAGATTTGCACAAAGAAAAGGTCATGCTGACTCTTTGGTAGTCTACGATCGGTCTCATCCATTATAGTTGTGTCAATGCAGGCGAAACCATTACGATTGAGATGTAATGTCAACAAATTGGTGGAATACATTAAAAAAAACTTCGACAACAACATCTAGCATTAGTCAACATAAAATGTCCAATTCTCCTCTACGACAATACCCGACCGCATCTTGCTAACCGACCAAGCAGAAGTTGAACGAATTGGGCTACGAAATTCGGCCTCATCAGCCATAATTTCCCGATTTCTCACCTTTTCTAGTATCTCAACAACTTTCTACGTGAGAAATACCTTAAAAAGCTAAGCGATATAAACAACTTCAGCGATTTTATGGCCGTCAGAATGCAAGATTTTTATGTTACTGGCATGAATAACCTTGTTCTCGTTAGCAAAAGTAAGTTGATTCTGATGGTGTTTATTTGAATCAATAACTTTTTATTTGAGCAGGTACATGTTCAGTTGAATTCAAAAAAATAAAAGCGCAAGAAATTTCTTGTCAACCTGATATATACACAAATGTATCTCTTCCTCTCTTTCTCTCTCCCTCTCTTTAAACACGCACACGCACACACATACACACGCATGCATGTATATATATATATGTATGTATATGTGTGTGTGTTTGTGCGTGTTTCATTGAACAGCAGGCATAACACGGTTTGTTTTGCAATATTTATTTTCCATTTGGCGTTCTAACGTTATGTTTGAGTGCAAAAAGAGAGTTGCCATAGTCGATCGTTGTCGACTTCCATGAGCCCTCTACAGGTGCATAAATGTCTTCTTCGCATGAACCAACCAATCATTAATCAGCCTCAATATAATAAAAAAGGCACGTTTTATTGCTTTTAACGATTCTAATCGATTGTTTTTTTATATATTACCTACACGCATTTTTTTAATTCGCCTTAAGACGACTCATGGAAGACAAAAATTTTCGTGACTCTGGCAAATTTCATTTTACACATGGACAGTTCGTTCGAACATTGACTTTCCAAAGACAAAAACGGATCACAATAGAAAAAATACTAATTATCATTGCTGTCTTATGAAACATGCATAAGAAAAAAATGCTGTCCATATATATATATATATATATATATATATATATATATATATATATATATATATATATGCATATATAGACAGAAAAATAAAGAGGAACAAACCGAGTTATGTTTTATTTACAAAGGCATCACCACTTATTAAGGCCCAGAGGCCACTAGAGGATAAGAGTTAAAGAATGTACAGTAGACAATTGGACAAGAAAGTAATCGTTAGGAATGGAAATTCGGTAAATTTGTTAACTTATATGGAAGGCTCATGAAAAACTTGTTTACGTTAGACTTGAAGACAACCATATTGTAGTCAACTGGATTGGAGCTCAGCTGAGCACTTGCCTTGAAAATAACGATAACGCAGATAAAGTGAGATAGAGGTTGCAGAGAAGTGAAAAGGACGAGGCTACAAAGTCTATTTTGAACTCTATCAAGTCAGGATAAGTCCAGGTGTTTTAAGGTGTGTATTAAGCAAAACAAAAAGTGGTAGTAGGCGGTCAGTCTCGAACCTATACCGCGAAGGAGAAACAGAATATGAAATAAAACAAAAAACAACTTGACGCCCTTGCTGTTACACCTATCGCTAAACTGGAAGTGATGTAGGTTTAAATTAAGGCTAGACAACTGAAAAGAAAAGATGATTTCGGAAATATTTGCGAAAAGGACACCTCTCCCTTAAGAAAAGTGCCCACTTGAGGGTGAACGAATTCCAATTTTTGGTGAAATTTTCAATATTCGTCATCCAAAGGTCGAGCTGCAAAATGATACCGAACTTGTGAGAATCTGTCGCCTCTGTCGAAAGTTTTAGACAAACATACAAACATGCATACATGCATCCATACATACATTGAAACAGACAGGTGAGATGTATATTATAAAAAAATAGCCTGGGTTCCCGGCGTGGCCCGGGTGTTTGTATGTGTGTGTTGAGTAAAAAAAGTGGTAGTAGCTAGGCAAGCTCGAACCCGTGACGTGAAGGCGGAAAAGAAAGTGGAGGTCTGTGTAAGGGTGTTTGTTGAGCAAAAATAAAAAAGGAAAATTGCGAGCGCAAGAAAAAACAGTGGTAGTAAGAAGACAGGTTCGAACCGGTACCGTGAAGGAGGAAAAGAAACTGAAAAAAAAAGCGTGACGCGTTTGCAGTTGCTCCCATCGCCAAACCGAAAGTGACGTAAAGAGGCGATGACTTTCGAAAATATCGGCGAAAAAGGCAACCCCTTCCTGTAGAAAAGTGCCCAGTTCAGGGTGAAGGAATTAATGTATTTAGCTATTTTTTATATTTGTCGTCCACAGCGTCGAGCTTAAAAATGATACTGATCTCGTGAAAATCTGTCGACTCTGTAGAAAGTTTTTTATGGGACATACATACATACATACATTTAAACAGACAGGTGATATTTATATTATCGAAGATTACAGGTAATTCATAGTTTTTTCTTTTTCACAACTCCTAGTTTGCTCTACAGAAACGAACTTAGTATAAGGCACATTCACGAATTTATAAATTTAATCAAATGTATATAAAAATAGACAAAAATCATTAATATGAGAAGAACGGCATGTTAAAAAAAAAGAAAAAAAGGAACCCATGTTAATAAAAATAATCAGCTAAATAGCCAAAAATATCTGACCCAAAGTTAGATCTACCAAACAATATTAAGATCATCTTTCATCGATTAAAAACTCGAAACAATATTGAACACTAGCAATAGTTTGAAATGCCAATTAATAAAATATTGTTAGCGCTAAAGGTAAGGAATAATTATTAAGATACCCTGCTGATACCGATATTTTACCGACGTTCCCGTGAGATTGTTCTTGCACTAGAAATGTACTTATTTTTCGCTATGATTTCGCTATGATTGAACGTTAACTACAAGGGTAGTTCAGCATTTTAATCACGTAATGTTCAATATCACCATCAGCATGATCATAACTAACAACTGTAGCAATATTATCACGATCATTAACCGAACCAGTAAACGCATAACTATTAAAATCGTCGTAAAGTGTCATCATAACTATTAAAATCGCCGTAAAGTGTCATCAACATCATCATAAATATAATCATCTCAACCATTGTTTGATTTGCTAAACTAGACTTGTTTCTAATCGACATATTTAAATATTATGTTAACTGACCAAACCTTACAGCCGTATTTGCAAAGTAAACGTTTCTTAAAAGAAGGATAACGATAGAAACCCCCGGCTAAACAATGATGGAACTATTGTTAATAACAGAAGAGGGCGGTTGGCGCTTTGAAATTATATGATGTCAAATTGAAAGCGGGACTTGAGCCTCGAAATCAATGAAGCTTATTTGACCTTTTCCCTCTCGACTGACATCTCCAACCGCGTCGGATGAATGGCTACTAACTACATTATGTCGATAGAGATAAATTCTATGGAAGGTCGCGTTTTGTTTCTGGCTTCAGACTCTTCTATCCAACACAGTTTATTCTATAGCTCGACCGTTGGAAATGAGTCGGCATTCTTAAGACGAAGACAATCAGCATCCTTTTAGCATTACCACAATTGTCTTCCGGCTTTCTCGAAGACGAAGTGGGCTTACAAGGTGCCGAAAAATCTGACCGTTTTATTTAGGCATTTACTTTTATTATTTCTTTATAAGACTCTATCTAAATTGTTATACGTTACTGGATGTGATGTAATTCTTATTTAAAAGTAACGCATAAGATTACACCTTAAATATGACTGATAGAGTCTGATTGCAACCTAACCTTAGATAGTATAATAATGCGACATTAAAAGCAAATATAATTTAAAATATTTGCAATTTAAACTTGTTGCGCCGTAGCTATTACTGCCGTTTATTCTAGATAATTAAAACAAGATGTAAGAACGCCTTCTACTCTAATATTTACTTCCTCAGGACTGCGAGACTTTGGAACCCCTTTCTGGCTTCCTGCTTTCCCAACTGTACTGATATGCAGAAATTCAAGTGTCATGTGAACAGACAACTTGCTGCCTAACATCCTACATAGTATCCCTGCAACATGTCCCCGGTAGTAGCCCCCTACATCAAAATGGAACTGTGTCTTGTTTGGGGTGAAAATGGAATAAAAATCAAACCATTAATTAACTAAACTTAAAGTTCAAAGTTATATGGACATAGTGATATATTTAGCTGCCAATAAGATGTTTTCACATTAAATATATTTTATTTAACTAAACTACGGATATATATTCTACTTAGCGAAACTTAAAAACGTAATAATAATAATAATAATAATAATAATAATAATAATAATAATAATAACAACAACAACAACAACAACAACAAAACAAGGAAACAAAAATTGCCTGGCTGCCACAGAATACATAGATTATATATATATATATATATATATATATATATATATATATATATAAGCAAAAATGTGTGTATGTATGTATGTTTGTATGTATGTATGTGTGTTTGTGTGTCCACTAAAAACTTTCGACACACAGAACAAAAATTCACAAACTTGGTCTCATATTGAAGCCCCATCCTTAGTACGAAAAATATCGAAAAGTTGGCCAAAAACGTTAATTTTCACCCCGAAATCGACAATTTTCGATAAGGGGAATCAACAAAAACGGTCCTCTCGTAACGACGACCGGTTCTACGCATGCGTCAGATGACGTCATGACCTGATTTATTTGAAGTAGTTGAAGAACTGGCTAAATTTCATGTACGTCGTGTTAGTTCAGTTGGTTAGTGCGTCGGGTCATTATCTAAACGTTTTGGCTTCGAATCGTGGTGTGAGATGTCTTTTTTTTTCGATTTTTTAAATTTAAATATTGAACCAGTGTTATTTAAGCAATTTTTCACGTAACGTTCGTTTTTCTGTTGTTTTTTTTTTACTTGTTTTATCCACCCCCAACCACACCCCAAAACACCCGGGTACCCACCGATTTTTTTTAAATTTTAATATCGAAACAGACTTATTTAAACCATATTCATGTGTTTTTTAACGTTTGTTTTTTGTTTTTCAGATTTTTACATTTAACATCATTCGTTTGCCTTAGCTTAGATTTTTTGTGTTTTTTTCGATGTTTTGATTACCCACCCCGCTTAAGTTTTAAGGTTCGTTTTTATGTTTTCTTTTTTTACTTCGCTTATAACAAACAAACCTGGTCATTGACCTCATTAAAAACAACTGCTGAATAGCTATTGCTTACGTCGTCGTCGTAACGCTCGCACAAAACCTTAACTGGCTGACCGAACGGTTCATGTTTTTTTCACATTTTATTTTCAAACTTCGCTTCAGGGCTTCGGGTTCGATGCTACCAACTTACCAAAACTTTTTACCCCCCCCCCTGGTTTCTTTTTTATTTAAGAGCACACACCCCTATAAACACCCGGGCAACGCCGGTTACCCCCGCTAGTTCTTAATAAATCCCGAGCCAAACAAATATTTTTAAGCGTAATAAGATGTACTCCTCAAATTACGAACATATCAGAGTGGATTACTAAAGAAATACAGCAATTAATACAAGAATAAATAAATAATTAATACAAAAAGCATAAAAAGAAAATCGCAATGAAAATAAAGCCGTATACCTGCCTATGTACCATATGGAAAAATTTAACAGTACGCCTGAGTCTACAAATTGTTCACTTACTTAGTAAAGGTTGATCACTCTTCAAAGAAAAGAAACGATATTGGAGAGAGTGATATACGACCTCGATCATCGATCAGAGGATACTGCTGCAAAGCAAATGTAACATAGCTGTGGCATAGATTGACTTAAAAGTTACTTCTCAGGATTTAGTACATACATGATATATGAAAACAACATTTTAGAGAAAGCAATGATTATATAAAGACAGGAACTGACAGTTAGGTCCTGGCACAAATAAAAATACCGAAAATAATTCTCCACTAAGATTATTTATCGATACTACTATTGTTTATTGTTATAGCCATTTTTGATAATGTAGATTAAAAGAATAAAGCCATTAATTTTCATTAGTGTGGAATGGCTTCGTTGTGAAGGAATTGCACAGGAAAGAAAGTTAATTACCTGGCAGCTGGGAAACACAGAAATTATTTGAAGCATTTTTAGTCGCGTGCAAACGACTCTATAATCACTCCGTCGGCCTGTCGGTCCGTCGGTCGGTGTGTAAGTCTGTCCGTAACACTTTTGTGCTTGACCTTTTTGGTTAAGATCAAAGGTCTGATGTTAATACATTCTGTTCTGCGCTTTTTAAGCTTTTCTTGACCAAGATCAAAGTGTAGTATCTGTACGGAAGATACTGCTAACAAAGACCATATTTGGGGAAACCCCGCATATAAGACCTTGGTCAATTTAGGGACAACCCTTCATACCAATTGCCACTATCCAGTTCTCCTACTCCCCTGGGAGCTGGTCCCCATTCCCCCTTCACTCCTCACATTAAAAATCGGCCTTGTGCGTAATTTGCTCGGTGGCGGAGCAAATAAATACCGCTTTTCTTGGCCTTTTGGCCAAGATCAAAGTGTAGTATCTGTTCCGGCAAATACTGCAAGCAAAGACCATATGTGGTGGCGACCCTTCATACAAATTGTCACTATCCAGCTCTCCTACTGCCCGGGGAGTGAGTACCTATTTCCCCTTCACTCCTCACATTAAAAATCAGCCTTGTGCCTAATTTGCTCGGTGGGGGAGTAAATAAATACCCTTTTCACCAAGATGAAAGTGTAGTATTTGTTCCGGCAGATACTGCAAGCAAAGACCATATGTGGGGGCATATGTGGTCAATGTAGGGGCAACCCTTCATACCAATTGTCACTATCCAGCTCTCCTACTCCCCGGGGAGTTTGTCCCCATTCCCCCTTCACTCCTCACATTAAAAATCGGCCTTGTGCCTAATTTGCTCGGTGGGGGAGTAAATAAATACCCTTTTCACCAAGATGAAAGTGTAGTATTTGTTCCGGCAGATACTGCAAGCAAAGACCATATGTGGGGGCATCTGTGGTCAATGTAGGGGCAACCCTTCATACCAATTGTCACTATCCAGCTCTCCTACTCCCCGGGGAGTTTTCCCTATTTCCCCTTCACTCCTCACATTAAAAATCGGCCTTGTGCCTAATTTGCTCGGTGGAGGAGCAAATAAATACCCTTTACTTTGTCTTTTGGCCAAGAACAAAGTGTAGTATCTGTTCCAGCAGATACTGCGAGCAAAGACCATATGTGGGGGCAGCCCCACATATAAGACCTTGGTCAATGTAGGGGCAACCCTTCATACTAATTGTCACTATCCAGCTCTCCTACTCCCCGAGGAGTTGGTCCCCATTTCCCCTTCACTCCCCACATTAAAAATCGGCCTTGTGCCTAATTTGCTCGGTGGGGAATCAAATAAATACCCTTTCCTTGGCCTTTTGGTCAAGATCAAAGTGTAGTATCTGTTCTTATTACTTGCTGTACTTATTGTGATATAAAGTGGGGGATCACTTTTCTGCATTAATTTAATGTAAAATGATCACCTACTTTACAACCAGTCAGTCTCAAAGCCATTTAAGTCATTCTCTAGATCATTAAAGTTGTTTTTTGAAGGACTCCAGTTTTTTTTAAGCATTCAAGTCATTCTTAAGCCCATTAAATTCATCCTTAAGTTCATTAGAGTCATTCTAAGTCATTTACTTTTTATTTATTTAAGTCATTTCAGCCCATTTTTCGGTCATTTTAGTTCATCTTTAAGAATTTCACGTCAATCCTACATTTACGCATTCATTTATTACACGAGAGCACGCGACTAATGTGTATAGGCCTTGTTTATTTTTAAAACCAAAGGTTAATTACCCGCTTCATAAACATGCCGAACGTTAAACCTGTACAACGAAGTACCAAGGTCTTATGTATTGCATGAAAAAAAACTATAATCTTAGAAAGATCTCTATCATCCCAGTAATTATAGAAGAAACTATCTGAATTAGAAGGTGAAAATTTGGCATCCGATGCTTAAACAAAATGCTAAAAAAAATTTAAATACTTACTGGTGCAACTATGAATTTTATCGTATCTACAAAGTAATTATCAGATTTTCAGTTTGTTCATGACTGCAACTGACACTACTTCTACCCGTTGAATAACAGTATGTCTAGTTCCTGTTGCCATCTATAGCTTTCTATAACGATGCATATCAGGATGATAACTTCGACGGCAATTTACTAGCAAATGACTAAATGATGCGTATCACATCATCCTGTGATGAACCGAGAGTAGTCTTGAATCCCCTGAAAACAAACATACAATGATAAAGCGTGAGTCAAGAGGTTTTAGAAAAATACTGATATATGTAAACGGCGTTAGTAAGTAACAGGCTTCATAGGAGATAAGTGCTATTTGTAGTATAGACAAAATTTCAGTTTAAATCTTCATGCCTAAGAATAGTGGCTTGCATATAATAAGAAAATAAAATTCGTCATCGCATTAGTTTAGTTTAAAATTACTCGGCTATTTAATTATATGGTGAAAAATAAAACAAAAAAAGGAATCCACCTGTACGAAAACTGTTGATAATCTCGAAGGAACGTGAAATAGTCTTTCTTTACAAATAATTTTGTTAGAAAATATGTGAGGAACATTTTCAAAATAATAGAGTTGTAGATATATCTGATATAAACAAATGATGAGAAACAATTAAAAATGAAATACTAGATTATATCCATATAAAACGTAAAAACATACACTTAAATAACGTCCTTTAATCGACCAAGAACCGGGAAGACTACACGTGTGTTACACCTAAGTTTACATGCGGTGACTTCGTCGACCAAGGAATTATGAGACTAAACACAATGTTGGTTTTTAGCTAGCTTTACTTCCGATAACTTCGTCGACCAAGGAACTGTGAGATTCAACAAGATGTAGTGTTCAAGCTAATTTTACTACCGATAACTTCGGCGACCAAGAAACTGTGAGATTAAAAAAATGTGGTGTTGAAGCTAACTTTACTTCCGATAACGTCGTCGACCAAGGAACTGTGGAATTCAACAAAATGTCGTGTTGAAGCTTATTTTACTACCGATAACTTCGGCGACCAAGGAACTGTGAGATTAAAAAATGTAGTGTTGAAGCTAAGTTTACTTCCTCAAACTTCGTCGAGCAAGTCATAGTGAAACTCACCAAAATGTTGTGTTGAAGCTAACTTTACTTCACATAACTTCGTTCACCAAGGAACTGTGATATTCAAAAAAGGTAATAATGAAGCTTTTTACTTCCGATAACTTCGTCGACTACGGAACTGTGATATTCAACAAAATGTAATGTTGAGGCTAACTGTAATTCCGATAACTTCGTCGACCAAGAAACTGTGAGACCAAAGAAAATGTTTTCTTGGAGCTAACTTATCTTCGGATAATATCGTTGACCAAGGAACCGTGAGACTCACAAAAAATGTTGCGTTGAAGCTAACTTTATTTCCGAGAACTTCTTAGAAAAATCTGTGAGACCCAACAAAATGTTGTTTTGAAGCTTTACTTCCGATAACTTCGTCGAACGAGGAACTGTGAGATTCAACAAAATGTAATATTGAAGATAACTTTATTATCAATAACTTCGTCCACTAATGAACTGTTCGATTCACAAAATGTAATGTTGAAGCTAACTGTACGGCCTATAACTTCGTAGACCAAGAAAATATGAAGTGTTGTAGATAAATTCATTCCGATAATTCAAAGATAAAGGAACTGGGAGAATGCACAAAATATAAGGTTGAAGCTTACCTTACTTGCAATAACTTTGTCGAGCTAGGAACAGTGAGACTCAACAAAATGCGTTGATGCTAACTTTACTTCCGATAAATCTGTCGACCAAGGAAGTATGGCATTCAAAAAATGTAATGTTGAGGTCAACTTTTCCTCCAATAACTTCGTGAATCAAGGAACTGTAAGATTCAACAAAATGTACTGTTGAAGCTAACTTTACTTCCGAAAACTTCGTCGGCTAAGGAACTGTGAGATTCAAGAAAATGTAATGTTGAAGCTAACTTTATTTCCGATAACTTCATCGACGAACGAAACTGTGAGACTCAAAGTGTTGTGTTGAAGCATGCTTTACTTCCGGTAACTTCATCGACCAAGGAACTGTGATATTCACAGAAATGAAATGTTGAAGCTAATTTTACTTCCGATAATTTCATAAACCAAGGAACTGTAAGATTCAACAAAATATAATATTGAAAATAACTTTACTTCCGATAATTCGTCGACCAAGGAACTGTGAGATTCAAGAAAATGTAATGTTGAAGCTAACTTTGCTTCCGATAACTTCGTCGGTCAAGGAACTGTGAGATTCAACAAAATATAATGTCTAAATTAACTTTACTTCCGATATCCTCTTCGACGAAGGAACTGTGAGACTCAAGAACATGCAATATTAAAGCTAACTTCACTTCCTTTGTTGACCTTGTGTGAACGATTTTCTTTGCGTCCTGTTTATTTATTTATTTACTATTCTTATTAAACGTTTCTGTTACTGTTCTCTTTTACGTTTTCTTGTTACGATTGCTTTTACTTTTTTCCTATTAAAGCTAATTTTTAAGTCTTTGTGTTCTTACATATATGTTCTTACTTATATGGGTGTGCATGGGCGTTCTATCCTTACCTAGAAAGGTCTTGACATGTATGCGCAAAGAATGTCATGCGTACACACCTGCTTGCTTGTCCAGCGGATGATATCTTCTTGTCGCTGGACTGCCATCTCGTGGGAAGTGATCACTGCTTCAGATGCATCGATAACACAAGATGGATTTGAAGCTTCGATTCTTTTCTTAAAGGCAAGCCTATCATGGACGCCATGGTTGTCGCGGATAGACCCCCATCTCCTGGTGTTCCATCTGTAGGCGAAACCAACTCTCCCACATGTAGTCGTTGACCGGAAGACTACGACCACAATTCCCGTTATCTGTAATTTCCGGTGCACGTCACCCCTAATTTCCGGTGCATTCTATCTAGGTTAGTACCTGTCAACCCTTACCTTCTGTGACCCCACTAAACTCACTGGTGGGAATCAGAAATATACTAAGACAACTTACTATTTCTCCAAACTACCTAGATAACATTTAAGCTGGGATTCCCAATACTAAACTAGGAACCGTGAGACTAAACAAAATGCTGCGTTCAAGCAAAATATACTTCAGATAACTTTGGCGACTAAGGAACTGTGAGATTCAATAAAATGTAATGCTGAAGCTTACTTTAGTTCCGATAACTTTGTTAACCAAGAAACTGTAAGATTCAACAAATATAATATTTACGCTAACTTTACTTCCAATAATTTCGTCGCCCAAGAAACTGTGAGATTCTACAAAATGTAATGTTGCAGATAACTTTACTTCAAATAACTTTGTCGACCAATGAACTGAGAGTTCTCAACAAAATGCTTTCTTAAGGCCAACTTTACTTCAGATAACTTCGTCGGCAAAAGAACTGTGAGATTAAACAAAATATTATATTGACGCTTACATTACTTCGGATTACTACGTCGGCGAAGGAGCTGTGAGATTCAACAAAATTGAATGTTGAAGGTTACTTTACTTCAAATAACTTCGTCGACTAAGGCACTGTTAGACTCAGCAAAATGTTGCGTTTAAGCTATCCTTACTTCTAATAACTTCTTCGGCTAAGGAACTGTGAGATTCAACAAAATGTAATATTGAAGCTAACTTCACTTCCAACAACATCGTCGACCAAGGAACTGTGAGATTAAAACAAAATGTAATGTTGGAGCTAACTTTATTTCCAACAACATTGTCGCCCAAGGAATTGTGAGACTCAAAAATGTGTGTATTTAAGCTAACTTTACTTCAGATAACTTCATTGGTCGAAGAACTGTGAAATTCACCCAAATGTAATAATGAAGCTAACATTACTTCCAATAACTTGCCCGACCAAGGATCTGTGAGATTTAACAAAATGTAATTTTGAAGCTAACATTACTTACGATAACTTCGTTGACCAGGGAACTGTCAGACTCATCAAAATGTAATATTGAAACAAACTTTGATTCCAATTACTTGGTCGACCAAAGCTGTGAGATTTAAAAAGATGTAATGTTAAAGCTAACTTTACTTATAAGAACATTGTCAACCAAGGAACTGTGAGACTCGACAAAATGTTTTGTTGAAGCTAAATTTACTCCAGATAACTTCATCGACTAAAGAATAAGGATATTCAACAGAATGTAATAATGAAGTTAACTTTGCTTCCGATAACGTCGTCGACCCATGAACTGTGAGATTCAACAAATGTAATATTCATGCTTAATTTACTTCTGGTAACTTCATCGGCCAAGTAACTGTTAGATTCAAAATAATGCAATTTTGAAGCTACCTTCGGATAATGTCGTCGATGATTGAAACTGACATTCAATTAAATGTAATGTTGAAGTTAACTTTACTTCCGATAACTTCATCGACAAAGGAACTGTGAGATTTAAATAATGTAATGTGGAAGCGTATTTACATTCGATAACGTCGTCGATCAGGCGACTGTAAGATTCAGCAAAATGTACCGTTTAAGCTAACTTTATATCCGATAACTTCGTTGAAACAGGAACTGTACCATTTAAAAAAATATAATGTGTGAATTAACTGTACTTTCGATAACTGCGTCGACCACGGAACTGTGACATTTAACAAAATATAACGTTGAAGTTAACTTTACTTCGAATAATTTCGCTGACCAACGCACTCTGATCTTCAACAAAATGTTACGTTGAAGCTTTATTTCCAACAACTCCGTCGACCAAGGAACTGGTAGACTCAACAAAATGCTGTCTTGAACCTAACTTTATTGCGATAACGTCGTCGACCAAGGGACTGTGAAACTCAAGAAAATGTTGCTTTGAAGCTAACCTTACTTTCAATAACTTCGTCGACAAATTAACTGTGAGACTCAACAAAGTGTGTCGAAGCTTACTTTACTACTGATGACTTCGTCAAAAAGAAACTGTGAGATTCAAAATGTAATATTGAAGCTAACATTATTTATATAAGTTCGTCGACTAAGAAATTGTCAAACTCAACAAAATGTGATGTTGAAGCTAGATTTACAGCCAATGACTTCGTCGATCAGGGAACTGTGAGATTCACCAAAATAAAGTGTTGAAACTAACTTTATTCCGATAATTCGTCTACAAAGAAACTGAGTGATCCAACAAAATGTAATATTGAAGCTAACTTTACTTCCAATAATTAATCGACCAAGCTACTTGAAATACTTGAAATAAACTTTGTCGACCTAGGAACTGTGAGACTCACCAGAAGGCTGTATTAAGCTTACCTTAGTTCCGATGACTTTGTCGATCAAGGAACTGTGAGATTCAACTAAATGTAATGTTGAAGCTAACTTTACTTCCGATAACTTAGTCGGCCAAGGAACTGTGAGATTTAAACAAAATGTCATGTTAAAGCTTATTTACTTTTGATAACTTCCTTCACAAAGGAACTGTGAGATCTAAGAAACTGTAATGTTGAAGATAACTTCACTTCAGATTACCTCGTCGACCAAGGAATTTTAAGATTAAAAAATGTGATGTTGAAGCTAACTTTACTTCCGATTTCTTCGTCGACCAATTTGAACTGTGAAATTCGAGAAAATGTAATGGTGAAGCTAACTTTACTTCCGATAACTTTGTAGATGAAGAAACTGTGAGATTCAACAAAATGTAATGCTGAAGCTTAATTTACTTCCGATAATTCGTCGTTATAATTCGTATGAGACTCAGTAAAATGTTGTGTTGAAGCTATCTTTGCTTCCGATAACTTCGTCGAACAAGGAAATGTGAGATGAAAGAATATGTAATATTAAATCTAACATTACTTCCGATGACTTTGTCGATACGGAGACTGCGACATTTAATAAAATATAATGGTGAAGTTAACTTTACTTCCGGTAACTTCATCGACCAATGAACTGTGATATTCAACAAAATGTACTGTTGAAGCTAACATAACTTCCGATAACTTCGTCGACCAAGGAACTGTGGGATTCAAGAAAATGTACCGTTGAAGCTAACTTTACTTCCGATAACGTCGTCAATCAAAGAAGTGTGAGATCTAACAAAATGTACTGTTGACGCTAATATTATTTCCGATGACTGCGTCGATACACGAACTGTGACATTTAACAAAATATAATGTTGGAGTTTACTTTACTTCGTCGACCAATGAACCGTGATATGCACTAAAATATACTGTTGAAGTTAACATTACTTCCAATAACTTCGTGGACCAAGGAACTGTGACATTTAACAAAATACATTGTTGTAGTTAATTTTACTTCCGGTATCTTCGTCGACCAAAGAACTGTGACATTTAAAGAAATATAATGTTGGAGTTAACTGCACTTCGATAACTTCGTCAACCAAGGTACTGTGATATTCAACAAAATTTGATATTGAAGCTAACTTTACTTCCGATAAGTTTCGCGACCAAGGAACTGTACGATATAACAAAATGCAATGTTGTAAGCAAACTTTATTTCCAAATACTTCGTCGACCACGAACTGGTAAACTCAACAAAATGTTGTATTGAAGCTAACTTTACGTCCGATAACTCGGTTGACCAAGGAACTATGAGACTCCCAAAAATGTTGCGTTGAAGCTAACCTTACCTGTGATAAATTCGTCGACAAATACACTGTGAGACTGAAGAAAATGTTGCGTTGAAACTAAGTTTAATTCCGATAACTTTAACGGTCAAGGAACTGTGAGAAAACATGTAATATTGAAGCTAACTATATTTCCGTTAACTTCGTCGACTAACGAACTGTAATATTCAACAAAATGTAATGTTGAAGCTCACTTTACTGTGAATGACTTAGTCGACGAAGGAACTATTCGATTCAACAAAATGAATGTAGAAAATAACTTTATTCCGATTATTCGTTGCCCTACGAACTGTGAGATCCAACACAATCAGTTGGTCACTGAGGTGTGGTTGGCTTCGCATGTTATACTCTAATGTCTTAGAAGTGATCTCGGGAAGATGTAAATATGGCCAGTCATTAGGCGATGTGTAAGAAGAAAAGCATACCTGAAATGTTGGATATGCTGTGTGGCTCATTCTTCTCCCAAGATGACCCTGGTGGCGTTCTGATTGGACTTTTCTGTTTTCTCATGCCCGGCTCATTCTTCAATGAAGACATTTATTGCAGACACAAAAAAGCGACACGCAACACAATTGTTATATATATGAAGGATAACCATTTTATTTTACATTATGGATAAAATGTATATTACAAAACGTTTTACAATTAATATATCTTCAAAACGAAAAAAACTAGCCTAACTAGCATTGACAGAATTGTGCGTGCTCACCTCAAGAGTGTCCGTGCAGAACAAGACAGCGCTCTAGAAATGGAATTATGGGAATAATTTCTTTGTATCTCTACGTCCATGGCCAAATCACCACTGGGCCATGCTGTAGAGGGTGTTAGAAAGCATGGCACTGAGAAATAGTGCCACATCCCTCTCTATGTAATCTGAAATTCATGAGTATTCATAAATTTTAGAAGTTCGTAATTTGCCGTGGATGGTGCTTTAACCGGACGTCAGAGATCAATGTCCCCATGCTCTTCCTTCCGTCACAAACTCAGTGAACATTTTTTCGCCAGACCCCTGATAGATTGGTATACTGCTTCAAATACTAGAGAGGGTAATCATCTTCGCCCTCCATCGAGGCAGGGTAAAAAAATTGATGGAGGAATACCAACCCCTAGCGTACTATAACTTATACCTCAGGTCCTCATGATTTCAGTTACTGGATTTACTCTCTCTTCAGCAACCAGTATAATATATTTGAAGAAAGCCGGAGTTTACGTGAGTTCATCACTCCAACCTATACATATTTCAATTTATAATGGATTTTAACCAAGCCGGAATTTACGTGAGTTCATCACGCCGACCTATACATTTTTAATTTATAATGCATTTTAACCAAGCCGGAATTTACGTGAGTTCGTCACGCCGACCTATATGTATTTCAAGTTATTGTTTCAGTAACTGGAGTTACACTCTCTTCAGCAACCAGTATAATATATTTAAAATAATTATGGCAAAAAAATTCACAAAATAAACAATTTAGAAACCTGGTATACATTAAATCAATGAAATAGGTTGTTAACAATTTTTTCTTAAAAAAAAGAAAACATTTTTAAAAAATAATTTTAGAGCACCTCGGTTACAATTAGAATTTGTTTACATGTAATGTAAGCGCATTCCAGGTTATAAAATTTATAATTAACTTTTTCTCAAATTTCAGGGTACATTTAAAAAGTATGTTTTCTTTTTAAAACAACTTTCTTTACAAAAGATCAAAAAATTCGAATCGACCCATTTTTCACAATGAAATTCAGAGACATCCCAATTTGTCTCCAATTTCGTAATTAGTGATTTTAAAATTCAGTGTACATTTAAAGTTATTTAATTTATTCTTAAAAATCATTTCTTCTTATAGACCATTATCAAGGTCATTTCGAATTCAGAAACCCTTCACGTTAATTAGCTTCTTTTTCAAAGTAATTAGTTTATAATTTAAAAGTAACTCTCTTCCTAAAAATCATTTCCAAAGATTATTTTGAATTAATCCACACCCGCCACACCTGGGAGTTATATTAGCTTACAACCAGTTCTGTATAGTTAACAGCTGTAGAAAATTAAAGTTTCAATTAAAGAGAGATCTTTCTAGACTGAGGACATTTTTTTCTTCTGAAGAATTAATTCAACTTTCCGAAGATACTCCTCAGTCAAAATTTCAGGAACTCCATTTATACAATCCAATTTCAAATAAACGTTCCATTAAAGAATTCGCTCGAATAATTCTTCCTTAAAAATCATATAGAATTCAGAAACATTTCTTTCGTTAGTCAAATAATATTCCTTTAGAAATTATAAAATTATAAAAAATTCAGAGAATATTCGAAATGTAATAGCATAATTTTTCTTTAAAAACTATGAAAATTTCAGAGAACTCTTAAAAAATTAACACTCTTTTTATTTTTAATAAAAAAACAATTTAAGGAAGCACAAGTAATTTTGTTCTTTAAATTTAGGAACAATTTATTTTAGAAAATCCAAGTTAATTCGCTTTTATATGGTCTATTGCAATCCGCCATGGGGGGTTAGCTATACAAGCCCCAAAACGCAAGCGAAGAGAGAGAATGAGTCAGGGGGCGCGAAGCTCTCACTAACTTCCCACTATAACTTTACACATTACGTAATCACACACAAAAACTCTTCGACAACTTTAAAATTCTCTTACCCTCAAAAACTTTAAAGGGTAAGAAAATGAGAGAGAGAGAGGAGGGGGGCAAAGCGGTACCATCACACAACACCACCTCACTTATAACGGTGAGACCCAACCGGGTCACCAACTCACCTCTACATTGTTGCTATTGTTTCAAACAAACTATTGACAGGTAGACATTATTACGAGTTTAAACAAAAATAACAAAATAGAAAAAAATCTTATTTTGATCAATTTTGAAAAAGGCATGCTCACACAAAAACGTTCATATCATGTAATCCAAATTTTTCGCAATAACATTTTTCTTTCCTTTCTTTAAACAGACAAATCAAAATCAATAAAAATACATTATCAAATCAAAAAGTCCCCCTATGTTTCACCGTCAATTGCTAATCTAACCTGAAAAAGAACATATCAACTGTTCACGGAATAAAATGTTGAAACGAAAGTTCTATTTTTTTTTCTGAATCTAACACTTGAAAAGTTAAAAAAGTCAACAATATTTTCTCAACATGAAATAAGGATCAAATGAAAAAATGTTAGGTATTCTTTTTTCTTTCTTTTAAATTTATTTTTTGAGCATTGTTTGAAGGATATGTTCTTTTTTTCATGTAACACAAATATGCATATACATGCATACACATAGATATATATCTTCAGAGAGAAAGAGATATTTATATATATTTTTGCATATTCTATAAACACTTTTTTCGTCTCTGTTTCTTTTCTTTGCGTAGAGGGACACATTTCTTACTTTTTTTTCGAAGGGTTATTTTTCAATACTCTTTTCTTTTTAATCGATCTTTTGTAACTTTTTTGTTCATTCGTAAGTGCAAAACAATTTTTTTTTCAGGTTCTGAATTTTTTTGGAGTGCGTTTTTTTGTGTTCGTCGTTGTGCGCGTGTGTGTTGTGTGCTCCATTGGGTCTGCAATTTTTTTAATTTGTTGCCTGAAATATTTCTTCAGTTCGTTCAGTTTTTAAAAACCGTGGACCTTATTTTTTATTTTATTCGTCTAGTGGTTATTATCTTTGATTGTGCCGTAGTTTTTTTTCGGAGTCAATCTTTCGTCTGAAGGCAACATTTATAACAGGTGGTACCGTAATCGATTTAAAACCTGGCAGGGTCGAAATTATTTCCATGCTAGAAATAATATTATAGTGCACCATTTATAACACGATCAGTCACATGTTATGGCTTCACATGTTATACTAAATGTCTTAAAAGTGGTCTCGGGAAGACGTAAATATGGCCAGTCATTAGGGTCTGTGTAAGAAGAAAAGCATACCTGAGATGTTGGATGTGCTGTGTGGCTTCTTTATCCCCCAAGATGACTTCTACACCCTGGTGGTGTTCTGATGTGAATTTTCTTCCTCATGGCCGACTCATTCTTCAATGAAGGCATTTATGGCGGACACAAAAAAAACGACACGCGACAAAATTGTAATATATATGAAACATAATTATTTTATTTTACATTATATATACAATATATATTACAAAAATCTTTACAATTTACATATCTTCAGAACTAAATAAACTAGCCTGACTAGTATTGAGAGAGGGGGTGCTCCCCCCGTTTACAGAGAGACAGCATTCTACGTGCTCACCTCATGATGGTCCGTGCAGAAAAAAGTAGAGCTCTAGAAAGGGAATTTTGGGAAGGCATTTCTTTGTATCTCTAAGACAATGGCCAAAAAACCACTCGACCATGCTGTAGAGTGTGTTAGAAATCATGCCACTAAGAAATAGTGCAACATGAAATGTTGAAGTTAACTTCACATGCAATAATTTTGTCGACCTAGGAACTGTGAGAGTCTGCTGCGTTGATGCTAACTTTACTTCCGATAACTTCGTCCACAAAGACTCTCTGGAATTCAACAAAATGTAATGTTGCAGCTAACTTTACTTCCAATAACTTCGTGAACAAAGGAACTGTAAGATTCAACAAAATGTAATATTGAAGCTAACTTTACTTCCAATAACTTCGTCGACCAAGGAACTGTGAGAGTCAACAAAAAGGTAAATTTACTTCCGATAACTTCGTTTGCAAAGGAACTGTGAGATTCCAAAAATATTATGTTGAAGCTTAGATAACTTCGGATAACTTCGTCAACGAAGGAACTTTTAGACTCAACAAAATGTTGCGTTGAGGCTTACTTTACCTCCTATAACTTCGTCATCAAAGACTCTCCGAGATTCAACAAAATGCAATATTGAAGCTAACTTTACTTCCAATAACTTCGTCTACCAAGAAATTGTGAGGCTCAAAAAATCCTGTGTTGAAGCATACTTTACTTCCGATAACTTCGTATACCAAGGTACTATGAGATTCACAAAAACGTAATATTGGAGCTAACTTTACTTCAGAAAACTTCGTCGACAAAAAAACTATGAGATTTAAAAATGTTATGTCGAAGCTTACTTTACTTGCGAGATCTACGTCCAACGAGGACCTGTGAGATTAAGGAAACTGAAGTGTTGAAGCTAACTTTACTTCTAATAACTTCGTCGATCAATGAACTGTGACACTAAACAAAATGCTGTGTTGAAAAAAAGTTTACTTCCGATAACTTCGTCGACGAAGACAATGTGAGATTCAACTAAATGTAATGTTGACGCATACTTTACTTCCGATAATGTCGTCGATCAAAAAACTATTGGAGTCAACAAAATTTAATGTTGAAGCATAGTTTCTTCCGATGACTTACTTGACACAGGAACTGTGAGATTTAACAAAATTAAATATTGAAGCAAACTTTTCTTCCGATAACTTCGTCGACTAAGTGTTACAGAGAGAGAAAGAGAGAGATGTTACAGAGAGAGAAAGAGAGAAAGAGAGGTGAGTAAACGTGGAGGTAGACACGTTTACCAGAACCGAAGGTCAGCTGACCAGATTGGATCGGTGAGATTTGATTTGGGTTTTGAAGAAGACGGACGGTTTTCCGTTGTCTCCCCCTCTTAACTGGGGAGGGGGGAGACGAACGCTGACGTGTGTAGAAGAAGAACCCCCACACAGGCAGATTTCACTTCCACCTTCTGCAGGACCTCTGGGAAAAGTGAAATAAAAACTATAAAACCCATTCATCGTCTTGGAGTGATAAATCTTCGTCAAACAGGTATCGAGTCTCCCTCCAGGATGAGAAATTTCCAGATGGTCCAACATCGAAGAAGCAGAGGTAGGTTCTGAAAATACATGTCACACACACGATTCCCTTTATGATAATCAAACACACAACCATTTATATTAGAGACAATCATACGCACACGGAATCCTCTTTGATGTTATACACACACGTCAATTTGGCGACCCTCTATGATAAACGTAAATGATAACTAGTGAGAACCTCAGATGATAACCAATATATAACATATTCAATTTGGTGCCGTAACTGACCAGACCACCTAGCAAGGGTGGGTTTAAAAGAAAAAAAAAGAAAAAAAAAAGGACTTCGGTTGCCACGGGGGGGGGAGAAAAAAAGGACAAGAAAACACAATAAAATGTCTGGAAAAAAAGCAAAAGAAAGAACAGTAGAAAAAATACAAATCAACACACACACAACGTAGGGTCCATTAAAACACTAGGCGAATTAGAAAAATAATTAAGAAAAAAAAGAAAAAAAAAGAAGTGCAATACACACGTACAACCTTTTCACGAAGAAAGAAAAGGAAGACATAAAGACACACAGATGTAAAACTTTATATATAGAAAATAGTTAAAAAAATGTTTATCGTATTAGGAATTAGCTCGTTATGAACGAAGAAAAATATCACTTAATGTAAAAATTAGAAGGGAAAAACAAAGAATTGCCTTATTCTGTTTAAAACAAAGGACCGATAGACAGTAAGAAAATGTAATGGAAACACGCACAAATGAAATTGTTTGGAAATGTGTCAATCATAACAGCCAGTGAGTAAACCAGAAAGAAGAAAAAAAAAAGAAATAGAACATATGACTTTAGTAAGTGTGCGTCAGGAATGAGCCTTTCAGCTTACCAGAAGATAAACACGTCAATCACAAATATGGGTTATGAATATTTCGTTGCATTTTTAAACTGTGAACTAAGTGTAACTTTTAATGAAAAACAATATGTACTTTTGATGAAAAACAATGGATATGTTCTGAAATGTGATTTGTTTTCCTTTTTCACCAATTGTACGATTTTTTTTCTTAGGAATTTTTTCTGACATGGACAATTTTAGTTCCATCGAGTGTTAGGATTGTCTGAGACTTTAGAAGTGAGTCGTTTTATTTTATTTTAGAAACGACTATGTATTTTAATTGTAAATGTCTAGGTATTTTTTGTAAACGACTGTGATTTTTTCTTTAATTTTGAATTCTGTGGAATGGTAAAAGGTGATGCACTATGCAGCCGACCTAGTTGATGACGTGGTCAAATGGGTTTCCACGAATCTGTGTTTTGTTAATTGGAATTTTGTTATTAGTAAGATGGGACTTTGTGATTGCTTATAGGATATTTTTGTATTTTTTAATTTATTATTTTTATGTAATTGATGTGTTGTCAAACGGTATTGGCAGAATTTTCTTGTTCTTTGACATGCATTTTTTCGCAGAATGGGGAGGTGGAATCTTTGCTTGTGGGGTCTATTGAAAAAATGATTAATAAAAGAAAGAACGTGTTGTAATTAATTAATTAATAATCAAAATAGTAATAATAAAATTGGGAAAAAGAGAAAGAAATAAGATTTAAACAGTGTAATAAATAATAATAATAAAAAAAAAATTTCGGAAGAGTCAAAGGTTCAGTCGGTATTAATTTTTATTTTCGAAATGTAGAATAAATGTTCTATTCGACATGAGTGACGTTTTGACCATATAAGTAAGGTAGAAAAAAAGGGATACATATAGGGTTAAATAAACTATATGAAGAAATGAAAGAAAAAAGTGGGGCGTGAATGGAATTTAATTTCTGTGGCAAGCATGTTAGAATTTTGGAGAGGTGTTGAATTACATGGGTAGTTATTAATTTCATTATTCTCGAGAAGTGATTCGAATTTTATTTTTTTATCGTGATTTCTATTGATTTCGAGTAGAATAAACATGGAACAAGTTTGAGTACTTCATGTGTGGAAACCCGATGTTTTCCGTGAAGCTATGTGTCTTCAAGGCAGGTTGCGCTTACCGACTTTGGAAAAAAAAGAAGTTTTTTCTGACATAGCAGTAAACGGAATGTATTCTGTCCAGCGTGAGCGGATCTAGTTGTAATCAACTTCAGGGAGCAAATGAAATGCCCTCTGACATGGTGTAAGGGGTAGAGGGGGTGCAATGGCTGACGTTACCATTATGTGACGAATCGCTCAAGAGAAGATGAATGAAATATGTATACAAGTACTGAGGAAAATAGAAGGCTACCCACCATATGGAATGTTAAGAGGTTTTTTGTTTCCCACAAAATACTAGTAATAAGCGTAGGCTTATGATGAATAGGATAAGGCTTGGGATGGAAATTTTTTTTGTGTGCTACCTATGGGAAGAAAAGCTGATCTGTAAAGCCAAGGACGATGATAGTCCGTTTTGAAGAGGCAGATGGACCTCGATTTTATTATTCGGTTGATTGCCGAGAATTTATCGATCACGCGTAGTGTCGACGGGAGTAAAGGATGCTCCTGAAATTCTGATTTAAATTATGAAGAGACCATGGGGTCACAGGGAGTTGTTGACCTTCGAGGGCGCAAGGATTAGCGCCACATGGTATTATTTGTTGATATTATTTTACTTAGTATATTGAATAAATGTATGAGAGTTTTCTTTGCCAGTGGGGTGAGCATATATATCCCATTCTTAGTAAATGTGGGAAGTAGAAAATGTATGCCTTCGCCATACATTTTGATAAAAAAGGGGGGAAGGAATGTTACAGAGAGAGAGAGATGTTACAGAGAGAGAAAGAGAGAGAGAGGTGAGTAAACGTGGAGGTAGACACGTTTACCAGAACCGAAGGTCAGCTGACCAGATTACGTATGTGTGACGTGGTCAGGTTGGCTGGATCGGTGAGATTTGATTTGGGTTTTGAAGAAGACGGACGGTTTTCCGTTGTCTCCCCCTCTTAACTGGGGAGGGGGAGACGAACGCTGACGTGTGTAGAAGAAGAACCCCCACACAGGCAGATTTCACTTCCACCTTCTGCAGGACCTCTGGGAAAAGTGAAATAAAAACTATAAAACCCATTCATCGTCTTGGAGTGATAAATCTTCGTCAAACAGGTATCGAGTCTCCCTCCAGGATGAGAAATTTCCAGATGGTCCAACATCGAAGAAGCAGAGGTAGGTTCTGAAAATACATGTCACACACACGATTCCCTTTATGATAATCAAACACACAACCATTTATATTAGAGACAATCATACGCACACGGAATCTTTTTATGTTATACACTAAACGTAAAAAGTGCCCCTCAATGATTTAAATGGTGCCCCTCAATGAAGAACACTATGTAACAAATATTCAATTTGGCGCTCCTCGATGATAACCAATATATAACATAAGGAACTGTGAGATTCAACAATATTTAATTCAGAAGCTTTACTTCAGATAACTTCGGCCACAAAGCAATCATTTAGATTCAAGAATATGTAATTTTGGAGTTAACTGTACTTTCAATAACTTAGACGACCAATGATATTTGAGATTCTACAAAATGTAATACGAAGTTATCGGAAGTAAAGTTAGCTTCAGTTAGCTTACTTTACTTTTGATAACTTCGTCGACCAAGTAACTGTCAGATTTAACAAAATGTTATATTGAAGCTTACTTTACTTCTGATTACCTCGTCGACCAAGGAACTGTGAAATTCAACACAATGAAATGTTGAAGCTAACTTTAATTCAATAATTTTCTCGACCAAGGAAATATGACATTTATCTAAATATAATGTTGGAGTTAACACTTCTTCCGATAACTTCGTCGACAAAGTAACTGTGATATTCAACAAAAGGTGATGTTGAAGCTAAATTTACTTCCAATAACTCTGTCGACCAAGAATCTGAGAGACTCAACAAAATTTCGTATTGAAGCTAATTTTACTTCCGATAACTTCGTATACCAAAGAAATGTGAAATTAAACAAAATAGTGTGTGGAATTAAACTTGACTTCCGATTAATTTGTCGAGCAAGAATCTGTGAGATTCAACAAAATGTCACGTTGAACCTATCTTTACTTCCGATAACTTCGTCGACCAAGGAACTGTGAGATCTAACAAACTATAGTATTGAAGCTTACTTTACGTCCGATGACTTCGTTTACAAATAGATGTGATATTCAACAAAATTTAATGTTGAAGCTTACTTTACTTCCGATCACCTAGTCGACTAAGGATCTGTGAAATTAAAAAAAAACTGTAATGTTGCAGTTAACTTTACCTCAAATAACTTAGTCGCCCAAGGAACTGTGAAACTCAACAAAATGTAATGTGGAAGCTAACATTACGTTCGATAACTTCATTGACCAAGGAACTGTGAGATTCAACAAAATGTAATGTGAAGATAACTTTACTTCCGATAACTTCGGCGACTAAGGGACTTTGAGATTCGACAACATTTTATGTAGAAGCTTACTTTACTTGCGATAATTTCGTCCACAAACGAACTGTAAAATTCGAGAATATGTAATTTTGGAGCTAACATTTTTACAATAACTTCGTCGACCAAGGATCTGGTAGTTTACTTTACTTCAGTAAACCTCGTGGACCAAGCAACTTTGAAATTAAAAAAGTAATGTCGAAGCAAACTTTTCTTCTGATAACTTCATCGACAAAGAAACTCTGAGATTTAACATAATCTAATGTTGACGCTTACTTTATTCCAATAACGTTGTCAATCACGGAACGGTGAGATTCAACAAAATTTAATGTTAGAGCTAACTTTACTTCCGATAAGTTCGTGGATAAAGGAACTGGGAGATTCGACAAAATGTAATGCTGAAGCGATCTTTACGTCTGATAACGTCGTCGATCAAGCAACTATTGGAGTCAACAAACTTTAATGTTGAAGCTAACTTTACTTCCGATGACTTCCTCAACACATGAAATGTGACATTAAACAAAATATGATGTTGGAGTTAACTTTTCTTCCGATAACTTCGTCGACCAAGGAACTCTGAGATTAAACAAAATGTTATGTTGAAGCATTTAACAAAAGGAACGTTTGCATTTTACAAAATGTAATGTTCGAGTTAACTTTTGCATTTTACAAAATGTAATGTTGGAGTTAACTTTACTTCAGATAACTTGGTCGAACAAGAAACTGTGATATTACGCAAAATGTAATGTTGAAGCTAACTTTACTTCCAATAATTTAGTTGACCAAGAAACTGTGACCGGAACAACATTTTTTATTGAAGCTAACTTTTCTTCCAATAACTTCGTATACCAAGAAAATGTGATATCCAACAAAATGTAGCGTGGAATCTTATTTTACTTCCGATAAAGTTGTCGACCGAGAAACTATGAGATTCCACAAAATGTAATGTTGAAGCTAACATTACTTCCGACAACTTCGTCGACCAAGGAACTGTGAAACTCAAGAATATATTGTGTTAAAGCAAGTTTTACTCCCGATAACTTCGTCGATAAAGGAGCGGAAAGAAAATATAATGTTGAAGCTAAGTTGTTTTCGATGACTTCGTTTACCAAGTAACTGTGATATTTAACAAACTTGATGCTGAAGCTCACTTTACTTCAACTAACTTCATCGACCAAGGAACTGTGAGACCTAACAAAGGGGGTTGTTTAAACTAACATTACGTCCGATAACTTCGTCGACCAAGGAACTCTGAGAGCTAACAGAATTTGGAAGCTTACTTTACTTCCGATAACGTCGCCGACCAAAAAACTGTGAGATTTAAAAAAAATTGTAATGTTTACGCTAACTTTTCTTCCGAGGGCTTCGTCCACGCGAGACCTGTGAAATTTAACTAAATATGATGTCGGAGTTAACTTTACTTCCGATTACTTCATCGCAAAGGAACTGTGATATTTAACAAAATATAATGTTGGAGTGAACTTAACTTCCGATAACTTCGTCAACCAAGGAACCGTTACATTTAACAAAATATAATGTTAGAGTTAACTTTACTTCCGATGCTTTCGTCGAACAAGAAACTGTGTAATTCAACAAAATGTTATGCTGAACCTAATTTACTTCCGATAACTTCGTCGATCCAGTAACTGTGAGATTCAACAAAATGTAATGTTGAAGCTAACTTTACATCCGATGACTAAGTTGAGCAAGAAACTGAAAGACTCAACAGAATTCTGTATTGAAGTGAACTTTCCGATAAGGCAGTATATCAAGGAACTGTGAGATTCAACAAAATGTAATGTTGAAGCTAACTGTACTTGCGATGACTTCGTGTACCAAGTAACTGTGAGATTCAAGAAAATGTAATGTTGAAGATAACTTCGTCGAGCAAGAAACTGTGAGACTCAACAGAATTTTTTATTGAAGTGAACTCTATTCCTATAAGTCAATATATCAAGGAACTGTGATATTCAACAAAATGTAGTGTTGAAGCTTATTGTACTTCCGATAATTTCGGCGACTAAAAAATTGAGACTCAACAAAATGTTTTGTTGAAGCTAACTTTACTTCCAATAACTTCGTTGACCAAGGAACTGTGAGATTAAACAAATTGTTTTCTTGAAGCTTACTTTACTTCTGATAACTGTGTCGACAAAGAATCTGTGAGATTTACAAGAATATAACGCTGAAGCTAATTTTACTTCCGATAACTTCGTCGACCAAGCAACTCTGAGATTCAACCACATGTAATTTTAAGCTTATTTTACTTCCGATAACTTCGTCGACCAAGGAACTGTAAGAGTAAAAAAATGTAATGTTTAATCTAATTTACTTTCCATGATAACTATTTCCTTATGATGCTTCAAGTATACTATGCAAAACAGATTTTTAATTAACTAATTAAATATTCAATGACTTGTTTTAAATAGTGATAATAACACTCATAATATCTTTTCAATTCATTTAAAATATTAAAGATATATTTTGATCTAAGATCGATCTTCTAGGAAACAATATTTTTGCAATTTTGTTTTGGATGGTTGTGCGCAAGTAAAGGTTGTCACGATAAATATGCATTAATAATAGTTTTATATACAATATCAAGCGGACGTTAATTTTTCTTGAACCAGTGGTTTGTAACATGCAGAAGGTCGCGACTTTGAAACACGTTAAAGTCTAAAATGATTAAATTGTGCTTTCATATTCGGTTTTGCAACGATTTTGTTTATATATATATATATATATATATATATATATATATATATTTATTTATTAATATATATTCATGCATAAATTAATCGCAAACACACAAAAGAAATATATTAAGCTTCAGAATATTTGAGATGATCATGAATCATTTTAATCCATTTGATTAAACAAAACCAAGTCACTATACGTTCTCAGTTATAATAAATAGTTTCAAATTCAGAAAAACATTACAAACGCCGTATATTACCTCATAGCAAGATGATAACAAATACGATTACAAAACATTACGAATAATTTATACCCGTGAAACATTCTTCGAAATATTTTAACAAAGCATAGCACTGCTGTGCAATTGGCTTAAACCAAAGTAATTTTCATCACAATGGAATATTAATCGAGCAAGGAACTATGAGATTCAGTAAAATGTTGTACTGAAACTAAGTTCTCTTGCGATTTCATCGATCAAGGAACTGCGAGAATAAACAAAATGCTGTGTGAAAACTCAGTTAACTTGTGATGATTAATATTATTGAAATACAAATGAAAAATGACAAAGTTGTTGCTGTGACTGTACAATTTGATCATATGGATCATGCAGTCATTGCTGAATTTGTGCAAGTTGACTTTGTCACTTGCCTATCCACAAAACCCAAGGAATTGCAGTCGATTTTATCATTGTTGACTTTGGATCTGATGTCACTTCAATGTAGATTTGTCACATGCTAGAAAACTGTGTAATGTCTACTTGATTAACATTTGCCCTTACGAATTTACCATATGTAACAAAAGTGAATGGATTGAATATAATAGATTGGGGGTCGAAGGCGACATAGTTAATTTTCCACCACTTCCTACTTGGTCTGTCAAGGCTCTCAGTTTGTCATTGTACGAATAGACTTTAAAAAGAAAAATAATCATTATTGACTAATATTTGGGGCAGAACTATAATGGGTTAAATGAATAAAAACCAACAATTCAGAATCCAGATGCTTAAAATAATTTGGGTCTGAAATTGACTTGTTTTCCTTATATCTTTGTTCAGACAATTCACCACATTTCTTTGTTGTCTAACATTAATAAAAGCCCTTTTCTATTCCCTGCAACCTCTATCTCACAGAAGAGATGTTGCGAGTTTGTCTCTGATGTATCGTTATTTTCATGGAAAGTGTTCGACTGAGCTTCAGGCTTTGGTCCTCCCCCAAACTTTCACAAGAAACACTCCTCTAGCTGAAAACACTATCAATAATTCCCCCCACTCTTTATCTGTGCCTAAACCTAAACGTAGATTCCATGAACAAAACTTCTATCTTAGAACTGCACGCCTGTGGAAATTTCTTCCGTTTTCCAGCTTTCCAGTTGACTACAATATGGTTGTCTTCAAGTCTAACATAAATAAGTTCTTGATGAGCCGTTCCATATAAGTTAACAAATTTACCGAATTTTTATTACTAATGATTACTATATCTTCCAATTTCTACTGTACACTCTTTAACCCTTATTCTTGAGTGGCCTCTTGACCTTGATAATGTGGTGATGCCTGTGTAAAAAAGCCCTCTAAACATTGATTTGCCAATTGAGCAATTGAAATGATTGCTTTTCATAGGCACTCACAGTGTTGCTGACCTTAGGGAATCGATTAAAGGTGTTTTAATAGTTCTCAACAAGAAGGTGGCATTGCATTTTGCAAATGTTTGATAAACGATTGCCCAAACTGTGCCAAACAGTTATTTAATTTTGAAGACATTAAAACACTAAAATATGTTGCAATCCACAAAATGCATTACCAACGACTACAACATAGTGAATGTAATTGCACCCTTAATGCTGTCCGTTGATTCTAAAATGCACCGATTGATAAAAATTTCGAATTTTCTAATTAAGATCAGCTCATTTTTTAATACGGCCGATTTGATAGATTATAGGTATATGGTTAGAAATAATAAGGATAAGTAGAATATTGTCAGTCACTCTAATGATTTCCATAATGTAATTTTTTCCTCAACATGACCAACACTTTTGGCATTTTTTTTGAAAAAATATAAAAGAGAAAATGACAAAACAGGTTATACATCAATCTAAATAGCAAGAATATCGTGGTGTAACATTATTATAACACAAGTATGGATCATTATAACATAAGATATCATATGTTTGCAAATATTGCATAACGTGATGCTTTTTAGCCTGTTTAATCAATTGATAATATAATGTTACTGTTTTTGTTGTTGTTAATGTTATTGATATATATAACTTTTAGAAATTACGTATTTTCTTGGGAAAAAGATTTCTGCCTCAACAAAACAATGTTACACAAAATGCTTAAATAAAAAATTATTTTATCGAAGAATACGGATTAGTAATAAAGTTTTAAATAAAACTTATTTTATTTCAACAGGATTTTATGTAAAAATAACGATGTAATTGCGATTTTTGGCACTTTTAATGATTTTAAATATTTATATATTTTGTAGTCATAATAATCGATTATTATATTGCTTTTAATTTTTTGAGAACCAGAATAAATTCAATTGAATAGAAAATAGAAACAATGCCAAACTATCCAATATATTAATGCATTTTTCAAATTTTGTAAATAACGGTTATTAAGAAAAATGATTTAAAATTATTCTAATTAAAAAGAAAGATTCTCTGATTGAAAAATATAAACTCGTAAAAAACACCAAATCCATAATTTGTCAATAAATTTTGCTCATAGAAAATGGGATTATTTGATTGATTTTAATTAAAAAAAATACCGAGAAAATAAAGAAGCGAATTCTCAACGATTTTCGTCATTATAAAAACGATTATTTTATGTATAAGAACATGTGTTTTATATAATTAAAAATATTATGCATGAATCATGTCGAATGTAAATAAATGCAATAATTAGTTAAATATAAAATAATAAGTATAAATAAATTAAATAAACTGCAAATAAAATCATACCTAACATACATATATTAAATATAAAAATGTAATAATTACTATAATTTAAATATTTCACGGAAATATAATCTTGTTACAGCTAATATAACCAACATGGCATTTATTTGCACATCATAGTTAATTAAATCCATGTAACATAACTGCTTATAAGAAAATTCATTTGTACAGCTTAATAAATGAAACACATATAATATCCAAGCTAATATAGAAAAAACAAATTCATTTGTTAAGCATAATTAATTAAATACATATAATAATATCATACCTGATACTGCAAAATATAATTTATTTCTACAACATATTTAGTGATTAATCAGGGTTAATTTGAAAAGAAGGATGAACCGATTACGACCTAAAAAAATCAATTATTTAAGGTAGATACTCATGATTCAAAATCTCACATTCACTACAAATAATAAAAAAAATGTATAGAATGCACTAATTATCGAAATTTTCCAGATACAATCTCAAGGGGTTGTATTTAAAAGCGCTATATTCGTAAATCCTCGACACTATCTTGTAACTTAACTTTAAAAAATGTAACTAAATGTGAATTAATGTTAATATACATAATGTGATAACAAATGCAACGAACTGCCTATTACATTTTATTAGTGCGTATTAGAGTTATTTTTACTTTAGTATCTTTCTTTTAAAAGTTTGATATTAATTAATATTTTTCAGTAAAAAATAATTTTCTGGTTAAGCATTTTGTTGAACATGTCTTCTGTTGAGGCAGAAATCTATTTCGAAGAAAATAAATAAATTTTCATAAATTTAAAGATCGTCAGACAAAAGATGATGACAAATGCATAAATGTCATTTATATTTAAGTTTTGCAAATCAAAACTCAACGCAACAAAACAAATAGCTTTCAGCATGGGACTGATGACATTATGGTTTGGGGAAGATTCTAACTTTTTGATGGTCGCGCAATAAAACGCACATTTATTAAATTATATGTTATATAACATCAACGTTGAAAGGTATCCTGTATGGATTTAACTTCATGCGATTAACACAAACACAAAAAAATGATTATTTGTTTTAGGCAAGTTTACTTCGATATGATGGTACACTATGTATTTAAGACAGACACTCTTCACTTAGTAATATAACCTTAACAACATTATAATTAAAATAGCTTTTCCAGATCTGGAGAAACAAAGAATATATCCTCAGATTCAAATTAAGATTTTATAACCGCAACATCTTGTCAACACTGCCTTATGAAAAGAATTTCAAACTCAGTCAAGAGACGAGAATTAGGTTTGGTTTATTTCAAGTGCCCTGGATCAAATAGAGCATTCACAATACAAAGGAAGTGATCGCACTAACCTAGCAAGGATGTCAGCAATCATCTGGCTCTGACATACCTTCTGATTAATACCAAGAATTGCCGATAAAGTGCTCCGGTGGACTCCCGATAAAAATATAAAATAACCAATATTAGTTAAAAATTAGCTAGATGCAGATAATTAAGAGAAAGTTGCTTCCAAGGAGAAGCTGAAAAAATTCTATGGATCTGGCTTCAAATCTAAAACAATTGTACCCTTTGACTGCCTCATGCGTCGCAAGACACGAAAGTTTCTATATGTCAGTCTTAGAGGTCATTCTGTGTAATAGTATCAGATTCTTGATTGTGATAATTCATAATCATTTATTGTGATGCTTTCCGCTAGTAGAGACTAGTAAATAAATAAGATATTTTTGTTAACATGTATTATTATTATCGACCAGCAATATATATATATATATATATATATATATATATATATATATATATATATATATATATATATATATATACCTACACATGGCTTGGTTTTGTGTGCCTAAATAAGAATAAAACAAATTTCATGGTCTTTCTTTTTACATTATCCTTCTGAGCTCAGGAGAATATTAGCTCAGACAACCGTATCTATTGCCTATGTATTTATATTCGCAAATCTCAGGCGTGTGAGTTAAAAGTGGTGACATGTCAGGAACGACCATACATCATGTCATGTACAGATGAACATAAAACCGGATGAATATTCGATAGATATTTCGTTCTTACTTTATGAAATATAACCCTAGATTTAATCATGCCACGATAATACTTTAATATGACTATTTATTATTTGTTCGTTGTTTTAGAAGATCAACGATTATTCGTTAGCGAAAACTGAGATATAGTGCTGGAAGACCTGATACAAAAGCATATCCCTGTCATTTAAAAAAAAGGTGACCATTTTATTTACATGTAGTAATACTTACTTTCGCGGAATTTTTCTGACACGTTGAATTCTAGATATGAATTAATATCCTGTTGATTCAAATAGTGGAAAATATTAATGATTCAGCATTAGCAAAAATGTCAAATATTTTTATTTTATTCAATGACAGATAATTGTTTAAATTGTTGAATAGTATCATTGTGCATTAGCAAACGATTCGAAATCAAAAACGAAATCGGGGTGTATTGAAACAACGTATTGAATAAAATATGAATGTAATTTATAAGAAAGGCATTAAACATAAGTTTTAGTTCGATGTATTAGACTAGCGTTTTTTATAATGCATAGAGAGATGCGCCTTCAGTATTTATAGTGAAGAGGAAGAGTTTATGTTGTTTGTAAATGTAAATACATTAATTATAAAAACATGCAAATTATTTCCTAAATATTTATATACACTCGTTATAATATAGATAGAAATATAGGAAAATGTAATACACAACCCTACTACTGTTTATATTCTAGCTATAAAATCTAATGTAATAATAAACCAAAGTATTTATTATTGTTTCTATGTCGAAGTAAATGAGGATCATCGAATTCTAATGTTGATATAGGTAGTATATTACTTGCCTTTTGACTACACGCAATATATGACGGTGAGTTGTTTATTGAAAAAATTCTACGATTTTTGAAGATTTTGGTAAATTTGCAAATGTTAGTTAGTCCAAGATTCCAACGTGGGAAACTAATAAAAACATACTAAAATGCAATAGTAGAAATGGTAAGCGTATTTATTGAAACCTATTTATGAGTAAATCGACAATACTAAAACAAACTGATATATATATATATATATATATATATATATATATATATATTTACATAGGCATCACCACATTATCAAGGCCCAGAGGCCACTCAAGAATAAGGGTTAAAGAGTGTACAGTAGAAATTGGACAATATAGTAATCATTAGTAATGAAAATTTGGTAAATTTGATAACTTATATGGAACGGCTCATCAAGAACTTATTTACTTTAGACTTGAACACAACCATATTGTAGTCAGGCGGAAAGCAGGAAAACGGAAGACAATTCCACAGGCGTGCAGTTCTAAGAAAGAAGCTTTGTTCATGGAATCTACGTTTAGGTTTAGGCACAGATAAAGAGTGGGGGGAATTATTGATAGTGTTTACAGCTAGATGAGTGTTTCTTGTGAAAGTTTGGCGAGGGGGGACCATAGATTGAAGCTCAGTCGAACACTTTCCATGAAAATATATATAATGATTTCGATACTTTTTCGTGACAAAGAGCGGAGGTCCGCTTGAAATATAAAAAATAACAATAAAAATATTAAATACATTCACCACGAGACCCCTACACATAAGAATCAAGGAATACACACGAACACACGCATCATCATTCCACAAACACCTCACCACCTGCAGAAACACCAATATGTCTATTAAAGTCGATATTTTAACAACAGAACGCAATATTGGGGATTCATTGCATAAAGGAATCGTTACTAATACCTAAATTACGGCCAACTCAACAACAGACTGGAGCTCGGATCATGATTCATTATATAACTTTACATACGGCTCCCACCAAAGACTTACCATTACAACCCTAACCCATTAGAACAGGTATACCACTGCACACCGCCCATACACCAACTCACAGTCCAGACAGGGCCTTACTACAAGCCCCCTCCCATATAAATTATATATACATAAAAGGAAATTAAATAAATAAGTAAAAAACTGCAATATATATAAAAAATAATAAAAACTAGTTAACTGAAGTAACACTAACCAATATAAAGAAAAAAATCCATTTAAGCTAACCCACCTCTTCAAACCCAAATAAACACTAACAACACACAAAAATAAATAAATAAGCAAATAATAATAAAATGCAAAACTATTTCATTTATAACCACTTATAGTTTTATTAAAATAAATAAAATAACAATTTCGAAACGAAAGTCAATCCAGTGCCCCCTTACCACCTATCTTCCTATTCCTGACAACCACACCCCCACATAAATACTCCAACAGTCGGCTAAGAGCACCCCATCCCGTACACACACTCGCCTTCCCTCCTCTTTCACCCCCCCTCTACTTCTCTCCTTCAAAAATTAACCTGTGCAAGCCTGGTAGCGACTGGTGTGACCTAGATACGCGAGGTCATTCCACTGAACAAGCAAGGACGTTAATAAATTAAACAAATAAATGAATAATACATAGCAGATGAAAAAAAAGACAGCGAAATAGACATAGAATATACAAAATAAAAAAAAGCTTACGCTAAAGCAACACGGTATAAACTAAAAAATATATATGTACAAAAAAAATTATAAAAAAAGGAACAAAAATATGTTAATTACCTAAAACACAACATACATATAAATCCCCTCCTTATATTTACTCCGAGGCTCCACACACCCATTCAATTCATTTTCCACTCCATCATCTAGAATGTTTTGAATCGATCTATCACGTCCACCATTTGAAAAGGGATTTTTTTCCGAAATATATTATGGATATTGTCACAGACATAACAAGTAAGGTATTTGTATTTAATACAACGGAATAAACATATATATATATATATATATATATATATATATATATATATATATATATATATATATATATGTGTGTGTGTGTGTGTGTGTGTGTGTACTTATTGATTTGTAAATCGCCACTTGTTTTCGTCTTCTCTCATCAACACCGACTATATCTCATCCCTCGCATTGTGATAGCCTTCTAAAACTCTACTACATACCTATCCCACACAATGCTCCAAGTAAACTGCATATCAATTCTAAAAAACAATAAATAAAATCAATAAATACGTCTAAATAAAAAGAGGGCAAATTTATACGAAAACACGTGATCTCCAAGGTGGAGACGATAACCTTAATGTCGTTTAAAAAATCAACAATAAAACTACGTAAATAGATAAACGATAAAAACTAAGCAGTAAATTGTCTATGGCAGCATAGCGTGATGGATTAGGACGCTAGACTGAAATATAAGGTCCGGGGTTCAAGTCCTAACAATAGCCCAGCTACGCTGAAGAGGGATAGGATCCCAAAACACGCGTGTACGCAGATTACTGTTTTTAAAAAATAATAAATAAAATACATAAATAAATACTTCCAAATAAAAAAGGACGACTTTCTAAGTAAACGGTGGATCTCCAAATTGGATACGATAACCTTAATGTCGTTTAAAAAAAATCATTTACTATTGTTTAAAAAATCAACAACAACACTACGCATATATATATATATATATATATATATATATATATATATATATCAAAAGTACCCGTCGTTGACCGGGTTCAAAAACAGCCTACAGAAAATGGACTCTGATTTATGAAAGTATGATAGGTCATGAAAAATAAGGGTTGTAAAGAGATAGCGTCGAATTTGGGGGTACCAAAACCAAAACAAAATATGATGAAAGTAAAAGTAAAATAGATAAACCCCATAATTTATTATACCATAACTGTTCACACTTAAACACTTATCACAATATTATGTGGATCTATATTAAAAAAACTTGCTAAACTTTGTGACGTATTTCTATTCTATGGAGGTCAGGCGCGAACGAACATCCCATAATTTTATTATACTATATTTCTTCAAACTGAAACATAATTATCAAAGTATACTTACGCAGATAGATATGAAAAGCCTTTATTAAAGTTTGTGCCTATTTCCATTCTATGGAGGTCAGGTGCGAACGCATACCCCACAATTTTATCATACCATCCCTATTTAAGTAAAAAAATACTTATCAAAGTATTACTATGTACCTCTATATCAAAAACAGTTGTAAACGTTTTTTCTTTAATTTTTAAACTTTTTATTTCCATACTTTGTGGACCAGGCGCGAACGCAGACCCCACAATTTTAATGAACCATCGGTCTGTCAAATCAAACATACCCATTATTGTGGCTCGATACATCTTCTATCATTATATGTGATCAGTTTTCTATAATAATCAACCATATAGGAGCCTATTCGTAACCAGACACACACACAGACGTTGAACTACACGCACACGAGGGGTGTTCCGCAATTAATGCCTCTTATATTTTCATTCTAACTCGAATGGATCAGAGGAGATTATGTATTGCATCAGAGTGATGACTGAACTCGTGCATTCTTGACATGAAAGTTGCTTTTTTCTGTTAAAACTATTGACGGTGTTAGACTCTACGAAATCGATTCCTGTGATAGACCTGCATCAAAAGTTTTTTCGTGATTTAATTCCTGGCAAAATGCATCAATAATGTCTGTCATTATGGAGAAAAATAAATTCTGGAGCACAAAAGGTCTTGGGTTTTTATGGCACCACTCACGTAATCGAAGCTCTTCAGCCTTATAAGTTTTAAATAGAGGGATTTACTTTTCGAACGATCTTTGGACGCATATGCACAACCATCCTTTCATCGCTGACAAACATCCATTGAGAATTGTAATGCCCATGTCAAAAATATATCAGGACCACAAAAGGAGACTCGTTTTAATGGTACTACTCCCGTTATTGTAGCTCTTTATTTATTTCTTTGTTTGTTTTTTAGTTTAAGAAATAGACGGCTTTACTTTTGAAATAACCCTTCTATAAAATTAATCTACACGTCGTAATATTTAAATTTAATTTAAATGGAAGTTAAAATAATTGTTTGTAAATTTCCACTAATAATTTGTATGAATTTATATTTACTTGCCTTATAAACATAATGTAAGGAGTCTTTTCTTATCTAAATTCATCTGGTGAAATAATGTTCTTCCAAAGTTAAGGAAAAGGTATATATTTGTCTTCGATCAGTATGGCTCCAGAATAAAGACACAACTCGTTATTTAGTGGAAACAAAATATATTGCAAAGAAAAATAAATACAACAAATAAAGGGTGTAGTTATACGTCAGTCCGACTGCTAAGTGTGTAAAACTTGCGCATAACTATCGGCCATCATATTAAGTGGAATGTTTCATTGTTATCTGTAATGTGGATAGCACAGCAATATTAGACGTTTTTAATGCAGCATTCTGAACGTTCGTTAACTGTTGCTGTGCTTTCGAGATTGGCGATATACAGTTGCGGGTTGTCGTTTTTATCTCAAACAATTTATCGCATGCATTTCCTTTATATACTTCATAATTGTGTGAAGCTTATGAGAAAGTTGTGGTAAATACGTTATTCTCATGCACAGTCTCAATTACCAGATAGCTAATGTTAGCCATCCTATTTGAATCGGAAACCTGATCTTCTAATCAACAAATTTAAGCCTTTTTATACAATTGGGAATGCCGACAGCACATTCTAAAATTAATCGCTGATTAACTCTTAAATTATTCATTGCTTCTGCAGTGGGAGAAATTATTCAGACGGGTACTAATGTAGAAGAGTCTTCTGGAGGCAAAATCCTGATAATTAGCTCCCATAGATATACAGCGAATATAGTAGAGCTTCTTATATTTCTAGAAAAGTGAACAGCCGGTCGGGTGTAATTTCCTCCTTGTTTTTCTCAATAACTGTAATAAGCTTTATTTCATAAGCAAGGTTGCGTATTTATATTATCAAAGATAACTGCTTTAACTGGTTCGACGGTTATACTCATTTAGGACAGCGGTGATATTTTCTACTAGAATATAATCGGCTGCATCGGAATGTGATATCACTCTGTGGGTGAAATAATCACAACCAGATTAATGTACCTATTTACTATGCCTCCCCACGGGACAGAGTTAGACACCAGGGTCGTTTTTTAACGTGGAGAAAAGGTACAAAAATAAAAATTGTCTCAGTCGTGAAGGATTTCGCCTCCACCGAAAGAGAACAAGAAATGGAAGTGCAGCATCTGAAGAACAGATGGTATTTATTTGCTCCCCCACCGAGCAAATTAGGCACAAAGCCAATTTTTAATGTGAGGAGTGAAGGGAGGGGGAAGGGAAAAAGGGGACCAGCTCCTGAGAGGTGGGAAATGGGAGCTGGTTAAAGGTCAGGCATGTGGGGTTGCCCCCACATCTGGTCTTTGCTAGTCATAGCTAGTCCTAGCTAGTCATAGCTGCAGTATCTGCCGGAACAGATGGTATTTATTTGCTCCCCCACCGAGCAAATTAGGCACAAAGCCAATTTTTAATGTGAGGAGTGAAAGGGAGGGGGAAGGGAAAAAGGGGACCAGCTCCCGAGAGGTGGGAAATGGGAGCTGGTTAAAGGTCAGGTATGTGGGGTTGCCCCCACATCTGGTCTTTGCTTGCAGTATCTGCCGGAACAGATGGTATTTATTTGCTCCCCTACCGAGCAAATTAGGCACAAGGCCGATTTTTAATGTGAGGAGTGAGGGGAGGGGGCAGGGGAAAAGGGGACCAGCTCCCGAGAGGTGGGAAATGGGAGCTGGTTAAAGGTCAGACATGTGGGGTTGCCCCCACATCTGGTCTTTGCTAGTCATAGCTTGCAGTATCTGCCGGAACAGATACTACACTTTGATCTTGACCAAAAGGCCAAGGATATTCGGTATTTATCTCGATTACTTCCTTGCATTGCAACGTTTTTTGATCTGCTTTGCAACTAAATTTAATACAAAGAACACTATTATAGTTGTGGATACAGTCTTGCTGGCTTAGAAATTTCATTCAGGACGTATCTATTTTTGACTTGTGAATTATATTGTAAATCGGAGCAAAATATATTTTGTGGATCGAATAAAAATATGCGTTATTTTATTTACTAGTTAAGTATAGATTTAGGGAGGCAAATGTATTTTTTCAATATATCTAATTTCGTAAAATAGGAACATTAACTAATCTAATGGGGTACGTTCTAATACGCTGTTTTCAGCGATGGACGATGACTGTGCGGGGCCCGATTTTTATGCGAGGTTCCTATTTTATTAACTTAATACCTACAAAGACGGGAGTGATATTATTATAACGAACGAGCTGCCGCCGTCCAGAATTTATATTTCTACATACTTTCACCCCATTCTCAATACCCTTTTGCCACGAGTTTACCGACTTACTTTTGCTTGTGATGCACATTCATGGCAGGAGTTGCTATCTTACAGTCTTATACCGTCAATATCTTCAACTGAAAGATGGAAATTTCAGGTATTGAATGAATAAGTTCAGTCATCATAACAATGCCATATCTATTCTTTTTTATGCATTTAATCGGAATAAAGCATAACTATTGAAAACGCACTACGTACAATCTTAAAAATAAAACAACAGTAAAACAAACGTTACCGTCTTGTAAGGGGGAGAATCAGTAGACTAGATAGGGATGACTAAAGCCTGCACCACTAAAAAAGGATCACCTTGTTCTCCTAATAAAAACCTGAGCTGTCCCAAGAGCGTTTCACGGCAGCTAGCAATAAACTAACTTTACCGCATTTAATTTCAATGAAGAGCATATTCATGCGATCCATTTTTCTAGTTCATTTTATCAAAAGTGTTAAATTTTTTTGTTCCCTCAAAGCAATCCTTTATACACTATGTCTGCTCCCTGTTTCCAAGTAAGATCTATTGTTCCTTAATTTTCGAAGAAAAATAACTAATTGTTTCTGCTTCAAATGTAATTTCTTTTTTTTATGTCCAGATTTCTTATTAGCTTTTATCATAGTCAATGCAAAATCGTTTTGATTTTCCTTGCACTCATTGCTTCAACTGACGGTAAAAACATGAAACATTGTTCATTGGGGTCACTCTATGTAAATGTAGAAATTCTTACATATCTACTTCAAGAGGCACTCCTTAAGATTTCTTAAGCACTATATTAAATGTCGTCGCCACAAATCATTCTGCCTTACTTGCTGCTTGCCTGATACTGTTAGATCGTAATGTGTCAAACAAATCGTTTTACGGTATATTTTGAAATAAATTTACGTAGATTGCCAATCGTTTTCTGATACAATGAATCCAACGACTCCGAAACGTGCGGATAATGCATGCCAAAAAGCAGTTGTAACTTCTTGAGTATATTTCTTACGGTTTAATATTTCAAACCATTTAATGAAAGTATCCATTTCTATTACGTAATAGGAACATTCACAGCATAGTTGATCACTTTTTAAATTGTGTCTGAACTTTATAGGAGGTATTTTTGCTACCAAGCATTTGCATATTTTTGTCGAATTTCTAATATATTTTTCCATGCTAGTACAATCTACATAACTTCTTTTCCTTCTCAAAAAGTTCATGTGATTGATATAGATTCCTCTAAAATTCATTTTATGTAATGTTGTAGGAATAATTACAGATTGAATAAACTTTCGAGTTTTTTCGTTTGTCGCTCTTTCTTTTATTTCTCTGAATGATACATTCAGTTCATGAATAACTTTGCAAAGTGCATTATTAACCTCAATTTGTCGGTAGGTAATCACTGTGTCTTAAAGATATTCATCGTATTTTCGGATCACTGGACATAATCCGTAAAACTAATTTTACGAGGGGAGATACTCCATTTTATATTCCTAATTAAGGATAATGATTCACCATTTCTGTAATCTGTTTGCGGTATCGACCAATTAATTCTCAACAGTAGTTTATGGTCGGTTTGTAAAAACGTGACTACCGTGAACGAACAGACGAAGTTTGTTTACTGAAAAAACAATAACTAATGGTTTCCCGTCGATTTGGTTGTAACTTTTTTCTGCATGTAAATGTCTGCGAGACGGGTGAACGATATTTCCTATCTTACCATACTTCATTTTGTGTAAAGTGCAAGCTCTAATTAAGCATAAATTAACATCCTTCGGTATAACGATCCTGATATTAAGATTATAATGCGTTAAAATACTTCAGATGTAAATATAAGCGTTATCATGTTAAATGATCCCCTCCTGGCATTCCAGACCAATTCTGCTATTCGTCAATTGATTGTAAAATAGCACTCGCAAATGGTGTGTGCTTGAAATAAAACCAAATCGACTGTGTAAAACTATTTCACTAAGTAATGTGTGCATGAGTGTGTAAATATGGTTGATAAAAACTTTACTCTAAATTAATTATCGTTTAAATGTGTAAAGATTTTCATAGGTATTTATACACAGAAGAATAAAGTAACCATCGTCTATAGATATTTGTAGTCCCACATCACTTTCATAACTTAAAACAATCTTCCTCTGTTGCGTTTTGCGAATAACTTTTCTATAATAGACAAAAATAGTTATAAATCTTCACAGCGCGATTTGTTTTACTTTTTTTACATAGAATCTTGACGAAAAGAATGTGTTGCATTCAATGTGCAATAACACTCATATTTTTTCAAGATAATCACATTCCATGCCCAGAAGATTAATTTTCTAAAAATGTTGTTTTATTTTCTAGCCTATCTGCTTCAGTATTTATTGGGACGGGAAGGAAAAATTTTCATTTTTTCCATAATTCAGCACTGCATATATATATATATATATATATATATATATATATATATATATATATATATATATATATATATATATATAATTTAAAGGAGATTAGAGCAATAGTCTAAAGAGCTGAGTGCATTTTAATGTAACAGTGAAATTACTAGTTTAATTAAAATACAGGAAATAGAAAGTGCTCGTTGTAATTTAGATATATAATAAGCTCGATAGTTAAATGTCCTAGAGCTAATTCAATATTAAGTAATGTGATTGATAATTTAAAATTTAAAATTCAAATTTTAATTAAATTAAAAATCCGTTTCATAAGAAGGAACAACAACAAAATCAATTATCTGTACGATCGTTTCGGAAAACAATGCTTTTTATTGTGGTGTACATCAAGTTATGTACAATAATTATATATAGTTTTTTGATAAGCAAGGTCTCCTCATCAGAAAATTTTTTGAAGGTTTTTTATTGAATTTAAAAGACACCATAAATAAACCTAGCATTAAAAGTAATACGTTTATATATATATATATATATATATATATATATATATATATATATATATATATATATATATAAACGATCCATAATCCCACTTAACAATACGCACTCATCTACTCGACCGCTCTCCTCACTACCTATATTTACTATGTTTGCAGAGATATGTTGTCATGGCAACGCGATCATCATCTTCATCTCCCATTACTATAACGCGTTTGAACTCTCACATTTGAATGAGCTCAATACACACTTATTCTTTCCTGACTGCTGGAAAACAGCTTCTGTGATACCAGTATTCAAGTATTCTGGTGAAAAAAAAACTGATCCAGTAAATTACCGCACCATTAGCCACCTCCAACTTTTCTCAAAATATTTTAGTCCATAATTAACCAAGCTCTAGTCCATCACCTTACAGATGCTAAACTTCTGACCGACCAAAAATATAGCTTTAGGCAAGCCGGTTCCACAGCAGACATCGTAACATTAATCTCTGAGCGTATATACCATTCACTGGACAAAGTAAAGGAGGTGGAGCGGTAGCTCTAGATACATCTAAGGTTTTTGATAGGGTATGACATGAAGGTCTTCTCAGGAAAATCAGATCATACGGTATCATTGGTAGAATACTTTGTCAAAATTTAATCCTCCTTAGATAAGAGAAAAATCCCGGTTGTCCTCGATGGTCGCACATCTAAACAATATGATATAAATGCGGAAGTGCCTCAGGGGTCTTATCATTGGACCTCTATAATTCCTAATATTCATAAATGACCTCCCTGATAAAATTGTCTGTGAGATAGGTATACATGCTGATGACACCACGCTCTATAACAAACAAGACAGGAAAACTAATGTACACATATCTACAGAAATGACAGAAACACTAGAGGATGACCTCTGATCTGTAGTGGAATGGGGACAGAAATGGATGGTCACATTCAATGCTGCCAAGACTAAACTTGTTTCCTTCAATAACTGCACGAAACATTCTCTACCACCAATAGCAATGGCCAATGACTCTTTATCTGAAAGTATATATTTTAAACTCCTCGGCCTAACGTTCACAGGAAACATGAGTTGAAACAATTACATTGAGAGCATTGCCAGGACCGCTGCAAAAAGGTAGGTTCTCTCCACCGTGCTAGAAAGCTACTGACGCCCGAAAGTATTCTGTACCTCTATAAGTACACCATTCGCCCATGTATGGAGTATTGTTGCCATATTTGGGCTGCTGCATCTGCTACTTGTCTCTCACTCCTAGACAAGGTTCAAAAGAGAGACGCCAACCTGATAGGTCCTTAACTGTCATCTAAGCTTCAGCCTCTGTCCCATCGACGAAATGTAGCACCCCTCTGCCTGTTCTATATTTACTTCAACGGTGAATGCTCCGATGAACTGTAAGCCCTTCTACCCCCTCGACGTAAATGTCCATGAAAAACACGACAAGCAGCAAAATCCCACCCCTTCACAGTTGAGATCTGTAGATGTAAGAGAGCCTTCTACTCCAGTAGTTTTTTTCCCCAGAACGGCTAGACTTTGGAATTCCCTTCCGGGGTTCTCCTTCCCCAGCTGTACTGACATGTAGAAGTTCAAGTGTAACGTGAACACACACACACACACACACACATATATATATATATATATATATATATATATATATATATATACCATTCACTGGAGAAAGTAAAGGAGGTAGAGCGGTAGCTCTAGATACATCTAAGGTTTTTGACAGGGTATGGCATGAAAGTTTTCTCAGGAAAATCAGATTATACGGTATCACTGGTAGAATACTTCGTCAAAATTAAATCCTCCTTAGATAAGAGAAAAAATCCATGTTTTCCTCGATGGTAGTACATCTAAACAATATTATATAAATGAGAAATGGATAGAAATTAAGCTAATGGGTCTAAATATAAGTATTATGCACGCTTAACTATATCCTGGGCATTCCCCTTGGCATTTCCCGAGCACGGTACCTCAAACACATAGCATTAAAGTTACGCCAAATAAAGTAAAAAAAGGAAAGCTATAGACGTGCAGTTGCGAGGAGTACATAGAACAATATTCCAGCCTGACAGAAAAATCGCCAACAAGTATTTTGAAAAGCAGCTAAAGAATGCAAAATTGAAGATTTTCGGAGACAAGCAAAATATCGACGAAAATGAGTTAGTGGTAAATGACATAAATATGAAAACGCGAACATAAAAATATAAAAGGTAACACAAGATATAATTGAATCTTGAAAAAAAAATGTAAGAAATAAATAACAACACTAAGAAAAAAGAATAGAAAAAGAGAATGAGAAAAAGAACAAACCAATAACGGATTTCTGATTGCAAGTAAAGTAAAAATGCCAAAATAGCAAATGAAAATTCTTGACATATGACAGTTATCATATAGACGTTATGGTATCACTTATTAAAGAAATAGATGATAGTAAGAACATATATATATATATATATATATATATATATATATATATATAACTACTTCATTTACTCACATAAAATTAATATACGAAAGCATAAATTTATGCGTAAACTTTAAGTATTTACTTCAAAAGTGCTCAATACGTAGGTAGAGCTATTTAGTAAGTTATAAAATATATATGGTGATTAAGTTACACTGAATATTCCGTGTTTCATCCGCTCTAGGATTCTTCAGGCTTATGCGTATAAGCGTGAAGAGTCCTAGAATGGATGAAACGCGGAATATTCAGTGTAGCTTAATCGCCATATATATTTTATTACTTAATATATATATATATATATATATATATATATATATATATATATATATATATATATATATATATATGAGAACAAGTAGTTAATAAAACGTGTTAAAACACTTTGAAAAACAGTTAAAAACATATTTTATTTGAAAAAGGCAACACTAAATAAATGGATATTCCTTAATCCGCAGAGTTTCAAAGAAATACTTTCCTTCTCATCAAAGGGTAGGATTTAGCAAAATGCGGGATCGTATTTTGCTTGCAAAAGTATTAAATGAAACTACAAGTAAATCATAGGACTGAAGTGAAGCAGAGGAAAGAGGATGAATAAAAAAGTGATTTCACGTGGCTGGATAGTCTGGTGAAGGGTAAAATTCCCAATGACAGTAAAATCCAAAGATGCAGAATCCAAGAAAGTTAGTTAAATTTCCATTTGCACAAGTAAAATCCAAGGGAACCGCGTGATTGGAAGATGACCCCAAGTAATCCAAAAGGCAGAAATCCGTGGAATAATTCACAAATAGGTACAAGGAAATGGGAAAGAATTCCAATATATTATTAAAAGAAAGATAAAATGTGTGTAAAAAAGAACTAGAACAAATTTTCAGCTTTACTGTCAAGGCAAGATGTAATTAAAGAAAATGGGTGAAGAAGAGGGAAAAAGAAGGGAGGAAAAAAAGTTGAATGGTGATTGGAATAATTATAAAATAGAGAAACCAAAATTACCCAGATAAGATAAAGTTAAAGGAGTCAAAATTTTAAGCAAGAATGAGGTCAACTGAAATTTACAAGTTATTATTTAAGAATTAAATTATCAGCTGTTTTTGAAGGACAACCAAATGAAATAAGAAGAGATATGAAATAAATACGTACACATGTAAATGCATACATACATATATATGATTACATACAATTACACATATACATATATATACACACACACAACAAACACACCCACATATACACACATACATACATATTAGTAAATAGATGAATAAATAAATAAATAAAGAGTTAAAAAAGAGACAAAAATTAAAGGAGAGAGAGAGAGAGAGAGAGAGAGAGAGAGGCCGGTATCTGCAAATTCCGTATAAAGCAAGTAAGTATCTAAGTAAGTATGTAAGTAAATGCGTATAGTAAAGTATAAGTAAACATACATGCAAAATATAAATGGGTTTATATATATATATATATATAAACTATACCATTTAATCATATAAATTAATATACAAAGATATCATATAGGTTTTCAGTATTCACTTACACCGTGCTCGATACATACGTAGAGCTAGGTAGTAAGTTATGAAAAATTGTATGACAATTAAGCTACACCGAATATTCCGCGTTTCACTCTCGTGAGAATTCATTTCAAATGGATAGTACCAGTCAAGGATCCGTCACTTGACACTCAGCCCAACAGGTGAGGGGCCGGAGACCGGCCCAGCACCTGTTGGACTGAGGTACACCGCCTGGGTAATACCTAGGAGGTCCACCCTCCCAGGCCTTGCAACCGGGCTTTCCGGTGGGGCAAGTTTATTGCTTGTTGCCTGAGGCGCCCCGACCGGGGAATGCCGACGGGGTTACTCAGGCAATTTTTAAAATTGCAGGAGTGCCCCTCCTTTAGGGGAGCCTGCTAGGTTACCACTTTCCGGCCTTGTGCCACATTTTGCTGAGTGGACAGCAAATAAATATAATTCATCAGGCTTATGCGGAAAGTTGTGGTTAGCTCACCTTTTTATATAAGTATTGCTACTGATTTTTTTTAGTAAGCCAATCAGCTTTCTAGTTGCCGCCACGCCCATCCTAATCAGCCGATGGGCGGGTACATACACGACAAAGGAATAGCTATCCTCAGATGTACTCATCTCCTTTGCGTGAGTTTATGGGAAGGCCAGTTGTAGTAAGCTGATATACTTCCAACCTAAGTGTAGATAGATATTTTATTTTGTAGCCTATATTTCTGATAATATGCTAGTTTATATATATATATATATATATATATATATATATATATATATATAATTATTATTGAATATGTATGTTTATTTATATATATATATATATTAATTTGTACATTTTATTTATCTATTCATTTAGTTTCTATTGTTATTTACAATTTTAAAAGTATTTCGTATCGTTTTACCAGAGTAAAGTGTATCCTGTGCACGCAGATGTTCGCTATTTCCCTCCTACAGTTTAATACATACGTGTTTTACTCGGGTGTAAATGAATGATATATATTTTTACTTAGTCTGTTTTACTTACGTTACTATCAATTTACCTTTATTCTTTTTGATTCTAGTGATTTATGTAATACTTATAAAGTACTTTCCATCCTCCACTTACGCAATTACTAGTACAACTGATTACTTTTTTACTTATATTATTTAATCAGTCTATGATCTAATCCCATTCTACTATGCTTCTATAACGACTAGTTCAATCACCACTTTGCCAACACTTTCTATACGTACTAATTTTATTTTTGTCATTTTCCTTACACAGACGAATAACGAGATTTAATTCACGAAAGACAAGATATTGTGTGATGTATCTCTTTGCACTTTTAGTTGTTGTATATTTTCTGCTTTTTAAAACAAGGTGAATTATGTTAGTCAATACGAAAAGAAAATACATATTCTTGAAATTTGTTTAGAGAAAATCCTGTCTCAATTAGTTTGGAGGAAAAACATGACATTTTAAGACTAGAAATACGAGAAAATGTATTCGCTTTCCCATCAACTATCTATGTGGCAAATTGTTCAACCCACCCCCACGCGGATATTTATTTCTACAGTCAATTTTACATCGTCATAATTAAAAAACAAAGTACATTTACTCTAGAAATAGACAACAAATAATGATAGTCAGGTCTAGTAAATATTGCTTTCCAATATCTTACATTTCAATAGAATTTTCTATCATTTGCAAGCTTTGATAATATATTTACATTTTTTAAACATCAAATAAAGTATATTACTTAGCACGTAATTTGGGATTGTATCTAACGAAGAATTATTGTCGTATGAGTAATTTTCTCGCATTGTAGAAGGAACTCATTTTCAGTGCAGTTGCTTTGATAAGTTTCTCAATGTATTTGTTCACATTCATATTCGTGCTCGGTATCTTTCCGAAATCAAAGATCGAATTTTTTTAAAAATTATATTTGACTCATGTCAGAGATATAAAAAAATTGCAAACTCCAAATCGATCAAAATGTACTGACATTCCTAGACATAATTGTAGTAAAGAAAAATTGCAAAGGCAGTATAGATGATGTACGTATTTAATTAAAAATAACATATTCAATAAAGTTCAGAAAAAAAAAAATGATGGACAGGTTCGATGTAATTTCCTCTCTTTTAAATATGGCATATTAAGTTGCTATATATATATATATATATATATATATATATATATATATATATATATATATATATATATATATATATATATACTAGTATGGGTGCCCGGCGTTGCCTGGGTATTTGGAAATGTATGTTGAGCAAAAAACGGTCAATTTTTAAAGCTTTGACCCCTTAAAATTTATTGGTTTGGGCTCAAATCAAGTTATAAAGTTAGATCCATGTCCAATGAACTAGATCCAAAATTTCAAGTGTTTAGACCGTAAATTGTCGGAGGAGTTTGGTAGAATTCTCAAAGGTACAATCGTTGAACATTGACCCCTTAATCGTAAAAATTCTGGCCGAAAACCGATCACATTGATTTTCCCAAATCTCAGTACCCTGTATATCAAATTTCGAATCTGTAGGCTATAAATTGACAGAGTTATTGCGTAGGGGAATGTAGACACACAGACACACAGATGGACAGATACACCGATACACAGACAGACAGACACTTTCACTTGTATAGATATATATATATATAGATATATCTATAATATAAAGTTGAACGTCTGTGTGTGTGTCTGGTCACGAATAGGCTCCTATATGGTTGACTATTATAGAAGACTGATCACATATAATGATAGAAGATGTATCGAGATACATGAATTGGTATTTTTGATCTGGCATAATGACTATTCATTAAAATTGTGGGGTCTGCGTACGCGCCTGGCCCCGCAAAGTATGGAAATAAAAAATTTTAAAATAAAAAAAAAAACGTTTACAAGTGCTTTTGATATAGATGTACATAATACTATTTTGAAAAGTATGTTTTAACTTGAAGAGGCATTGTATAATAAAATTGTGGGGTCTGCATTCGCGCCTGGCCTCCATAGAATGTAAAAGGCACACACTTTTATGAAGACTTTTCATAACTAACTGCGTAAGTATACTTTGATAATTATGTTTCAGTTTGAAAAAATATAGTATAATAAAATTATGGGGTGTTCTTTCGCACCTGACCTCCATGGAATGGAAATCTGTCACAAAGTTTACCAAAGTTTTTTAATATAGATCCACAGAATATTGTGATAAGTGTTTCAGTGTGAACAGGTATGGTATAATAAATTATGTTTTTTTTTTTTCTATTTTATTTTTACTTTCATCATATTTTGCTCTGGTTTTGATACCCCCAAATTCGAAGCTATCTCTTTACAACCCTTCCTTTTTATAACCTATCTTACGTTCATAAATCAGAGTCCATTTTCTGTAGGCTGTTCTTGAACCCAGTCAACGACGGGTACTTTTTCTAGTATATATATATATATATATATATATATATATATATATATATATATATATATATACACACATATATATATATATATATATATACACAGTTGAAATAGTTGTAGTAATAGCATGAATGTAGGATGGAAAGTTCTTTATAAGTATTATATAAATCAATACATCATGCAAAGAAAAACAAAAGGAATAAAAGTAAATTGATAGCAACGTAAGTAAAGCAGAGTAAGTTCAAATATATATAATTTACTTAAATCGAGTAAAACACGTATGTATTAAAATGTAGGAGAGAAATAGCGAACAACTGCATGCACATGATACACTTTACTCAAGTAAACCGATACGAAATAATGTTTAAATTGAAAATAACAATAGAAAATAAATGAATAAATAAATAAAATATAAAAATAAAAAAATAAAAATTAAATAAAATTCAACATCCACATTCAATAATACTATATATATATATATATATATATATATATATATATATATATATATATATATATATATATATATATATATATATATATAGTAAGTTAACAAATGTATATGGCGATTAAGCTACACTGAATATGCCGGGTTTCATCCACTCTACGTCTCTTCAGGCTTATGCGCGAATTCTGTGGTTGTTTGTATATATATATATATATATATATATATATATATATATACATATATACATATATATATATATATATATATATATATATACTAGCATAGGTGTCCGGCGTTGCCCGGGTGTTTGCAGGTGTGTGTTGAGCAAAATAAAAAAAAGTGGTTGTAGGAAGGCAGGCTCGAACCCTACCGTGAAGGAGGAAAAGAACGGGAACGTCTTTGCTGTTACAGAAGTCTATTTTTTTAAACTTTGACCCCTCTCATGATCCCTTAACATTTAATGCTTTTAGTTTAAATTAGATTATTAAGTTAGATCCTTGTCCAAGGAACCTATATCTATTGTTTGTATACGTTTCAATACCCTATATATCAAATTTCGAGTCTGTAGACTGAAGATTGACAGAATTATTGCGTAGGAAAATGTACACTGAAAGATACACTGACACACACACTCAGACAGATATTTTACCTTTTATAAATATATAGATATATAATCCCATAAAATTTGGTATTTTGTCTATGAATATTCATATTAAAACTCTTTTTTCTATTTACTTAAAAGGAAAATACAACTTCGTTATATATGGATCGTGTATCTGCAGTCATCTGCAGGAGATCTAGCAAATTTGTATATTTTTTAAAACATTCATTTAAATCAATTTCCTATCAGATTTTTTGCGACTTTCTCAAAGGATTATTATCTTTACTTAAGTACTACGTGTAATTATATGCATGCAAATATTTTATATAATTTATACGTGCATAATATTTGCGTAAAACGATTATAGTAAACACACCAGTTATCTTGTCTAGCTGAAATTTTGCATGTGCAATGATTTATATCACTACGGGTTATGTTGCAAATTACAGCTCTGAACAAATTGTGGTCTCTGTTTTACAGATGTTTGAACTGAGTCAGGTGTGAAATGGAGCCTGTTGAATGTCGAGCATTGATCCGGTTTTTCTATTTGAAAGGACGCACACCACGGGAGAATTTTGATGAAATGAAAGAAACTTATGGTAATAATGCCCCATAATATATATATATATATATATATATATATATATATATATATATATATATATATATATATATATATACACACAAGGGGCGTGCAATAAGTAATGCCCCTGACCCACCTCCAGTTGTCTGATCTAGCTGAAAATTTGCATGTGCAATGATTTATATCTCTACGGGTTATGTGGCAAATTACAGATCTGAACTAATTGTGGTTTCTGTTTTAGAGGTGTTTGAATTAGGTTAGGTATGAAATGGAGCCTGTTGAATGTCGAACAGTGATCCGGTTTTTGTATTTGAAAGGACGCACACCACAGGAGACTTTTGATGAAATGAAAGAAACTTATGGGGATAATGCCGCATCATATGACCTTGTAAAACGCTGGCATCGTGAATTCAATCATGACTGGAAGTCTGTGGAAACAGTACCCAGACCTGGTCGCCCCCCTTCTGCCATTGATGAGGCATCTGTCCGTTAAGTTGAGGCTGCCATTTTGAAAGATCGGCGCATTACTATTTGCCAAATAGCCCAAGGTGTCAAGATTAGTACAGGATATGTGTAAACTATCATTCATGACCGTTTGCATATGCATAAGGTGTCTGCCAGATGGATTCCCAGGTTGCTTACACCATTCCAGAAGCGAGAACGCGTAGGGTGCTCCAGGATAAATTTGGAGATGTGCCAAGAAGATGAGTTAAAGTTTTTTAAAAGACTGATTACATAGGATGAAACCCGGGTCCATCACTATGATTCAGAGACGAAAGCCCAGTAAAGTCAGTGAAAGAACTTGGACTCACCACCTCCAAACAAACCAAGGATGCAGCCCTCCGCTGTCAAAGTCGTGCTCACGGTCTTCTGGGACCAGGACGGAGTAGTGATGAGAGATTTCTTGGCAAAGGGTACCACAATTACAGGAGCCTATTGTGCTTCACTTTTGAGGAAATTAAGGGAAGCTATCAAAAAAGACGCGGGGCAAGATCAGTAAAGGTCCTCTCCTCCTGCTAGACAACGCTCCGGACAACAACTCGCATGTCGCAGATCAGAAGCACGGCCGTGTAGTTATGAAATCCTCCCCCATCCTCCCTATTCTCCTGACCTTGGATCCTCTGACGTTCACCTCTTCACAGCCATGAAGTTGTTTTTGAAAGGAAAACGTTTCCTAGATGATGCAGCCTTGGTTTCTGAAGTCACGTCATGGTTGGAGGACCAACCTGGGGTGTTCTAAAAAAACGGTCTCCAGAGCTGCATCAAAGGATGGGGGAAATCAATAACTCTGGGTGATCCATATGTAGAGAAAGACTAATAACTGTGCCAAGTTTCGTTGCTCTGTTGCTATGGGAAGTGTGACAGGGGCATACTTATATATATATATATATATATATATATATATATATATATATATGTGTGTATATATATATATATATATATATACTAGCAAAAGAAACCGTCATTGACTGGGTTCAAAAACAGCCTACAGAAAATTGACTCTGCTTTATGAAAGTAGGATAGGTTATGAAAAGGAAGGGTTGTAAAGAGATAGCTTCGAATTTGAGGGTATCAAAACCTTAGCAAAATATGATGAAAGTAAAAATAAAATAGATAAACCCCATAATTTATTATACCATACCTATTCACACTGAAACGCTTATCACAATATTTGGGGATCTATATTAAAAAAAACCATGTTAAACTTTGTGACATATTTCCATTCTATGGAGGTCAGGCGCGAACGGACACACCATAATTTTATTATACCATATTTCTTCAAACTGAAACATAATTATCAAAGTATACTTACGCAGATAGATATGAAAAGTCTTTATTAAAGTTTGTTCTTATTTCCATTCTATGGAGGCCAGGCGTGAACGCAGACTCCACAAGGTTATTATACCATCCCTATTCAAGTTAAAACATACTTTTCAAACTATTCTTTCGTAGATCTATATCAAACACACTTGTAAATGTTTTTTTCATTTTAAAATTTTGTATTTTCATACTTTGTGGACAAAGCGCGAACGCAGACCCCGAAATTTTAATGAATCACTGTTCTGCCAGATCAAACATACCCATTCCTGTGTCTCGATACATCTTCTATCATTATATGCAATCGGTTTTTTAAAATATTCGACCATATAGGAGCCTATTCGTGACCAGACACACACACACACATACACACGCACACGCACACACATACATTCAGCTTTATATTATACTAGCGGGGGTTACCCGGCGTTGTCCAGGTGTTTGTAGGTGTGTGTATGGGGGTAATTAATAATCCTGCTGAAATATTATAAAAAAGACGATGTAAAAAAACAAAAACAAAACAAAAACGGAAAAAATGGCATAAATAAACCTGTGTATGGGGGGGGGGTAAACTAAAGAATAAGCGAAGTAATAAACAATTATAAAAAAAGACGATGTAAAAAAAAAAAAACGGAAAAAATTGCATAAATAAATCTGTGTATGAGGGGGGGGTAAACTAAAGAATAAGCGAAGTAATAAAAAAACGGTTGGTCGGGAGGAGGGATTGAACCCGGAATCCTTGACGTGGAAACCAATGCCAACTACTTAACGATCTCGACCACGAGTGAGAGTAATTTATCAACGTGTTAAGTTAAAGCTTATAAAGATAAAAGAGGTTTGATTGACAGGAAGACGCTAAATGAGGTCATCGCGGGATCGTAATTTTTAGTTTTCACTTCCCCCAGATGATGGTGGAAAGGGGGGGGAGCAGCGTATTTATACTAAAATGCAGGACAAACAGGAGACATTGACAAGCGTATTATTTTTTGTTTTACTTCACATTTTTTATGATTCAGCGTGTAGGGTTTATTAATTTACGTATTTCGTTTCCTGTCTAGACATCTCTCTCTATCTGTCTCTCTCTTTCTCTCTCTCTCTCTCTGTTTGCTTTGTGTATGTCTCTCTCTTTCTCTCACTTCGTCTTCCTTACTCTAAAGAGTGTTACTAAAAAAGAAAATGGCGTTTGGCTGTTTTTTTTTGTAAAAACTTCAATTGTTAATATTTTTGTAAGCGTATTACAAAAAATATTAATAATAATGCTAATAACAAAAAATATTAATAATAATGCTAATAACTTCGGTAACGTTGTCATAGCGTAGAAGTTCATAGTTTAGCTTGTGTGAGGGTTAAAAAAATTTTTACCGATATGTTTTTAAATTCAGACTGCCATTACAGCTTGCTGACGTCAAGATCACGTGACATGACTCAGCGGGTTTTAAATACAAGTTGACCCAAAATGAACGGCCCCGTGTACACTTTATGTAGAAGATTAGGCGCCCGTATTTTTTTGGGCAGTTATAAATCGATTTAAAAATATTTAATGTTTAACATTAAAATGTCACTTTTTTGCCCCCCCCCCTGCAGAAATCGATTAGTTGACGCACTTTTGATAGTTGTTTATGGCTAATGTTTCGATATTTGTCGTCCGGAGGGTGGGGCTGTCATATGAGACCAAGTTTGTGAATTTTTGTTGCGTTGGTCAAAAGTTTTTAGCAGACATACAAACATACATACATACATTTTCGCTTTTATCTATCTATCTATCTATCTATCTATCTATATATATATACTTTACATTTTAAAATCTATAAATATTGATATAGATATTTATACTAGAACATCAGTATATGAAAAGGGCAAACCAGTAATTAAATTTAATCTGGCATTTAATCTGTCTTAGTTATACACTTCCTGAATGTTTCCAATGTCTGCTTAAATCCCTACACCATTCTTCAAAAACAAACATTTGTTTCAATTTTTATAAATGCTTACATAAAAGTAAAGTGGGCGAATAACTATTAACGTTTCTTACTTCGCTATATTTACATGGATCCTAGCCGTCTCTTTTTAGATTTAAATTAAAGTCTCTAAATACTCGACAAACTGCAATTTTCTCCACTGCAAGATTTTTCATCACCAACTATAGAATATTTCAAGTTCCACAGATGAGCGCACTACCAATGAATATGATTTTTACACGTTTCAACTAACTTTATATATTATATCTTGTTACTGCCTAAATACTTCTTCATATAATAACTTCTATATGAATATTCAATTTTTAATGTACATACATATATATATACATATATATATACATATAGATAATGTTTAGAACATTACTTCTTTCATACGTGAAAGCTCCCAATTAAACTAGCAAAATTAAAACTACCCTACAAAAATTATTTTGCCGTTTCTTCCCCAAAGCCAATTTGTGAAACTCAATGGAATAAGGAAATAATTATATTTATATTGTATCCCTCGTGCAAACAATACATTTTCTACATCATATATTGACAATATTTTTACACACACACACACACACACACACACACACACACACACACACACACACATATATATATATATATTTGAATAAAGGGGTGGTCACCAACAATGTGTACCTTTTAACATTATTTTATTATTCCGTGTCTTGGTTGTTCATTGAGAATTATGTTTATATCATTGTACTAATGTTTTTAAATGATTGAAATCGTTTTTAACGCGTTTCAGACGTTCTGTGAAGCGTCCTCTTCAGAAATCATTTTCAAAATGTGTTGGAGATGTAAAAATAGCATTTTCGAAGTTCATTTGAAATGTTTCCAAGAGGTGGAAACGTGTAAGTGTCTACTATTCATTGGAATGTTCAATTTTTTTACTGTTTTATTGGGCTGTGGTCACTCCTGTCTTGTGTTTCTCTCTCTCATTCTCTCTTTCTGCTTGTGTTTTTTTCTTTTCCTTTAGGGTAGGATGTGTGTGTGTGTGTGTTTATTGGCTTGAAGAATGCATGTACTGTTTTATAGTATTATGAAGTTATTTGCTTCCCTAGGAAGGTAACTGTGATCCAAGGTCGTTGCTAATGTGTATGTGTGAGGAGGGGGTGGGGAACCAGCTCTTCTGAAATAAGGGTAGGCGTGCTTTCATTCTATTTTGATATTTATTTTTTGGATTCTTAGATTTTTGTACTATGATTTTTCGTTTCAGTATTTATAAAGAGATTGAGCGAAAGTAATTAATCTACAAAGAATTTTCCGCGTTTCATACTCGTGACGATTCGTAGGAAAATAGCGTTACTTTAAACACGACTGTATGTTGTCAGCCGAGTAGAGTTACGAAGAGGGGAACTAATTTCTAAATCATTGACTAATTGAGATTCAAGCAATGTTTTAAATGTTCAAAGGAAAACAACTTTGGTCAAAAACATACTCTACATTTTAGAAAAGTATATGACCAACTAATGGTTGATTACAACATTGATAGAAGGATATATGCAAATATAATTCGGTTGTAAATTATTTCATTAAAAATTAATTATCTATATAATTATAAACCTCAAATGACCTTTTAACGAGTGATGTAACTCACTTTCCGGTTTACGACATCCGGTTGCGCATGCGCGTATAAACATTAACCCATAAAAACGTAAACAAATAAACACAAATCGATTCTTTTGCAGATTTTGACCTGCGCACTGAAATATTAACGTTATTATTTCGAAATTATTATTTAACATGGGAAGAGTGGGGGTGTTTTGCAACTATTCTTTATTACAACTATACTGTCGTTATTTTCTTACAACTAAACAACTTTAACCCGGTGAAAAACATATGGGTTTTTCATTTTTATATTTCTCATTGTTAGGTTCAAGTGCGTTTTTGCTGCTAAATGACTTTCGTCGGTGTTCGATTCGTAGGGAAATCGTGTTTAATTTTCAATTATTGAGTGATTATTCGGAAAAATAGTTAAATTTACACGAATAGGGAGAACTTATTTTTCATATTTGAGTCCTCCGTCCGTGATTTTTCATCTTAATATACTTTCATAGAAATGTTTCTGTTATGTCAAAAAAAAAAACTATTTTCTTTACGTCACAAGTGTCACGCTCATACATGAATTCCATAGCAAATATAACATACTGACCCAACGGGTCATGGGTAGTCTAGTATACATTTAAAAAGCATATTTATAATCTATAATATAAATCTCACCTGTCTGTTTAAATCTATGTATGTATGTACGTCTGTGTGTGTATGTTTGTATGGCTGCCTAAAACTTTCGACAACTTTTTCACGACGGATTTTCACGAGATCGGTACCGTTTTGAAGCTCGACCCTTTGCATGATAAATATAGAAAGATTGGTTAAAAAACTGGACACTTTTGTACCGGTAGGGGTCGCTTTTCTCATCGATATTTTCGAAAGTCATCGGCTCTTTTCGATTATTGAGCCTTAATTTGACCCTACGTCGCTTTTGGTTTGAAGATGGGCGCAACAGCAGAGACGTCGCGTTTTATTTATTTTTTCACGTTCTTTTCCTCCTTCTCGGTACGAGATCGAGCCTGCCTGCGGCAACGCCGGTCATCCATGTTAGTTGATTAATAAATGATACCAGGCAATATTTGTTTTTAGAAAATGGAATAGTAATTTGGATACCCAATATGTTTAATTGCTGATAAAACGCAAGCTAAATATTCGAGAGATAAAGCCAATATAAATATCTCTATTACACAAATTTATCGATCTATCCGTGATGGCTTAATTCACAAGTCATATTATTCGAGTAGGGAGAAAATTCAGTAAAAGTCCAATTAGCATTAAAAGCACTAAAGATGAATGGATAAAAGATTATACAGAGATGCTGCTGTTTCCAGATTAATAAATTATAAGGTGTGCATCTATGTATATTCTTATACCGTCAGGATATGAATACATTGTACGAAAGGTATGCGGCAAAAACACCAGATATCAATAAAATCTAAATAGAAGTTAAAGTAAAATAAAATATTGTAAAAAAAAAGAAACAATAAATGAAAATATCAACAAGCGATCATATAACAATGGGGTTTTCGATCTAATCAAAGCTTCTACAAAATAAATGTCCACAAGATTAATTGAGAGAATTATTAGAATGATATAATAAAATATTAAATTTCAAATAAATTAATATTTATATAGAAAAACGAAATTTATATTATCAATATAATTCGGTGGATTAGATAAAAGTATAATCGTCGAGTTATCTATTTATACAGTTACTACAATAATAACCGGAAGTGTTGATATTATAACATATGTGGAATTCAATTAAATTAATATTTGTATGAAATATTATTGAGATTATTCGATGGATTGTATATAAAGTATAAACACTATCGAATTCTGTATGCATATAATTATACAGTTAATCTAGAATACAACTTCATCATGGGAATTAAATAAGAGTAAATAACTTTTCATTATTAGCGTTATACGTCGATTATATGTCGATGGTTTATTTTCATGAAGCATTGATTACATAATCTCACATAGTATACATTATTTAGGTGTAGATAATAAAGAAATAAGTCAATACACAATAATAATAAAATAGTTCAAATATATTTTATATCTTGCACATAGATGTATAGCGAATTAGAGATTTAAAAATAATTGATTATATATTTATTAGTTTTTGTGCATAATAATATACGTTAAAACTACAAAACATGAGGAAAATGCCTCTATATCTAATAATAATTTCATGGTATTAAATATTATTCTCTCACAAGCACACACATTATTAAATGAGTACATAAATTATAACGAGAGAAAAAATGTATTTAAAATTAGTGGTTTCACCAACAACAGTTAACTTTTTATATACTTTTTTATTTTCTGATATTTTTCAATTTTCAAATTATTGAAATAACTTTAACGAGTTTCGGATGATGTTTTTACTATTTTTTAATCCTATCTAGAGATTTTGTGGAAAGATATGATTTAGAAGAACCATTTTGGGAATAAGTGCTTTTCCCAAGAAGTAAAAATCGAATCTGTCTTTAAATTTCTTCCAACTTATGTGTGCGTTACATTTGGTTTAGCTGGGGTCAGCTTAGGGTCTTTGAGTGAGAATTGAGGAAGTGGGTGTGTAGATGTTGTCTACTCTCAACACTTATCTTTTTAGCTATTTTTCTTATTATTTGTGTTGATAGGTGGGGTGATTAAATTTATGTTTTTTCTCTGTTTACTTCGTTTCGTTAGTGTGTGTGTGCGTGTGTTCGCATGCAGATGAGAGTCTGTGAATGTGTGTGTGCCTTTTATTTGTATTCACTCATAAAATATAGGTAATATTTCGTAGTTTAAGGATTTATGTCTAATGTATGATATGGACACTGAAACTGTTAGTTAATTTAGATTTTTAGATTTTAATTTGTTTCTATTAAGAATTTTGTTTTATTCTCTTTAGATATCCATAATATTTTGTAGTGGAAATAATTATAACCAAGCAATTATAATTTCATAACTAATTATACCACTAATTATAATATTTTGATACTATGACTTTCTTACGAGGCATACGTTTGTATTTTCTGGATTGTTCCTGGTATATGCTCTTATATAGCATGTTCTTAATCATATTAAATGAAAGCATTTGTTGGTAAAAAGGAGCGATATTCATGAATGAAGATGAAAACGAAAGTAGAAGCAGAATATTAAAATAAAGAATTTCTTAGTGTTGTTTGTCTGAGAGTAAAGATTCGCACGCGTGTGTGCTGCACTGTGCCAGTTCTAATTTATGTATGGGGGTGTACGCATGCGTGTATGTATGTATGAGGGTGCTTTGCATTTAGTTTCTTTTCGCGGCAATATTAATCTGTTCGAAAGTGAATTTTGTTATGAAATATTTTTCCCTTTGTGAATAATAAAATTAATTTTGGTTTGGAAGATTGGCATTATTTTTAAGTTATTCCCACTATTCATGTTTTGTTCTCCGATCTTCATGTTACTTTTATATAAGGCCACTCTGTTAATGAGGTGTTTGATGGCGCCTATGTAGAATTTGTTACATGCTGTAACTTTTAGTGCATGCACTACATTTCTAGAGGTGCATTCTTGGTCCATTTTAATCTGTGTGTTGGGGGTTTTGTAATGTGTATGTTTCCCGCTATTATTATGTCACAAACTCCACATTGTTGTTTATTGAAATTTGTAACCCATTTTGTAGGGTGTTGCTAAAGTTTGGAGGAAGTAAGAATGTGGCTTGTTTTTCGTTTGGCACTGCTTTCTTTTATTTTAGTTATGTTAAGTATGTTGTTTTGTTTATCGTTTTGGATTGTTTCTATCGTGTATAGATAAGTATGCTAGAATTATTTCTTTGTTTAGTTTCACGAGGTTTCTTCGTTGGTCTAGTGGCATTTATTCCACCAGTTCGATGCCTGGTAGTGTGGTGTGTATCCTCGTTTACTCAAGTTCAGTTGTGTAAGTCATTTAGTCGAATCATTCGAAGGTGCTTGTCTGTGACTATGGTGTGAGTGCCAGCCAGCAGAGTATCGATTTCATACAACTTTCAAAGTAGGGATATTGTTGGATGTCTGTGAGTCTGTGGAAAATGTCAGTGATTTTGTTGTTTTAATTCTTACTAGTACCTGGAAAGACTAATCTATCGAGCGTTGTTCTAGATTGAATTTGATTTGAGGGTTAGGATTTTGGAGTATAGTGTGGAAGTCTTTCATGTCCTCCATGAAGTTTTCCAAAAGACAAAGCGATCATCAAGGTATCTACTAAGAATGTCTTGGTATTGTGTCTGTATTTCTGCTCTATTCTTTCATAAAGAGTCTCAAGTAGGCTAGTTGTAGCGTGGCGTATGTCAATGTCATTTTTGTTCCTATTGCTATGCATAGTATTTGGATGTAGTTAATATTAACTTCGAAGTAATTGTAGTTTAGTTTTATATCTAGGTTATCAATAGCGAATTGTTTATTTTTTTACATGGGGGTCACCACTTATCAATGCCCGAAGGCCACTCAGGGATAAGGGTTATTGAGTGTACAGTAATCAATGAGATAGTATTGTAGTAATCATTAGTATTGGGGGTTTTGATAGAGTGTCTTACTTAAGGAGGCGGTTTGTCAGGAGTTTGTTTATGTTGGACTTGAAGAAGTCCAAGTTGTAGTCAAGTGGGAAACAGGCAAGCGGCAGAGAGTTCCACTGGCTTGCAGTTCTAAGAAAGAAGCTTTGCTCATGGAATCTACGTTTGGATGTTTATTAAATCTGAGAAATAGTATTTGTGTATGTTTATCGATCCAATATAATCATTCTTCTTACACTAGGTCGGGGGGCATATCGAATGAGACTAGTATTGTTCTATAGTTTACTGTTTGTGGTAGGGAACTTATGAAATCGATGTTGTCTCATGTAGTTCTTAAATGTTTGTGGTAGGGAACTTATGAAATCGATGTTGTCTCATGTAGTTCTCAACTAGATCGGTGGAATGTTGTAGTAATATGTCTATTAGGTTATGGTTAAGGTTAGTTACTAAGTTTACGTGTCCGACCGGCTAGTACTGCTACTACAGATATGATCGTTAGGTCAGATATATTCCGAATTTTGTATGTTTATGACATGTTTTATCTCGTTTGATTTGTGTATCCTGTGTAGTCCGTATACGTTGTTTATTTTTGTAGTGAAGTTTGTGAAGAAATCTTATTTTTATTTGTTAATATTCTATTATATATTATGCAAAGTTTTGTGATTTTAGATATGATTGTATTACCTATGTTAGATTCAATTGTACTTGTGAATGTTTTCGTTTCCTAGTAATTCGAAAATTTTAGTTACATATTTAATTTTGCCCATGATTACGACAGCACTGCCTTTTTCTGCCTCATTTATAATTATATAATTATTTCGGATGATTTTGATTATTTTGTTTTGCGAGAGTGTAAGGTTTTAGGTGGGGTTTTCTTGCTGAGGGTTAAAGTTCTAGAGACTGTTAAAGCTGTTCAGTTCTTTCGTATTGTTAGGTTTGTTGAGCAAGTATGTCGACTTGTTGGCATTAGAGAATTGTCATCCCCAATCGGACAAACGAAACTAAAAAACCACGTCATCATTTTTTTTGAAATTCCTCGAATAAGAACAACACCAGACTAGACAACATAAAAGACAAGTCATTATTTATCAACAGAGACATTAAAAAAGAGCGAAATTGAATTACTAAAACTAGGTCTCAAATGTTGCCTCACCCTAAAAAGTAATATTACCGAACTAAAAAAAAAAACTTTAAAAATTTGAATACAAATTAAGGCTCAAAGAATATTAGATGACATGGAAGACACAACAGACGATTCTTTAGTGAGAAATACGTCGACATACCTGGCCAACAAACATAATACGATAAAACTTTAAAACAGATATCGATTCAATCCATATATCTATAAAAGTGAGAATGTGTGTGACGACACTTTCAACCTACATACCCAACGACTTTTTGAACTACAGACTTGAAATCTGGTATATAAGATTATCAGACATGTAAAAAAGCTTTTTGATCTAATTTAACTCTGGTAAAAAAAGCTACAAAAGGGTATAAAATTGATAAATAAGAACGTGGAAATCATTGGATTTTTATCTATTTGCTGTTTTACGGATTCGCGTGAATAGTTTACATCAACGATTATTTATATTAACTATAAGTAGTTTAGAAAATTTTTTAAAAGGTTGTGTCAAACTGGTCTAATGTTTCTGGTAGTTGATGCAGTCTTTCTTTTTGGTTTTGATTTCTTTCGCAGCTCGAGAATTTTGTAATATTTTTACTTACAAGTAGTGAACTGTTTAGAAAAAATATAATGCTCGCATGCACATGTGTCAGTATCTGTATTAATAAAAATATATTAATAAGCGTATTTCGCGATCGCGCAATGTCGGGCAACACCGGACGGCCAGCTAGTTATTCAATATAAAGAATTACACTTTAATATTCCTAGCTCTATTTAAAACCAGCCGCCGAATATCAATTATAATGTGATAGCTTCTAGCTTGTCCATTAAATTACAATTAGAAAGAATCGACACGCGTAAAATAAGTTTTGACAGCTCCAGGCTTAACTCTTATACACCAAAGCCTTTCGTGTCTGCCAACAGAATTACCAATTAATCTTGCTTTCCTTTTGGCCAGACTTAATTATAGCAACACACTATAAATTCCCCGACATCAACATTAGTTAGTTCTTTTTAGAAAAACAGATGTGGCCCATGGTGTTTATCTGTTTACGATTTACATGAAAATATAACTGATCATTTTGTGACAGAAGAATCAACATATATTTTATAGGAAAAGCTGCACTCATATTTTGTCTGCTTCGCTTTCCCGTCAGTGTTTTCAAGTAGGATTTCTTTTGCTTCGTTTGACTTCATTTTGTGACAATTTAATTCTGAAATTAAACATTTTTTACAAATTTTCATTATTCCTATGCATAGGAGATTCGCATATTTATGAATTAATTTGCTTTCTAAAATATGCTCATTTTTAGAGTGTTTTATAAATGATGGATTTTATTTAAGATATAGATCTGAACTTGCGTAGTCATCATCATCATCGTCCGACCGTAGTCGAAAGGATGGAGTTCACAACGTCACACCAGACACCCCGCCACCGAATATCTGCTTCCAGGTCCAGCCTCTCAACATTGACAATCATTGAAATGATATAAGAGCATGTGAGTGCTTTAGTTCTGGACTCATTATTAGGGATCCACTAGAGTAGTGAAAGGAATAAATTAATCTGTTGGTCTTGAACAATCGCTTTCAAACTGAAAACGTCTTAAAATAAATTATTAAGTTTTAAAATAAATTATGCAAATAGAGTCTTGCATAGATTTGTTGTTTGTTGAATCGGTCTTTCATGTGTACTCTTGCTTGGGGTCAAATAAAAGTGTCCAGTTTAAGGTGAAAATATTAATGATTTGAGCCAATTTTTCGATATTTGTCGTCTGAAAGGTCGAACTTCAAAACGATACTGATCTTGAAAAAATCCGTTGCCTCAGTCTAAAGTTTATGCAAACATGCAAACATACATACATTTATATATTGGCAACTAAAAATTTTCGACCCAAACCGATTAAAATGTTTGCCCTATCTCTGAATACCCTACATGTATAATTTCAAATGTTAAGATCAGAAATTGTCTCAGTAATTTGGTAGAGACCGCAGAGGTTCAAATTTTGTAAAACTTTGACCCCTATTATGACCACTTTACATTTATTGTTTTAGGCTCAAATAAAGTTATTAAGTTTGATCTATGTCCAAGGAACCTATATCTAAAATTTCAAGTGTTTAGACGCCTAATTGTCGGAGCAGTTTGTTAGAGTTCTCAGAGGTCAAATTGTTGAACTTTGACCCATTAACAGCCAAGTTTCTGGCCGGAAACCGATCACATAGATTTTTCTCAAATCTCAGTACCCTGTATATCAAATTTACAGTCCGTAGACTAAAAGTTTACAGAATTATTGTGTAGGGAAATGTACACAGACAGGCACACAGACAGACACACAGACACGTTCAGTTTTATAGATATAGAGATAGATAGATATTGGATTAAAAATAAAATACCAATTAAAAACAACGATAAGAATACTTTTCTTAAGAGAATGTTTCTATTTTTAGTGAGCAGTGTACGGGATATTCTTTTCAAAAGAAGTACTAATCTGGGATGAGGGGAAAATGACTAGTATTTGCGAAGATTTGTCTTTACTAGACTAACGTGAGAATCAAGTTTACGCTACTACTTAATCAATAGCGGAAGGGAAAGTATAACATCTAACACTTTCCTTAGGTATTCGTAATAGTTACAAAATAACCGCGACAAAAATCGGCATTTCTAGCCACATTTTTGTATATATATATATATATATATATATATATATATATATATATATATATATATATATATATATATATATATATATGTATATATATATATGTATATATTTTGTATAATATATACAGAAATTTACATTTATATCGGTAGTCGGTACCGACGGTTTCAAACCCGGTAGTCGAGGACTGCTCTTAATGTCCGCCTCAGGCTCTCTTCAGCCGACTCTCATCTCTTTCAGACAGCTTTCTCTTTCTACCAGAATTTTGCTTGGCCGAGGAAGTTTTCCCTTCTTTTTTTAATGATGAGATGAGAGTCGGCTGAAGAGAGCCTGGGGCGGACATTAGGAGCAGTCCTCAACTACCGGGCTTGAAACCGTCGGTACCGACTACCGATATAAATGTAAATTCCTGTATATATTATACAAAAATATATTGCTCTTATTTCGAGAAAGGTTTTTTTCCCTAATAATAGAGCACTGTATGGGATTCCTTTTCTACAAAAAAGTACAAGTATATATATATATATATATATGTGTGTTATTATATATATATATATATATATATATATATATATATATAGTCATCCACATACAGTACTGTCGCTGTTTCACAGCTCATCAGTGCGGCTAGACATGCAATTACCTCAAGTCAGGATCGAAACCCGATAGCCCAAACGATAGCCAGAGCTTCTAACCGTTGCGGCATACGGCTGCCGGTATGTATATCACTTCGCAAACGTATATCAATCTATCTATTTATCTATCTATCTACACTCATGAACAAAAAAAATGGGCCAGGAAAGAAATTTACAATTTATTGCACAAAAAGCTGCATTACACAAAATGCAATTAAATAATAAACGAAAATGAGTAAAAAATATAAAGAGCAAGATATTTACTTTAATAAAAACTTAGTATGGATGGAATTGCCCTTAGATCCTTTTAAAAGATCAATTCTTTTTATCATGCTCTCAACCAACTTGGAGCACTGTGAAGAGGAGATGTTATTCCATCCTCTTTGTACTGCCTCCCATAATTTTTCTTTGTTGGAAAAAGTTTTTCTAACTAATGCACGAGATATTATAGCCCAAATATTTTCCATTGGGTTTAAATCTGGGCTTTGGCCAGGCCAAAACATCACATCAATTGAATTATCAGTAAGCCATTTCGTTGTGACTTTTGCTGTGTGTGCAGGGGCATTATCATGTTGAAAAATAATATCATTGTTCATTTCTAACTTCTGGATGCTTGGTAATAGACCTCTTTCTAATATTTGAATATATTATTTGGCATTAATTGACGCATCACATCTGATAATTTCCCCAACTCCTGCAGCAGAAAAGGTCCCCCATACCATTATTCCTCCGTTTCCATGTTTTACTGTGGTTTTTATGCAATTCGGTGAAAATCTTTCTCCGGATCTTCGCATGCAACGTTCAGGGGCATCACTGGCAAGGCAAAATCTTGATTCGTCCGACCAGAAAACATTTCTAAACCGATCTACATCTTTCGTACCATAACATGATGCAAATGTCTTTCTGTCGCTTATGTTCTTCTTAGTTAACAAAGGTTTTTTTGCACATCTTTTTGATGAAAATCCCATTTCCTTCATCCTTCTGGATATTGTCACTCTAGAAAGAGAATTTCCTTTTGCTGTTTCGAATTGTTTGCTATGGTCAACATAAGTTTTTTTTGCGATCCTTCAAAACGGTCATTTTAAGCCTGTGATCGTCCTTCATTGTGGATGCTCTGGGGCGACCAGAACCAACTTTCCTGCTCACTGTGCCTTCAATTTCGAACCTTTGCCCAATTCTCTTCACAGCTGAAAGAGATGTTGCCACCTTTTCTTCTTTCCAAATGTCGAAAATCTGCTTGTAAGTCAAATTTGCCTGTCTTAATCCTGCAATTCGGTTTTTAATTTTTTCGTCAAGATGTCATCTTACTTTTCTTGGACTCATCTTTAATACTAATAATCTGAAAAATACTAAATAACAGCTAATTATTAGCAAACAAGCGATAAAAATTTTAAAAATTGTTTTCTTTCCAATTTCAATCATGGCCCATTTTTTTTGTTCCAATTTTAATCATGGCCCATTTTTTTTGTTCACGAGTGTATCTATCTATCTATCTATCTCTCTCTCTCTCTCTCTCTCTCTCTCTCTCTCTCTCTCTCTATATATATATATATATATATATATATATATATATATATATATATATATATATATCCAGGGGTTGGACAAAATAATGGACACACCTGACATTTTAACTTGAAATTTTCTAATATGATTTGAACAGTTAAAAAATAAAATATTTTTGTGTGTTTTGTTTTATGATGTTTTCTAGTGAAGCTGGTATTTAAAATAGCTGTTTCTTTTTACAGGTATTATCATAATATACAGAAATGGGAGACCTTTCGGATTTTCAAAGAGGACAAATTGTTGGAGCTCGTATGACAGGCGCTAGTGTAACCGAAACTGCTCAAATGCTTAGTGTTTCAAGAGGTACTGTATCAAAAGTGACTGCTTTTAAAAAAGAAGGGAAAACTTCCTCGTCCAAGCAAAATTCTGGTAGAAAGAGAAAGCTGTCTGAAAGAGACCGTCGAGCTTTAAACCGAATTGTGAGAGTAGATCGCAAGAATACTGCCCCTAAAATCACTGCTGAACTCAATGAGCACCTGCAGAATCCAGTTTCTACAAAAACAGTTCGCAGGGAGCTGCACAAGGATAGATTCCATGGAAGAGCTGCAATCAGAAAACCTCTTCTGTCAAAAAAAAATGTTTCAAAACGCCTAGAGTGGTGTATAAACCTCCAGAATTGGTCAATAGAACAGTGGAAAAATGTGATCTTCTCTGATGGATCCTCTTTTACATTATTTCCGACCTCTGGCCGTGTGTACGTTTGGAGACAACCCAAAGAAGCTTATGATCCAACCTGCCTTCTCCCAACCGTCAAGCATGGCGGTGGTTCTGTGATGATCTGGGGAGCCATTTCTTGGAAATCTGCAGGGCCAATGATCTCCCTTCATGGAAGAATTAACAGCCGCGACTATTTGAGAATTTTGAGTGACCAGGTCCATCCTATGGTTGGGGAACTGTTTTCTGACGGAGATGCCTTTTTCCAAGATGATAATGCCCCAATTCATACAGCTAGAATTGTTAAAGAATGGCACGATGAGCACTCTGATGAACTAGAACATCTTATCTGGCCAGTACAATCCCCAGACCTCAACATTATCGAGCCTTTATGGTCGATTTTAGAGGTTCAACTAAGAAGTAGATTTCCACCGCCACCGTCTTTAAAAGAATTGGAGGCTGTTCTAACGGAAGAATGGGCAAAAATTCTTTTGAAAACCATTCAGAATTTGTATGAATCAATACCTAGAAGAATTAATGCTGTACTTGCTTCAAAAGATGGACCTACACCATATTAAAATATATTTCTATGATTTTTCAAGGTGTTTCCATTATTTTGTCCAACCCCTGTATATATATATATATATATATATATATATATATATATATATATATATATATATATATATATATATACGTTATCATAGATGGAATGCAGGTCAGTGAATGTTTAGCACATCTTACACTCTGTTATTGAAATCGGTGAAATCGCCCATTTTCCAACTAATCGATTAATTGCTTGTCTTTATCAACTGTGCACCTGGATGAAGTTTAAAATACCATACACGCAGTGATTTATTCCAAATATATTGCACTGTAAGGAACAAACTGTTGATGTTATAGAGTTATTTTATATAATGGCTTAAATTAAACTTTAAATGCAAAAGGCAGATATTATGAGTCAATTGTGCTCGAAACAGAAACATGCATTTAAAACGCGCCCCTGTCATATCAAAGAACTTAGTGATGATTTTATGCGCCGGCCCTTTCTGCTTATATAGTTATTAAAACCGCTTCAATATACTTGTTATGTTAGGCCGTATAAGGGTGTTAATTTTGGTCAAAATTTTGCTGTTACTTCATTGATCGGATTACTTATTTTAAACATTCCGATACTAAATCTGTCAAAGAACACTCCCTAATGTATAAAGTACATTTGCGGGAAATTAAAAGAAAAAATAGGTTCTGCTGTGTCAGAGTCTATGTGGAAGAAACTATCACATACACAAACAACGTGTGTTTTATATAGAAAGTGTTTTCATATAGGAGAGGCAGAGAGAAATACAGATAAAAAGAAAGAGAAAAAGAGATAAAAATGGAGAGAGAAAGAATATAAAAGAGAGATAAAGAGAGAGAGACAGACAGACAGAGAGTTTTAAATATAATACACGGCGGAGAAACAATAGAGATCCATTTTGTGAACCAATTTCTAGTTGTTTATAGTCTGATACAAATTACAAAAAATAATAAATTATCAAGTAAAGAAAAAGGACTAGAAGTATTATTTATCGTGGGAAAATCATTGAAATAAGAATATGAATATGTACCATTAAGTAAATTATATGTACAAACGATGAGTAGTTGAAAGAGAAGCAAGATTCATCCCCGAATAAGTCTAATAACTTAATGAATTGTTTCTGCCGACAGAGAAACGGCGTACGTAAAAGAATCGAAGGTGACTCTAAAATCCTAAAATGATTTTAAGAGTTAGCTCGCTGTAGAACTCTAAAGCACGTCGAGAATATGTTTACCAATGGTTAGAGCATGAAAAAGAAGCGAAAGCAACGTTGCTTCCCCAGTCTAGTTTTTGATGGGATATATTGGTTAATACGTATTTGCAAATGTAAGGAGGTTCCACCCACATAGCCAATAGCACACTAGAAATAAAATTCATAAATGTATTATTTTGTGTAATCTAAAGCAAACCACCCTTCACAATTAAGGTAAATTTAGACTTAACATCAAAAACCTTCCGTAATATAACAGAAAAAAACAATTCGTCTTAATAACACGTTTACCTTAACACTGACCAAGATCCCCAATCCAAGGAATTTTTAAGTGACAGTTAAAGAGACAAAATGCAACAGTAGAATTATATTCTTTAACTTTTTTATTAATAGAATTTATCTAATTCTCTGGTTTTTCGTATCGAAGGAAAAATTCTTTGTATCTATATATTAATACTGTAGACCTTTACTGTACATGCATACGTGTGTCATAGTTTCCAGATTATAAATTATTCGATCGGGTGATCGTTTTTATTAAAACGGATGATAGAAAGGTGATACATACTACGAACATTAAATCAGTATACAGATACGCTAAATTAATGTTATCACCTTCTATCTTCCCTTTTAATATATAGAGTCGCCTGATCACTGAGGGTGCGATGTAAAAAGCAATAAAAGGATGCCCCTTTGAGGTGTACGTGAAACTAAAATACTCCTTCTTAGCCTTTTGGCTAGGATCCAAGAGTAATACCTGTTATGTCTAAATATAGTATAATTATATCGTGGGGTTTTTGTTCGCGCTGTAAAATAGAAATAACAGACAAATAAAGATATTGGAGATATATTTTTGAAACCACATAAACCAGATTACTTATAGAAATACTTTTACAGTTTAAACAAAAAGGCTACGATAATATCGTGGGGTCTCAATCCAGTCAACGTCTATAGAATGCCCAGCAGTAATATATTACATATGAAAATCACGCTGTGGAATTTCCATAGGTCTCGCTAATATTATTTAATTCGCGTTCCATTTTATATAAGTGACCAATTCTCAGGACACTATACAGCAGCGGCTGGATTAGACTTTTCTTGGAAATCGGAGCAAATAAACGCCAATTCATGTATAAACGGGTAGAGATCGGTTTATGATAAACTGTCGTTCAATTAAAACATCCAGGAAAGGCAAGTATCCATCATTATCATTCTCCACAATAGATAGTAACGTATTATTAAAAGAATTACTATTACTATAAATATTTTTTTCTTTACGTTCGGATTCAAAAGCCGCAAAGGTGTAGGCAAAGTATCTACAATAAATGGAGAGCTTCAATACAGTATAAAACAATTCCGACTCGTAAAAATCTACAAAAATATCAACTAACGCAGAACCCATAGGACTTCCCATCTGAACACACTCAATCCCGCTATATATAACATTATCGAATCATAATTCTTCATATTTACTAAGATTAACCTAAGATCAACAATTATATCCCTGGGCGGAGGGGTCGGAGTTAAATTACCATTATAAATCAAGTTGGTACAAATACCAATGGTCTCTTGAAACAGGACATATATTATATAAACTAGGAACGTCATATGAATACGCAAAGTTCTCTCAACGCAAGGTTGCAACTTGTGAAAATATTCAACAAACCTAAACGTATCCCTCATGCAGTATTTCATGAATAGAGCATGAAACGGTTCTATAATAATCAATAAACACGAGGACAGAGGGATTGGATAGACCCTGTCAGAGAAAAAAGCTTTTTTTACCGGGATATTTTCCTCATATATTTTAGGAAATCGGTAAATGCTTGAACTAATTAACCAGAATGCCTTATTTTATCATATTATCTAACATGGTGTGCATATATAAATATCTGATTAGATTCCAATATTTAATTAGTTTTGAAATGAATGCAGGATCAAATTAATATTAGCTTTTTGAAATAAACAATAAAATGAATACCTATTTGACGCAAAGCAATACATTATCACACACACACACGCACACAAACACGCATATATATATATATATATATATATATATATATATATATATATATATATATATATATATATATATATATATATATACTAGAAAAAGCACCCGTCGTGGACTGGTTTCAAAAACAGCCAATAAAAAATGGACTCTGATTTATAAAAGTAGGATAGGTTATTAAAAGAAGGAAGGGTTGTAAATTTGGGTTGAATTTGGGAGTATCAACACAAAAGCAAAATATGATGAAAGTAAAAATGAAATAGATAAACCCCATACTTTATTATACCATACCTGTTCACACTTATCACAATATTCTGTGGATCTATATTAAAAAACCTTGTTAAACTTTGTGACATATTTCCATTCTATGGAGGTCAGGCGTGAACGAACACCCCATAATTTTATTATACTATATTTCTTCAAACTGAAACATAATTATCAAAGTATACTTACACAGATAGATATTAAAAGTCTTTATTAAAGTGCCTGCCTATTTCCATTCTATGGAGGCCTGCAATTTTATTATACCATATCTATTTAAGTTAAAACATACTTATCAAAGTATTATTACGTACATCTACATCAAAAACACTTGTAAACCATTTTTTAATTTTTTGTTATTTCCATACTTTATGGACCAGCGCGTACGCAGACCCCACAATTTTAATCAATCATTATTATGCAGATCAAACATACCCATTCCTGTGTCTCGATACATCTTCTATCATTATATGGGATCAGTTTTCTATAATAGTCAGTCATATAGGAGCCCATTCGTGACCAGGTATTTATTTGTTCCCCACCCGAGCAAATTAGGCACAAGGCCGATTTTTGATGTGAAGGGGAAATGGGGACCAACTCCCCAGGGAGTAGGGGAGCTGAATAGTGGCAACTGGTATGAAGGGTTGCCCCTACATTGACCAAACTTTTATATGTGGGGTCACCCCTACATATGGTCTTTGCTTGCAGTATCTGCCGGAACAGATGGTATTTATTTGCTCCCCCACCGAGCAAATTAGGCACAAGGCCGATTTTTAATGTGAGGAGTGAAGGGAGGGGGAAGGGAAAAAGGGGACCAGCTCCCGAGAGGTGGGAAATGGGAGCTGGTTAAAGGTCAGGCATGTGGGGTTGCCCCCACATCTGGTCTTTGCTAGTCATAGCTAGTCATAGCTTGCAGTATCTGCCGGAACAGATACTACACTTTTATCTTGGCCCGAAACCATCAACCACGGGATATTTATTAATTATTCAAGGATTAATTAAAGAAGGGCACTCCGCCTTCATGAGTTAGAATACTCAATTAGGGCAATATTTTTTCACAAAATAAACGATTCAGAAATCAGAATATACATCAAATCAATGGTATAGGTTGTAACAATTTGTTTTATCTTCTTAAAAACATTTAAAATCATTTCAGAACACCTCGGTAACAATTAGAATTTGTTTACAAAATGCGAACGCATTTCAAGTAATTTCATTCATAATTAACATTTTCCCACGTTTCAGGGTACATTTTAAAATATCTGGGTTTTTTTTTTCAAAATAACTTCCTTTACAAAGATCATTAAAATTTAATTCCAAAATTAAAAAAAATATTTCAAGGATTTTGATTAATCGTTAAAATATGCTTTTCTTAAGAGAGGACCATTAATTTCGAATTTAGAAACATTTTAAGTTAGTTACTTATTTCCCAAATAATTCATTTATTATTAAAAACAATTTTCTTAAAATATCATAAATTTGGAATTAACACAAAATGAAATTTAAAAATTATTCCAAGCATTTTGGTTCATTATTAAAATTATTTTTTCTTCCCAAAAAGAGCATTAAAATTCATTTTGAATCAATTTACCCTTCACAATGAAATTCAGAGACATCCCAAGTTTTTTTTTCATTTAGTAATTAGTGTTTTTAAAATTCAGTGTACATTTAAAGTTATTTAATTTTGTCTTAAAGATAATTTCTTCTTATAGACCATTATCAAGGTCATTTCGAATTTAGAACCCTTTCACGTTGATTAACTTTTTTCAAAGTAATTAGAAGCAACCCTCTTCCTAAGATCACTTACAAAGATTATTTCGAATCAATCAACTCCCGACACACATGGGGGTTATATTAGTTAATGCCCAGTTCTGCATAACTTAACAGCTTGAGAAACTTAAAGTTTCGATAAAGAGAGCTTTCCAGACCGAGGATTTTTTTCTTAAGAATTAATTCAATTTTTCGTAGGTACTCCTTAGTAAACACTTCAGGGACCTTTATCATACGGTCCAATTTCAATTAAACCTTTAATTAAGAATTCGCTCGAATAATTCTTTCCTAATTATCTCCAAGAATTAATGGAAAATTCTTTTGTTAGTCAAATAATATTTCCTAAGAAATTATTAACATTCAGAGAATATTTTAAATGCATATTTTCTTGACAAAACTATGAAAATTTCAGAGAACTCTTCAAAAATTAACGTAATCATGTAACAATTGGCTTTTGCAAATTACTCGGAGATTTCAGAAAAGCACGTTAAGTGCTATGTTTGAATAATTGTCTCTCTTTTTTAAATTAAAGTCGTTGAAGACATCATTTAAGTAAATTTAAGTAATTTTGTTCTTTAAACTTGGTAAAAAAAATTTAAATACAAGTTAATTCGTGATTATGTGTTTTCTCTTGCAACCCACCATGAGGATTGAATTTTACAAGCACCAAAAAGCATGAGAGAGATATAGAGAGGGGGAGGGAAGCGAGTTCATTCACTATGACTTCCCACCATAACATTACACATTACGTAATAAGTAAAAAATTATTCGACAATAAGAAAAATCCCTCATCTCTCTCACTCCAAAACATTTAAAGGCTAAAAGAATGGGAAACTTCAAGAGAGAGGGGGAGAAGGAGAGAGACAGGTAGCATTGTTCCATCACACCGCCACCAACACCCTCATGACGCTGGGACACAACCTGGCCACCCAACACATTTTACATTTTTAAATAAAATGATTGACGTCTAAGAGCTAGTGAAGTTAAACATTATAACTACAACTTTAAAAAATAACAAAATAGAAAAAAAATATTTTGATCAATTGTGTAAAAGGCATTATCACACAAAGCTTCCGGATTATGCAATCCAAATTTTAACCAATAACATTTTTTTCTTTTTTTTTTAAACTGACATAAAAATCGATACAAACATCTGCTGACACTGAAAACAAAAAAAAAAACACTATCAAATCAAAAAGTCCCCCTATGTTTCAGCGTTAATTATTACCTAACCTGAAAAATGGCATATATCAAGCTAGAATCAACTGTTCATGAAATAAAGTGTTGAAACAGACTCCTATTGTTTTCAAATCTTAACTGAAAGAATCAGTGATATTTCACAACGTTCTAACATTTGCAAAGCCAAAACAATGAATAAAAAAGTCCTATATTTTTTCAAACCTGCAATACAGATCAGATGAGAAATGTTAGGTAATCTTTTGTTCTTTTAAATTCATTTTTCGAGCATCGTGTTTGAAGGATTTTCTCTCTCTCTTTCATGTAACAGAAACATGCATATAAATACACACACACACACACACACATATATATATATAGAGAGAGAGAGATCTTTTTACATTTACTATATATATATATATATATATATATATATATATATATATATATATATATATATATAGGAAAAAGATCGTTTTGCATTCACTAGACTTATTTTTCCTCTCTGTTTTTTTTGTTCGTTTTTGTGTGGAGTGACACATTTCTCACTTTTTTTCAATCGAAGGGCTTTTTTCAATACTCTTTTTTTTCATGTGATTAAGTTTCGTGTATGGATGTAGGCAGGGTACACTTTTTTCTAAATCGATCTTTTGTATTTAACTTTTTGTTTCTGCGTGGGTGCCAAACAATTTTTTTAGGTTTCTGAATGTTTTGAGTGCGTTTTTTTGTTTGCGTTTGTGCGCGCGTGTGTATTCGTCGGCCATTTTTTTTCTTTTGCCTGAAATATTTCTTCAGTTCGTTCAGTTTTTAAAACCGCGGACCTTAATTTATTTTTTCGAGTAGAGGCTATTATTTTTGCTTATGTCGTGGATGTTTTCAGAGTCATTCGTTAGTCTAAATGCAACATCTATAACAGATGGTGCCGTAATCGACTTAAACCTGGCAGGGTCGAAATTATTTCCATGCTAGGAAACAATATGCCCGGATCATGGTGCAGCATTTATAAAATGATCAACCGGTCAGTAGTGTATGACCAGCTTCACGTGTTAGACGTCTTAGAAACGGTCCCATGAAGATGTGAAGATGGGCCAGTCATTAGGGTCGGTGTATCGAGAAGAAAAGAATACATGAGATGTTGGATGCGAGTGTGTGGCTTCTCTATTCTCTCAAGATGGCATCTTCACCCTGATGGCATTCTGGTTGAAATCTTCTTAGTTTGTCCTCCGGACCGCTTCGTTGTTTAATGGAGACATTTATGACACACGAAAACACACAGCACGGCACAATCATAATATATGGGAAATACAATAAACTGTTTATTCTACAAAATGTATACAATATATACACAAAGACAATTTACAATTGATAACCTTCAAAATCAAACTAACTAACCTAACTAATGATGAGATGAGGTGGCTCCCTCACCTTTCATTTACAGAGACACAGAAAAGTACGTGCTCTCCCCATGCTGTCCGGACGAAAAAGAGGTCTATAGAGGAAAGAGAAATTTGGGGTTGCATTATTGTGTGTCTCTGCGCTTATGGCCAAATCACAACCCGGTCATGCTGAAGAATGTGTTAACAACCACAGCACTGAGATATAGTGCCACAAATGTGATAAACATTTACTAATTTAAATATTATTTGTTTTATTGTTATGCTGCATGCAATTTAAGTAAGAGTCAAAATAATTAAGCTAACTTGTATTAATACTATTTACTTTTTGTCTGTGTTTACAATCATAAAAAATTCTAATCTCTTGTTCAGGAGTTTGGAAACTATTTCATTAATTGCCACACCTCATCAATGCATAATTTAAAATATGTATTCCGCGAATGTTACATGGCTTACTTTTTAATGGTCAACACTTCCCAGTAATATGTGCCTTGTTTTCGTTTAATTACCCATATAGATTTAGATAAGAGCGTTGTATTTGCAGTTTTTTTTACATAGACGTCACCACTTATCAAGGCCGATAGGCCACTCAAAGATAAGGGTTAAAGAGTGTAGAGTAGTCAAAAGGACAATATAGTAATTGATAGTAATGGAAGTTCGGTAAATTTGTTAACTTAAGTGGAACGGCTCATCAGAAGCTTGTTCACGTTGGATTTGAAGACAACCATATTATAGACAGCTGGAAAGCAGGGAAACGGAAGACAATTCCACAGTCGTGCAGTTCTAAGAAAGAAGCTTTGATCATCAAATCTATGTTTAGGTTTACGTGCAGATAAAGAGTGGGGAAAATTATTGATAATGTTTTCAGCTAGTCTAGTGTTTCTTGTGAAAGTTTGGCGACGGGGGACCATATATTGAAGCTCAGTTGAACACTTTCCATGAAAATAACGATAAAGCAGAGACAAACTCGCAACATCTCTTCTGTGAGATAGAGGTTGCAGCGAAGAGAAAATGACATCTCCCACCAGACCACGAAGTCTATTTTGAACCCTATCAAGGCAGGACAAGTCTTTTCTAGCAGCTCCTGCCCATATGTGGCAACAGTATTCCATCCTTGGACGTATCTGGCTCTTATATAGATGGAGAATTGCATCAGCAGTGAGATATCTACTGGATCGATAGAAGGATCCGACCATTTTTCCATCGGCCTTGGCAACAGATTTGATGTACGTATTCCATTTAAGATCAGGAGCAAAGGTCAAGCCTAGAAGCCTGTAAAACCTTGAGGCCTTCCCAAGACGAGAGCCATTCATTTTAATTGATACCAGATGGGGATCAGAACGTTGATGATGTAAAAAGTATCATTTAAGCGTTACAATCTAATTATGTGGGAAACTAACACCCAGCTTTTAAATTGAAATTCAGATCATGATGAACCACAAATAAGTAATCAATGCATTCCCTTGTTGTTTAAAACTTCTTCCAACTATCAGCAAGATAGCTAATTAACAGAAACTAAAAGCCAATAGAAATGAAAGCAAAGCCCAAGAGATGTCCAAAACATTCTTATTTCTTGACTTGTCATTATAGTTTAATGAGATAAAAACAAACCAAGAATAACTTGAAAACAAAACACAATCTTAAAGTACAATTCTTAAAATCAATAGATTCTATGTGTGGAGAAATCAATGAAGTCAAAAATTAGTTAAAAAATGCGAGAATTTAATTGTCAACCTAATTTACTATGAACGTCCATACTGCCCTATCAGTACATTCAATATAACTTGACTGGACGAATTCTTTGGTCTATTAATTTTTCTATAAGTAAAATGGAACGATTATTTCCGTCGAATAAAAAAAAAACAGTATAGCTTAATACGCAGAGGTGCCACATACAAATTAAATATGCTCGCACTTTATAAATATCTCGTCCATGTATCATTCTCTTGTATCCACTATCATATATTCCTATCTTATTCTGGCAAAATTCCTTCTTCCAAACAATAAACATATCTAGGTGATAGCACGATACTTACTCCCTAATAAAATTAATCTCACAGATTCCCGCCGTACACCGTGATAAATATTTCATAATAATAACATTCATACAATAACCGGTATTATTTATTTTCTTTATTCGTGTTTTCCTCTTTTCACTACACCTCGTTGTTGGCGAAAATTATGATTGGCCCCTTTGCAATCGTCTTTTGTGGCAATTTTATTTGTTGTTTCTGTCATTACATTGATCCATTATTCTCTCGACATAAAAAAGGCCTATGCTATATTATGGGGCTCTAAAAAGTGGTCTGTTGTGTAATGTGTATGTGAATATATTCCATAACCACGTATATGTTGAATAGTGGGGTTTTATATTTTATCTGTATATTCATGTACGTGTAGATGCGTGTATGTATATACGTCGTATCATTTAGTTAATCGTCTAGTGTGTATATTTTAAGATTTATGCAACAGTTCTAACAGGAAATGATTGACGTGGACGTATCGAAACTGTTGTAGACAAACAGTTCTTTTTAACAGATGTAAATAACACATACCTGAATTATTTACGAACATTTACCGTCATAATCCAGCCAGCATCTTCAGAAATTACACGTTTTGCATCTTGGCTGCCTGAAATGACGCCGCCCCCTGCGTATAGAGAGGCCAACTCCCCTTTTTGAGATGTCCGTTCTCTCTGATGCCCAGCTAACGACTGCCTAGAATCTCCCCAAATCTACATCTAATTACGTGTCTCAGGCCAACAGCTGATGTAACCTCAATCATGTACTTGTTTAAGAACGGTCAAAAAGCGTATCACCTTATGGACTACTACTACTTCGCTGATAAGCATTACACATATTTTTACACATTACTGACTTGTTGCTGAAGAATTCGTTCACACGTTTTATTCCGCTAACTACATCTGGACATTAATCACACCAACAGCCAACGCGTTACACACCACATTTATCCATTCGAATTACAAAACAGTCATCCACTAGCCGGGTTTCGCACCTTTTTTTGTTGTTTTCAGCAAAAAGTAATTAATTTTTTCCTAACGTTACACCCCGTTTCTATTACACCACAAACATTGCAGTGTAACGTAAGACACTTGTAGACCCAACACAGTGTAGCAGAGTACGGAGTAAGAAAAGAATATTGTCTGTAAATCGACATATATTTTTTCGTTCTCCCGTCACGCATGCCTTCTCGTAACGGTTGTGCGTTACCCACATCGCTAAGGTGATCCTCTTCTCTAACCTCTCGAACGTGCATTTTTGTCCTTTTTCCATACCAAGATGTAATTTCACATTTATAACAGCAGTCTTCCGATATATACTTTCGTGATATCGTTTTTCTCGCTTTTCTCTCTTCCCCCGCGTAAGGTATAATTACATGTTTCACTCCCAGTCAGTGGCGTAGCTCTACCTTTTGCCGCCCGGGGCGGTAGTAAAATTTGCCGCCCCCCCCCGGCATTTGGGTGCCCGGGACATTCGTCCATGGAAAAATTCGTCCATGGAAAATTCACCCGTGGAAAATTCGCCCATGGATAATTCGTCCATGGAAAATTCGTCCATTTTTTGCTAGGTAGGAAAACTGGTACATTATTATTAATTTAACATTTATTCTGTAGTTGCTTAATTTTCATACCTTGCGAAAATTAGTTCTACGGTATTTAATTTTCCTAAATTCAATTAAATTAAAATTAAAATATGAAAACTGATATGTATATATACATATATGTATATATATACATATATATGTATGTATATATGCGTATTTATATATGTGTATGTGTGTATATATATCTTTGAACTTTATACAAATATACCAACTTGGGGATTCCGTCCCTAATATTGTGATCTTGCTGAGAATTTTCCTCACCAGAGCTATTAGCGTTACTAGCTGTGAGCGCTCTTTCTCAAAACTGAAGCTCATAAAAAAACTACCTTAGATCAGCAATGAGCCAGACAAGACTTACAGACTTGGCAATCCTCTCAATAGAGAGGGAACTTATCGAGGAAGTGAAATTGTATAGAGTCATTGATAACTTTGCCGAAAAAAAGGCGCGAAAATCTGTTTGTTAATTTTCAACCGACTTGATGCCTTGCGACAGTTCTCTCACAAAAAATAAATTTATAGCCTTATTTGCCCTTCATAAATACATTTATTTAACATATATTAAAACTATTTTAAAAGAGTTGAAACGTTATTAACAACAACAAATATCTGAAAACCGAGCGATTACACACACGGATTTAAAAAAAGCACCAATACAAGACGTTTTTTTCTCTTCGGAGGGCTCGACCTTTTAATAATAACATTATGAAGACAAAGAAAAGAAAACTACATCGGACTATTCTCTCCTTGATACATCCATGTTATTTGGCGAAAATTCGGACTTAAACAACAACGACAAAAAAGTAAATAAAAATGATTTTATCATTTCATAACATTTTCAGATTTTCAAATGTTCTCATTTAAATTTATTATTATATTTGCTTGTGTAGCTAATTCATTTAATTTAACATTTTTTTATAATTTGAATTATAAGTTTTTGTTTTGAAAAAATATTTGGTTTCTTTTATTTGCGTACCCAGTCTTTATTTTATTAGTGGTTCAGAGGCTAGGGAATGAGGGTGGAGAGTTGTATTTCGATTTCGATTCTAGCTCATGGCACCCAAGTCATATATTATTATTGAAAAGAAATTTCAATTATTATTATAATAATATTCAATTATTATTGAAAAGAAATTATTAAATTAACTGGCTACGTATACAATTACGTAGCCAGTTAATTTAATTCAACAATTTCTTTTCAATAATAATAAGTATGTAAACATTAATCTGAAGGGAATTGTGTGAACATTAATCCGAAGAAAATTATATAATTGTTTTGAAAAATCTTTGGTCTTCTTTGCCTAGTACTGTAATACGATGAAAATCTAGGACTAATAGCTGCAGTCTTACATTAGTTCCATGAAAATAAATATTTTGAGGGCTTTTGGAATTTTGAAGGTTAACAGATTATCAAATGCGGGGGGGGGCAAATCTTACGATCGCCGCGGGCTGCAAAGACTGTTGCTGTTTAATTTTTCAACATTTTTCAGAACATGTAAAGCAACTGCTTTCTTTGAAAGGTTACATAGAGAATTTATGCAATTTAAAAAAAATTGTTTTACAAATAAAATAAATTTAGAACGTATTTTGAGGTTATTCTCATTTTAGGTTTAGTGATAATTTAAAAATAATAAATATTTATAATTAGTACCAATAATGAAAAATTAAATTAAAAATTTAAAAGAATCGGTATTGGAATCGTAAAATAGGGACACATTTTTCCGATTCGGATACCTCCAATACTTCAGATTTTTACAAACTTTCGGTATAAAATTTCAGATTTTTTGTTAGCTTTTATATATTTTTTCTATTTTCTATTTTTATCCTCTCAAAATGCCGCCCCTGTCATGTGCTGCTCGTAAATAAGAGACACATTTTTCTGATTCTGATACCTAAAAAATTTCCAATTTTTTACAACTTTTTCAGTATAAAATGTCAGATATTTTGTTAGATTTTGTTTATTTTTTTTTCTACCTTCTATTTTTACTCTCTCAAAATACCGCCTCCTGACATATGCCGCTCGCAAAATAGGGACACCTTTTTGCGATTCCAATAACTACAAAAGTTCCCATTTTTTACAACCTTTTCGATATAAAATTTCAGATTTTTTGTTTGCATTTTTTTCGAATTTCCCCTTTTACCATCTCAAAATGCCGCCTCCGTGCCGTCCCCATGCCGCCCCCTGACGCTCAGAAAATAGGGACACATTGTTAGCTTTTGTTTATTTTTATTTATTTTTTTCTACTTTCTATTTTTACTCTCTCAAAATGCCGCCCCCTGATATATGCCGCTCGCAAAATAGGGACACCTTTTTGCGATTCCAATAACTAAAAAAGTTCCCATTTTTTACAACCTTTTCGATATAAAATTTCAGATTTTTTGTTAGCATTTTTTTCGATTTTCCCCTTTTACCATCTCAAAATGCCACCCCCATGCCGCCCCTGACGCTCAGAAAATAGGGACACATTTTTGCTGATTCCGATACCCCTCAAAATTCCGATTTTTTACAACCTTTTTGGTATAAAATTTCATATTTTTTGTTAACTTTTGTTTATTTTTATTTTTTTTTCTACTTTCTATTTTTACCCTCTCAAAATGCCGCCCCCTCAGGTGTGCTGCCCGGGGCGGCCCCCCGCCCCCTAGCTACGCCAGTGCTCCCAGTACATTTAATTATTATTAATGTTTTATTACTATTGACGTATTACTGTTTTACATGAATGTGTAATAATCGCGTGTAAGAGTAGCTTTTGTTCTTTGGATTATTCAGTAAAAACATATATCTAAGCAAATGGCAGAAACACTAGATGAAGACATTTAATCAGTAGTGGAATGGGGACAAAAATGGATGGTCACATTCAATGTTGCCAAGACTAAGCTTGTTTCCCTCAATAATTAAAAGAAACCTTCTCTACCACCAAGAGAAATGGGCAAGAACACATTACCCGAAAGTATTTCTTTAAAACTCCTCGGCCTAACGTTTACAGGAAATATGAACTGGAATAGATATATTGAGAGCATTGCCAAGGCTGCTGCGAAGAAGGTTCTCTCTCTCTCTTTACCGTGCTTTAAAACTACTTACGCTTGAAAGTATCCTGTACGTCTATAAGGCCACCATTCGCCCATGTAAGGAGTGCTCTTGTCACATTTGGGCTGGTGTATCTGCTACTTGTCTCTCACTCCTTGACAGGGTTCAAAAGAGAGTCGCCAACCTGATAGGTCCTGAACTGTCATCTAAGCTTCAGCCTCTGTCCCATCGACGAAATTTTACATCCCTCTGCCTGTTCTACAAATACTTTAATGGTGAATGCTTTGACGAACTACAAGCACTTGTACCCCTTCGACATAAATACTCCCGACAAACCCGACAATCAGCTAAATCCCACCCTTTCACAGTAGAGATCCCTAGGTGTAAGAAAGCCTTCTACTCGAATAGTTTCTTCCCCAGAACTGCTAAACTTTGGAACTCGCTTCCGGGATTCTGCTTTTCAAACTGTACTGACATGCAGAAGTTCAAGTGTAATGTGAACAGACATCTTAATCTCCCTTCATAATATGCCCCTGATAGTAGCTCCCTACTAAAAATTGACACTGTGCCTTATTTGAGGGGAAAATTTAAAAAAAAATCTTTGAAACTACAACTATGTTTTATTTGGGTTAGATTTACGTAGTTTTATATTTTCCTTTGCCGTTTAACACTATTATTAGTAAGGCTCTCCAGCATACTAAAAATGATAATAAATATTTTTTACTCTGAATTTTGACATTAAGTAATATTTTTTATTATTTACGCTCGGCAACATCTGTGTATGAGTACGAAAATTTTGTTTGTAATCTTTTAAATTACTATATTATTTTCAGTTACCGTGCAAACTCCTACAATTCACTGCCACCAACACACAACAATTTTGAATAAATATTAATATCTCAGAACATTATTAAAAAAATCAATGTTTATTCTGAATATTTTAAAATAATTATTTAGTTTAAATTCAAGTTTTACTTCATCTTATACCTATTAATGTGTTAGTTATTAACGCAATGTACCTTCTACTATAGGTACCCGGAGGTTTTTAGTATTTTTATGGAGAGTAGCCTTTAATCGATGTGTTTCCTTGAAATAAAGTTACACTTTATACACACTTTTAAAACATTCATTACCTAAACATGTGCGTTGTTTTATTCTCTAAGTTTACGAATACATTGCATTTTGATAAACGCAGTAACTGAACCAATTCTATCATAATTTTAAAGTGGTTTAATTCTTTCATTAATTACACTTCTGTTTGCGTTTGATTGTTTAATTTTCCGAATAATTTTACGTTTGTACATAATTTAAAACTCTTTAAAATATAGATGCATTCTATAGTTTGAATTTTCTCACTGATTTCCACGAGTTTTCACCGTACATTAACATTTTTGTCTAGAACTACTTTACAATAATGTCTATTTTCTTGTTGGATGAAAATACAAGATGCATAGAAAGTACAGTGTCATTTTCTTACATTATTTATAAATTAACTTCAAACATTATGATACCTTTTGTTTATTGTTTTGTTAGGTGAAAGTACAGATTACTTACAAAACAACTTTCTTTCGTATATAGAGGTCTAAATAATAATGTTATTGTTCTAATTTTTTCACAGTTAATTAACTTAAAATTTTCCTCGTATTATACTATTTTTGTTTCATAAAACTGTTTTGCAGTATGTCACTAAAACAGTTTGATTTTGTTCATAAAACTGTTTTGCAGTATGTGACTAATATAGTTTCCTTTTGTTTTCATAAAACTGTTTGCAGTATGTCACTAAATAGTTTGCTTTTTTCATAAAACTGTTTTGCAGCATGTCACTAAAATAGTTAGCTTTTTTCATAAAACTGTCCTGCACTATGTCACTAAAATATTTTGCTTTTTCTCCATAAAACCGTTTTGCAGTATACCACTAAAATAATTTGCTTTTTTTCATGCAATAATACATTCATTAAAAATTAAATGCATTAACTTTATCATCGGTTCAAAGTTTGTTTTACTTTTTTTCTGACATGAATTTCCTTGACAAATTAAACTTCAAGTCTTTAACTACGTTACAATATGTTTATTTAATTGTAAGATAAAAGTACATAATGAACAGAATAGTTCAATGTTATATTTTACATTATTGTTTTTAGTTAACTTCAAATGTTACGGTTAATTCCTTGTTCAGTTTTCCGAAATCATTAACATCTGTAAATAACTAATATAAAATTGTCAAGAAATAAAATCAGCAGCTGATCTAATTCTATCATAATATAACAATTTTTTAAATAAAATTACAATTTTAAATGTATTTACTCGTTAAGTTTCGCCGTTAATGTCAGATTTGTTATAATTTAAAACTCATTCAAAATCAAGGACCGAATAGATTGCGTGTTTGACTCTTTACTTTCTTTAACAGCGAAGAGTTTCTTAAGAAAGGGCAATTATTTGAATACTGAAAATTTTCTTATATAAATAAAAAAATAAAGATATTATGGAATAAAAAGAAAGTGTTATCGTTTTCTCGCTTATTTTACTTTCAAATATAGGAGTTCTGAATTAATTCATTGATATATATATATATATATATATATATATATATATATATGTATATATATATATATATAACTAGGTTTTATATCATGTTAAATCACGTTTTTCGCTCTATCGAGGCGTTTTATTAGTTATTGCTCTCAATCTCGTCATTCATTTTTGCAGGCTTTTCGACAGCATAGACAAAATTCAAATCCACACGATGTTCCTTTTTCAGTTCAAACTAGGCCGAAATGCTATCGATACAGTTTGTGATATCAATTATGCGTTTGACCTAGGAATTACTAACGAACGTGTGACACAACGGTAGTTCACGTAATTTCGCAATGGTGACGGAAGACTCGAAGATGAAGACGGTCGCGACCGGCCGATTGCAGTTGATAATGAAGATTTGAAAGCCTAAATTGAATCCGATCCTCGCAAAACCTTATGAGAAATTGCTGTTTAACTCGAGGTCGACCACTTAACAGTCGTTCACCATTTAAAGCAAATACGGAAGTCAAAATAGTTTTTAAAAAATGGATAACGGATAACTGAACGATAAGCAAAAACGTCGTCGTTTTAAGGTGTTTTCTTCGTTCCTTCTGCGCAACACAAACGACCCATTTCTCGAGCGGAGTGTAACGTATGATGAAAAGGGGATCCTCACCGACAACCGGTGACGTTCGGTATAGTCCTTGGATGTCGGAGAAGCTTCCCGAAGTCGAAATTGCACAAAAATAGGTTATTGTGGCTGTTTGGTGGTCTGCGATCGGTTTCATCCATCACAGCTTCTTGAATCCTGGCGAAGCGATTACGCTGGAGAAGTACGGCTAACAAATTGACGAAATACACCAGAAGCTCCAAAATATGTGTCCGAGATTAGTCAATATAAAGGAACCAATTATCCTCCATGACAATGCTCGCCCGCATGTTGCTTAACTGCCCCTGCAGAAGCTGAACAAATTGGTATAAGTAGCTCTGCCTGATCCGCCATATTTACCTGACCTCACGCACACCGATTATGAGTTTTTAAGCATCTCGACAACTTTCTGTGTGGAAAATGCTTCAATAGGTGAGATAATGCCGAAGCGGTCTTCAATGACTTCATCGCTTCCAGAACCCCGGATTTCCATGTTATATGGGATAAATAAACTTGTGCCTCATTAGCTAAAATGTGCCCATTCTAATGATTCTTTTTTTCGATTAATAAAGTTTATTATGAAAAGATATATTTTATTCTGAATCTCAAGACTGATTCACATCAGTTAGATCATGTTGCCTCAGAGACATATGAGGTGGAACAAGCTTGGCGTACTAGCATATACACACATGCGAAACACATCCTTGGTCCAAAGAGATTATTTGAAGTCATGCAAGTAAAACATTGCTTATATCTGTTCTTCAATCTACTTTTTTGTTGCATGGTGAACATAATTATCGTTCACATATGCAAATAGTAATATCCATTAATGAAGCAGCTTGCAAATAATAGAATGCAAAATCGATTAAGTAATCGACAGGTATATGTTGCTCTAGTGAAAAAGTTGTTCTTCCAGATTTAGGTACACCTGCTGAAACTTTGAGATCACTAATTGATAACATTTCGCATGATTTTACACATTTTTCTGAGCAAATTAGGAAGTAGTAGTACGTGCTTTAGTATGCCATATTTCGATGCTGAACAAATATGTGAAGTACCTATATCCAAACATTTAAGTTTGGAAACTGATTTGTCACAGATTTTTTTTCCTTGTTTTCCGTCGCAGTTGGAAATCTACAGTATCTTCAATATTTCAGGCGTGGTGATCAGAATAAAAGCAACACGATTCTGTATCCAACACAACGTTTACAAATGCCTGTTTAATTTCAAAGTACGCTTCATCGCGAGAATACGTTATTCAAACCCTTATGATAAAGTATGCTGCATGTGATGACTTTAAAGTGATTATACATGCTGACAAAACGTAATTGCAATGTCCCTGACACACAGAAGATTGTTGTTGTAATAGCCGGCTGAAGTTGCATAATCTGGACATCATTTTCATCTAAAAAACAATCACCTACAACGTATCTCGTTGGTCATATGATGTTCGAAAATACACTGCCCTTCATTGAGCACGTACATAAAGCATACAAAATACGATCTTCAAGCGATGATTAAAAAGTAAACCAGTTGCATATGATCCTTGTGTTAAAAACAGAAATTTTAATAGAATCTACACAGTTCATTCAAATCAATTTTAATGCTTTTGTTTGAAACGAATCCACACTGTATCATAGGCCCTCAGAACTTTATTGATATAAAAAGTATAAATGGTCAAATTATGAATACGTTCAGGGATGCATATTGACTAATTGATGATGATAACCACGGTGGTTACTACACGACAGGAATTATCTATATCTCAATCGGCAGGAAATTTGAGACTTTTGTTGTCCATCATGTTGACTGCATATGATTTTTCTTATCTAAAACGAATTCCGCATGTATAGAGTGAAGAATTTAGTAAAAAATTCCTTCTGGGGAAACATGATAAAAATCTTTAGGTTGATATAAGAGTTTCAGATAATATCATAAATATGGCTCCACATTGAGGATATCACTTATAAGATTAATGGTATTACACTGATATGCGTGGATCATTCCATAACCTTATCGATCTAATCAAAATCCTATCATTTCTGCCTTGACCCGTGAAATTAGGTATTAACTGTATGAACAAGCATCAATTATTCGGGTATTGCCCACCTAGTAGTGAGCAATTTTTTTTCGTACTGTAGTTAATACTGTAGAAGATCAGTAAGGTGATCTTATATATCTTGATGCACCCAGAAATACAGGAAAGGCATTTGCCCCTCAGAAAAAATGTGCAAAAATAGGTCAGAAGAAAAATAACCGTGGCTGTGGAGCCATCGGGTATTGCAGTTACCATTTTTGCTTGCAGCAGTATAGCTAACTCAACATTTAAATTACTATTGCCCCTAACAAAAAGTTATTATCCAATTGGCCAAATAGAAAAAGAATCGGATGCAGCAACAATTTTAAAGAAGTGTTCCTTGATTTTATTGAATGACTGTGTAATGATACATAAATTATATTTGACGGCCTAGATAAAATATTGCGAGATCTAAATTGACGTAATATAGTCGTGGTTGACACCACGTTTTTATTATCAAATGACTTTCAACAAACTCTTCCGTATGTTCCATGTGAAAGTCACGCTGTTGAGCTCTATACTTTCATTAAATTTTCATATTGTTGGAAGTACATCAACACTGAAACATTATCTACAAATATGAGTGTCCATCTTAATAGTAGGTCGAATGGCTGGGCAGTTCGCCTCCACATCCCTAAATATTAGTAATTGCAGGATTCCATCAACCAAACATAGCAAAATAGTTATTACTCTAGGTATTGGATCAATTCTTAAATCACTTATAGACATTAGTAGCCAAGCTTATCTAGGTATAACTGGAAACTATATATATATCCTCAATAGATTATGGAGAGAGCACTTCTACTTACTAAAATGGCATGGTACCTGTCATCAATTAACAAGTGTTTAAACACATTCTAGATTAGGAACAAACTTTCGATTCCTTAGACGAGACTATTGATGGTGACCGTTGTACTATAACCATAATAATTTTTAACTTAATTAAGCTTCTAGTTTTCAGTTTTAATTTGGTTGGTGTGATACCAGGTAATTTTAATTATGTTACTCCGGAATCTGTATGCCTCACGACTATGCTATATTATGTGTTAAACGCATTCAATTGCATGTGATTAAAAGCTATCATATTAACTGGTGTGGTTAAGCGCAAATTGAGATTTCTTCCAAGAACAGATTATTCCATCAGATTCTTCAGTTGAATTTAAAGTGTTTGGGTCCCCAATTTAATTACGTTTTGCTATGATAATAAACAAGTTTCAATGGCATTCCTTGAGAATGGTTGGTTTCAACTTATCTTCACATTGATGGTGACATCAGCTGTTTCATGTAAGATATTTACAGGTACACTCCACAAAATGTATATATATGAGTGAGAGGTTATATATAATAAATTCCACAGCTAAACAACGTCGCAGCCCACAAGTGTCATGGCAGTCAACGAACCGAATGTCCAAGATTCCAGTTTCGCTCTCATTTGGGCTCATCAGTTAGACGCATCCGAAATCACGATTCGAAACCCATGCCTCTTGCATGCGAGACAAGCACTCTGCGAACTGAGCAAACGACCCGCACAGAAAAAAAAAATCTTTTAACTAAGACAGATCAAGAAAACCGCGCCGAAATCCGACTGTGAAATGGACCTACTTCGCTTCGAAAAGGGACGCGATCATCCAACCAGCTTTTAACCCCAAGCCGATGTCTCACAAGTAGGAGTTTCAACTCGAAATGACGATGCCATCCAGCAATGCGAACCTAGCGAGCATTTACTAATAGGATTTCTTGATCTCTGTAAGATAATCAAATTTATTCTGTGCGGGGCGTTTGCTCAGTTGGCAGAGTGCTTGCCTCGTATGCAAGAGGCTCGGGTTTCGAATCCTGTGTTAGGATGAGTCTAACTGATGAACCCAAATGAGAGCGAAACTTGAGTCTTGGACTTCCGGTTTGTTACCTGTCATGGTTTCTGTTGACTGCGACGTTGTTTGGCTGTAGAATTATATATATGTATGTGTGTGTGAGCTAGCATTAAAATATACAACATCAAATATTATATATCCAAGAGCTTTATACAAATAACAAAGACAAACTCACATTTATATATATATATATATATATATATATATATATATATATATATATATATATATATATATATATATATGATGCAGGTTTCCGTTCAATAAAATTATTTTGTGCCGGAATCATTTGAATATTGTTGTTGGTTGTAATTCGTAATTGGCATCATGGTTGTGAAAGTGGCGCAACTGTTAACGACGTGGACTGATAACCTAGATGTGCCAAGTTCAACTCATGTTATCTCCACTGATACACTTTCAAAGACGTTGGCAACGTTCACGTGATCCCTCCCATAAGTACCCGATATACTTCTCGAAATAATTTCTCATAGAATGATATCCAGGAACAATATATATTGCAATGAATAATAACAACAATCAACCACAACACTTTATCAATAGCATAGAAATATTTGCTGATTAAAGAAGAAGCTAATCGTAATATATATATATATATATATATATATATATATATATATATATTACGATTATATATGAATTGAAATGTATATATTACGTATATATATATATATATATATATATATGAATGGAAATGTATAAAAAAGAGTACGAAAAGTATAAAACCTTATAACTTTTCTTTATTTGTCTGAGTAATTTCGTAGAGACCGCAGAGGTCAATTTTTTAAATCTTAGACCCCAATTTTGACCCATAAACATTTAATCTTTTGGTTTCAAATCAACATAAACAAGTTCTACTTATGCCCAAGTTACATATATCTACAATTTCAAGTATTTAGACCCAAAATTGGCGGACGGATTTGGTAGAATCGAATCAAGTTTTCAACCCAAACTGATGAAAATGGTTTCACTATCTCTGAATACCCTTTATGTAAAATTTCAAATGTTTAGACCAGAAATTAGCTGAGTAATTTGGTAGAAAGCGTAAAGGTGAATTTTTTAAAACTTTGACACAAATCGTTGAACTTTGACTCCTTGACAACCAAATGTCTGGCCGGAAACTGATTAAAAAGATTTATATCCCTTATGTCAAATCTCGAGTCTGTAGACTTGATAGAGTAGTGTGGTAGGGAAATGTACAAAGACAAGCAGACACACGCACAAACAATTTCAGTTACACACACACATATATATATATATAGCACTTCTTCATGTTTTTACTAATTAACAGTTTTACTATATATATATATATATATATATATATAACGAATATATATATATATATAACGAATAGCTATATATTATACATATATATATATATATATATATATATATATATATATAACGACTAGCTAACGAGTCAATATTGACTTTTCAGCAAAATATTTGTAGAATTTGATTCTATGAAAATAACCCGATGATTTCCTTCGTGAGGTAAACACGCATATTTCTTTGAAATTTACTTGAAATAAGTATACAAATGATAAAATCAGATATAATACTTCTGAAGTTTAAGCTCGTTTTCCGTAAGTCTCGCTCACAAAGCCCGACGGACGATGGAAACCGCCGGATTATACTGTGCCAACGGAAATTAAAAAAAAAAAAAAACGAACAAAAAAAAAAACGAAAATAAAAAGCAACTTACCGTAATAATTTAATAACTTTTACTATTTTATTCATATTTTTAATGCCAACTGTGTTTTTATTCTGTATTTTTTGGGTTTTTTGAGGGTGTAATAAAAGTTTTGCTTCTTTGAATTAGTGAACAAATATATGTTTATTTTATTTGTGTATGGACAGTTATTTTGGTATATTTTTACAACCTGTTTCAGTTTAGTATAAAAATCCCCCAAAACACCATTTTAAGAACGGCTTTTGGAATGAACACCTCTAATATCCCCATGTTAAGAACGGCTTAAATAAAATGACCTGAACGTAATGCAGAAATAAACATTGATTATTTATTTGTAACTATGTTTTTTTATTTGCGTTACAAATAAATAATCAACGCGACAATAAAACGTATTGCTGTACCGTGTACGTTTTCAGCGTGCCAAATTTTTTCGCGTTAAAATTACCCCAATAAAAGATTGTTAATGATTTTTGCTTTTCTTTTCTCATCGTTCATTTCTGTATTGTGTTATGGGTTTATGTTTATGTACGCATGCGCAACTGGAAGTCGTAAACCGGATGTTGGGTTACAACACCCGTTACAAAGTCATTTGAGTTTTATAATTATATATATATATATATATATAACTACTTCATTTACTCACATAAAATTAATATACGAAAGTATAGATTTATGCGTAAACTTTAAGTGTTTACTTCAAAAGTGCTCAATACGTAGGTAGAGCTTGTTAGTAATTTATAAAATATATATGGCGATTAACCTACACTGAATATTCGGCGTTTCATCCACTCTAGGATTCCTCATAAGCCTGAGGAATCCTAGAGTGGATGAAACGCCGCATATTCAGTGTAGCTTAATCGCCATATATATTTTATAAATTACTATATATATATATATATATATATATATATATATATATATATATACAATAATATTAATCTACATTTTTCTCTGTGTGTGATTTCGTTTCTTACAGACTCCGAAATTTCCAGAACTTTTATGTATAAACTGGGAGTGATCTTAGTTCAGTTTTGTCTCAGAATATTCTCGATAATTTCCGATAAACGACAATGGAAACTGTTCTTTTAATTCATCTATCACCAGTAAAGCCGTTTTTATGTCGTCACTTAGCAACAATGATCGACAACGGGGCGTGAAATTCCACTGTGGGAAATTTGATAGTGTGTTTTGTATTGTTCTTTTTGCATTACGTGGTCTGAAGTGTCAAACTCCACACGAAAATTTCTAAATTTTTTCACTCACCGCAAAGAATTTTATAGACTTAAAACTGTACGTGTTATCTTATTTATTTATTACTTTTTTTTTTGCATGACGTTGTCCGTATGTTCAAACCCCGTACGTAAATTTCTTAGTGTTTTTGTTTTCGTTAACCGGAAGGAAGTTTATATTAAAAAAAATATAAATAAAACAGTAGGTTCTCTAGTGTGCAATGTTGAATATCATGTTTTGGATAAATTTACTGCATGAAGGCATGTGAAGCTTCCTACCGGGCGATTTCGATGACAATAAAAATATAGAGGTGGGAAATATTCGTTAATCATTATTCAATCCTGAGCAACGTTTGATATCTCTTCATATATATATATATATATATATATATATATATATATATATATATATATATTTATATATATTTATATATATATATATATATATATATATATAATAGTAAGTAATAAAATATATATGGAGATTAAGTTACACAGAATATTCCGCGTTTCATCCACGCTAGGATTAATCAGGCTTATGCATCCTAGCGTGGATGAAACGCGGAATATTATGTGTAGCTTAATCGCTATATATATTTTATAACTTAATACCTAGCTCTACCTACGTATTGAGCACTGTTGAATTAAATACTTAAAGTTTACACATAAATCTATACTTTCGTATATTAATTTATGTAGTTAAATGAAGTAGTCATATATATATATATATATATATAATCATGTACTATAACAATTATTAAATACCTTCAGACATTGGTGTTTCGTCCTTTCGGGAATCCTCAGTGCAGAGGTCACGATTAACACCAGTCGATAGATTCGAACCCAGCAACAGAAGACATCTTTTGCTTCATTAACAAGGACCTAGAGAGAGAAAGGGAGAGAGAGAGAGAGAGGGGGGAATGTTTTATGAAGAGGGCAATATTCTGTGTATATGCGCATTAAAAGTTTGTGCTTATGGTCTAGGCATTGGGGCATCGTTTGGTCTGATAATTATCAGCAAGCGGGAATTGTCGCATTTGATCGATTGTCGATAATGACAAAAAATCATTCGGTAAGCCATTGACTATTTATAAGATGATCGCAAGCCAAAGATGATTTCCTCGGAGAAATCGCTCTTATTGTTTAACATTGTTTTGCTTTCATTCATTTGATCCCCAATAATAAATTGCTTCGTCCAAATCTGTTCGTCCGCCGAGAAATACAACGCAATCGTTCAAAACTAAAAAAAAAAAAATAATACCATTGTCCTTTTGCACTTCAGGACAGTTTCTCGTTGTCTACAGATATTTTGCTCAACATAAAACAGAAACAAATGTTACAAATATATATATATATATATATATATATATATATATATATATATATATATATATATATATATGTGTGTGTATATATGGATGCATACATATGTATACATATACACATGTATACATATACATATATATATAAACACCCGTCTAGCTGAATCCACTGTGAAAAATTTCCCCCACTCTATATCTGTGCCTAAATCAAAACGCGGATTTCATGAACAAAGCTTCTTTCTTAGAACTGCACGCCTGTGGAACTCTGTTCCGTCTGCCTGCTTCCCTCCGGACTACAACTTGGATGTCTTCAAGTCTAATGTTAACAAATCCCTAATGAACCGCCCCCTTAAGTAAAAACTTCATCAAATCTTCTCACTAACGTAATGTACTTGCAATAACCCTTATCCCTGAGTGGCTTCCGGGCCTTGATAAGTGGTAATCTCTGTGTAAAAAAAATATATATATGTATATATGTATATGCGCACATATGTGCATATGTATACATGTGTATATACACACATTGATACATATATACATGTCAGGAAACAGAAATATGTTTTACACACACCGATATATATATATATATATATATATATATATATATATATATATATATATATAGATATATATATATATACTTGTTTGTAATATACTGAGTTCGTGTAATCCAGTAAATTTTCATATACCAATAATTTTAAGCCAAAAAGAGATGACTTAAAAAGTAAGCTACGAAATTATCACATTTCATAACTGGGCATTAATATACTGTATAAGCAAAATCAAGACTTCAAAACAGGTGTTGACAGCAATTGTAAAATGAAATACACTTTTGGTTGCTATCAACACCCTTTCTGAAGTCTTGATTTTGCTTCCACAGTATATATATATATATATATATATATATATATATATATATATATATATATATATATAAGAACAAATAGTTGCTTCCACAGTATATATATATAAGAACAAATAGTTAATAAAACATGTTAAAACACTTTGTAAAAGAGTTAAAAACGTTTAATTTTAAAAAAGAAACACTAAATAAGTGGATAGTCCTTAATTCGCGGAGTTTTGAAGAAATACTTTCCTTCTCATCAGAGGGTAGGTTTTTGCTTGCAAAAGTATTTGATGAAACTACATGTAAGTTATAGATCTTACTTGATGACAAAAAGTGAAGCAGAGGGAATAGAGTGAATAAAAAAGTGATTTCATATGAATTGATAGTCTGGTGAAGGATAAAGTATCCACTGACGGCAAAATCCAAAAATGCACCCTTCAAATGTTGTGATATGGAGCTAGAGTCAGAGAGGGACACCATTCGGAATTTCTAAGAATTATGCTAGAAAATACAAGAGTATTGCTGAGTGAGAGAAATGTAAATAGGCTAAGAATACTCGAAGCATTGTACATTAAAACAAAGAAGCCTCAAATAAATAATATTAACTATGAGGGCAGCCGGAACGTTTTGAAATGTGTGTTTGAAATGTGTTTGTATATATAAATGTGTTTAATATATGTAAAAAAAAGAAGAAGTCCGCCCACCTAACTTGTAACAAGCTACCACGTGGCTAGGAAAAATGTAAATATACGTAAATTAAAAAGAAATGTCTACATTTATTTCTACAATATGCTTGAAGATGATAGAAGTACTTCTGTCGAAAGCGCTCGCGATTATGGATCCAACATATACAATTTCGAGAAGAACACAAAAAGGACTATTTGGAGATTGGAGAAGATAAAAAGGAAAATTGTAAAACAGAATAACTCCATGCTATTCAATAATATTTGTCTAAATGACAAAATTCTGCCTAAATATACACAATATATATATATATATATATATATATATATATATATATATATATATATATATATAATCAACCGTAAGTAAAGCCAATTGTCACAAATAACATGTTATGTATATACTAATGCAGATATATTCATTATATTGATTTGGAATATATCTAAGAACCAGTCCTAGCTAATCTACATATGTAACACGAATAAAATCGTCTATTAATATTACTTGTGAATTCTAAAATATTACATATAAAAATATTGGAGACTATGATTTATGAACTAGAATCTTTGAATAGTGATAAAGTATACTATTCAAACTATTGCTATAATCTGGAATCTTATGTTGAAAAGATTTTGGCCAATACTACATGTATTTTTCCAGACAGGTATTGTTTAATTATAGTGCCGAAATCCATGATCTATACGGAATTCCGAACGTAACACTATATGCAATCGATGAGGGGGATTGGTTCCGCAAAGTCTTAAATAATTCGATCAAGATGACGATTAAACGTTCAGTTTCAGGAGATTTCAAACCGAATTAATTATTACTGTGCACTGTTATTCGTTTCATCATTGGTATTTACAGACAAACAAATAATACAAACTCTGACTTTTTAATTTGTAATTTGAAATTTGAATTTATAATTTTATATTTCCTCCCGAGGATTATATAAAATTATAAAGATGAAATATAATTTAAACAACTAATAATAATAATAATAATAATGTGTAACTAAATAAATATATATATATAAATAATTATTGACTTAGTTAGTTTCTATTTTATTAAAGTAAAATCGATAGTAAAAGTATTAACTGATTTTTAATATACACACATAACGAAATACATTAATAACATAAGTATCAACTCTCATTTGCTATAAGATTTAAAACATGTATATATATGAAGTTAAGTATTCGATTCACGACAACAACAACAATATGAAAGTCAAATCAAAATGTGTTTCCTGATGTATGTAATTACAGCAAAATAAAATCGTGAAGGAAATATAGCCGTTCCTTTCAGATGTATGCCTAGTTTTCCAAGCAAACATTTCCAATTTGAAACAAAACAAATATTGCTAATCATAATTCAGATAAAAAAATAATTACATGTTTTCGAATATTTCTAAAGTAAAATTAGTAGCGCGCTGTTTTCGTAAGGAATACATTAAAATAGTATTTGAACGAATTAATTCTATAAGGTTAATATACCTGTACATGTAGAAATAAATTGCTTTCTTAAGCATATATATGCATATATATATATATATATATATATATATATATATATATATATATATATATATATATATATATATATAGTCTGTTTATTGTACAAATTTTATTGATTACATATGTGAATACATGTTCCAGTGGAGCGAAATTAAGGGACATCACTACACCAAACCCCAAAACAATTGATAACGTGTTTTCCAATATCAATTATTTTTGGTCTTATGGAGTGTTGTCTCTGAATTGGGACTCCACTGAAAAATGTATGCACATATGTAACCAACAATGTTTGTACATACCATATATACCAGATCTATCCTCTTTTGAGCACTCCTTAATAATCGCCTTTCATTGGATTTACATCTAAGAAATCAATCGAGAGATATATATATATATATATATCTCTCTCTCTCTCTCTCTCTCTCTCTATATATATATATATATATATATATCGATTGATTTCTTAGATGTAAATCCAATGAAAGGCGATTATTAAGGAGTGCTCAAAAGAGGATAGACCTGGTATATATGTATGTACAAACATTATATATATATATATATATATATATATATATATATATATATATATAGAGAGAGAGAGAGAGAGAGAGAGAGAGAGAGAGAGAGAGTCATCAACATCCAGTACTGTTTCGCTGTTTCACAGCCCATAAGTGCGGCTAGACAAGCAAGTACATCAAGCCAGGATAAAAACTCAACCGTCGGAGCTTCTAACCGTTGCACTATTCGAATGCTTCCATGCGGGTAGTGAATTAATATTTTGACATTGTCCAAATACCTAAGCTCAATTTGTTTACACAAAAAGCATCGCTTAATACGCTAATAATAATTTGTATATCACTTCCCAATATGATCAACCTAAGATAGAGAGCATCATAATCATCCACATACAGTACTGTTTCGCTGTTCCACAGCTCATCAGTGCAGCTTGACAAGCAATTATCTGAAACCAGGATCGATACGATCGCTCAAACGACAGACGGAGCTTCTAACCGTGCAGTATTCGTCTGCTGCCTCTATAAAATATTCTTTATATCGTCTTGCGTCTAATATATACATATACATACATATATATATATATATATATATATATATATTAGTATTATGTATTCATCAAAGATTATAAACCCACATTGATTAATTATAAATGAAATTATATTGCTTACAATCTTGCATGATTACACTTTTACATTTATTTGTTTGAAATAAAAGTTATTTGTTTATTTGTTTGTATGAATGCAATTTCTATTATGAAAACCATGCGGCTCTATTCATTATTGGATACTTATTATTGAACCCTATTTAACTTCAAACTGGGAAACATTTTTTATTGTTTCAGACATAGTATGTGCCATATATGTGCTGATTTTACATACATGTCGGAAATCATGCGCCATATCATCAGCAAATGTACTCACCCTAGACAGGGCATAATCTAATTTGAAATAACATATGGAGGGATAAATCTGCGGGTCAATTCTCTTACTAGCATTCCCATACACTCATACAGCAGACACAATTCCCAGCTAATTGTGAGCAAGATTCGGTAGACAGTTGTTATAGATTTAGATAACAAGTGCTAGCTTAGTGAAGCATTGTTTTTGTTACTAAACCAAACATAAGGTCAAAACCACATGCTTTGGAGAAGTTCAAGTATCTTATGACATCACATACATAAGAAAAGGCGATAGTAAGATAAGCGAGTTTGCCCTGCGCCTTCAGTTAGGAGATAGAGAAATATTACATGTCTGAAATAAAGCTCAAGGCGATATAAAGAATATTCTTTATAAAGGCAGCGAAGTGGAATTTTTAGTAAATTACATAAAATAGGTTCATGACACAAACATGTGGTTTATTCCAAAGCTAATTTGTTTCATTAAAAATTTGAATTAAATTTCCGGGTTTTGCCCAGTAAATCACGCGCATATGACATAATTTAAGATCAAACAATCACAGGATATATACGTAAGTAGAGAACTTGCCTTCATATAAAAAAGGGCAAAACTTGTATTTTATTCGGCATTGATTGTTTACCTTGTTAAATGTGTGCTTGTTTTTGTCTAATGCCTATAAAATCCTATGGACCCCTCCATCCATCGACGTATACTATAATAATTACGTCGCTGCAAATTATCATAACTAAGATCCATCAGTGCAGTAGTTTCCAAGAAAAGTGGAGTTTTATTAATAATCCCACATTAATCGCTAGTGATTATTAACTCGGTATCGAATGGATATCATACTAGATAGTTCGCTGCACTTTATAATAGCAATGGTTAAACCAAAATTCAGATATATTGGCCTACTAAGAAAAGCTGAAATGGACAGGGACTAATAAATTATACTATAAGTGATATATTGTAGGGTATATATATATATATATATATATATATATATATATATATATATATATATATATATATATATATATATATATATAAATGTTGTTTGGTTTGGTTTTAGCGATATGTTTTGAATGAATTCAATTATTTACGAAAGCGCATTTTTACCCAAATGCGAGCTGGGAACAATTTTCCCTTTAACCAATCTGGTACCCCCACATGGGGAGCGGCATATATATTACCCTCAAAATGTAATTATCCACTGACACGTGTTTCGTCGTCTACGACTCATCAGAGTGGCTAAATATAGCGAGATTCGAAATCGGAACCCCACGGTAATGAGCCTAAGCCCCTTACCTCTGACCCATCTCGCCAACTGTCTGGATATATCGCGATTTACTTATAATATAGAATAATTTTATAGAGGTAGTCGCCGAATAATGCACGGTTAGGAACTCCGTCTGTCGTTTGTGCGGTCGAGTTTCGATCCTTGCTTGAGGTAATTGCTTGTGAAGCTGCACTGATGAGTTATGAAACAGCGAAACAGTACTTTATGTGGATGATTATAATGCTCTCTATCCTGGGCTGCGCATATGTGGAAGTGATGTACAGATTATTATTAGCGTATTAAGCGATGCTCTTTGTGTAAATAAATTGAGATTTGGCATTTGGACAATGTCAAAACATTGTTAATTCACTACCCGCACAGAAGCAGCACAATAGCGCAACGGTTAGAAGCTCCGACGGTCGAGTTTCTATCCTGGCTTGAGGTAGTTGCTTGTCTAGTCGCACTGGTATGTATATTTCGTAGAAGTGGCTTTAAAAAATGGCTTTAAAATTAATGTGCTATTATCATTGATTTTTTCACATAATATAGATACTGTATAAAAAAAGCAAAAAAGAGTTTAAAAGATAATGCATGTTGGCAAAAAACCTATGATGATGTCGTCAAATTTCGTAGCTGACACATTTTTGTTTAGGATTTGATTAACGTATGCATTGCTATAGCTAAAAAGTATTTGTTCAGTATACTGCTATTCATAATTGGTATGTTTTTCCGTCTGCGTTGGGTAGGTTAATCTGATAGACAGTCCGGCACACAATTCACGTCTCATTCTAAATTATATCGTGCCCTGAATATGTGTGTCGCTACGAAATTGAGTTAACGCTAAAATATTCAATAACCTCGTTCGTTTTGCAAAGTTATTGCATAAATTGGCCAATTGTAAATTCAAATCCTCCAGTTTGATGTGCGACTCTTCATTTGACTTTAGAATCAATAATTCACAACGATAACCATCATTAAGCTTTCCCTGTCCATAATACTATTCGAAATTGAAAATAGGTGCTCATACTTTTATGTATGAAAATCGATGCGTGTATAGATTTGGTAAGGGACTAGAAGATTACCCTTACCAGGACAGATAAAATTATTTCTCTGGAAAAGACAGTTTTAAACCAATTTGATGTAACCTAACAAAGAATTAAATCAAGATATAAAAGTCTGTTGAATATTGTGCCATGAAACCAATTTTAAAAGATATCCATAAGCGCACTCTGCTCTCACACACACACACACACACACACACACACACACACACACACACACACACACACACACAAACACATACACATGCGCGCGCACTCGCATAAATATTTGTATATTTTGGCAGCAAGTAATTATTCAAGCACGTGGGAGTTACCTTTTTTCCGATTTTTCTGGATATCTTTTCCATTCGCCGAGCGTTTTTTTTTCAGCTGGCATTGTGTATGAAATGGCGCCCAAAACTTGTTGTTCAGCCATATTCTTGTCTAGCGCTTTCTATCGGTGCAAGCGATTGTTGTTGTTATTGTTATCATTTTATTTTCCTTTGAGGCTTGGTGTATTTATGGTTCTTTGGTTATTTTTTATTGGTTATAAAGGTGGGTGTATAAAGATTAGGGACAAATTATTTTAATTATTGATTTAGATTTTCTTACTTTATAGTTTATTTATTTAGTTTCTTGCTAGTTATATAATACTCTTAGTATATTTGTTACGGTGTAAAATGAGATCCGGTTAAAAAGGGTATATATATATATATATATATATATATATATATATATATATATATATATATATATATATATATATATATATGATGACTACTTTATTTAATCACATGAATTAATATACTAACGTATAAATTTATGCGTAAAGTATAAAAAGTATTTACTTCAACAGTGCTCAATACGTAGCTAGAGCTTATGCATACGCCTGATGAATCCTAGCGTGGATGAAACGCGGAATATTCTGTGTAGCTTGATTGCCATACATATTTGATAACTTACTACTATATATATATATATATATATATATATATGCATATATATATATATATATTGATCCCAAAAAACGATCCCCAACTATAATTAGGCCCCGTTTCTTAGTGTTTTGTCCGAATGAAATGAAACTTAGGTCATAACTAGTTTATTATATTCAAAACATCACATTAAAACACTAGGGTCTTTGGCATTTTTTCTCCGTTCCACAGCATATGTTCTAGATGACCTCCATTTACCTCCGTACATTTCTTGAGGCGCAGCACGAAGGTATCCATGGCGTTCTTACAGACCGAATTGGTCATGGCACTCATCTCCTTCCTGATGGCTTCCTTGAGTTTCGTGATGGTTCTGGGTTTCCCTGCGTAGACTTAAGATAGCCACAGAGAAAAAATATCTGGGGGGCTTAGGTCCGGGCTATGGGATGCCCACTCAAATCAGCCTTGAGACTGATCACCCGGCCTCCGAAGTTCTCTTTCAGCCAATTCGGGACAGGTTTGAGGTGTGAAAACTTGCTCCGTCCTGGTGGAACCAGAATGTGTTCATGAGCTACGAGTAGATGGCCAGGAGCTCACTCTTGAAGGATTTGGGGACCTCCACATACCGCTCCTTGGTGTCTGTCACTGCTGCGCCAGATTCTTCGATGAAGATTGGTCCGATGATGCCTCTGGCCGAGATTGCAGCCCACACCGTGCACTTAGGAGAGTACAGAGGATTGATAGCTACTTCATTTGGTCTGGGAGACCCGCAGAAGACATTTGTCTTGGAGTTCGCCATTCTATCAAGATGGAAGTGAGCTTCATCTGAGGTCAAAAGGAGGTTAAGGAAACCTGGTGTCTCCTCGATATTCTCGAGCATCTTGACTGCCATAGCCCTACTCTGCTTCTTGTCTGAGGCTGTAAGGGTCTGCAGCGTCTGTATTCTGTATGGGTAAGCCCTGATATCATTCACCAACACTCTCCTGCAAGTCTCACGGGACATCCAGAGGGACTGACTTCGCTTACACAGAGAGTTTCGGATTCTGCTGGAGAGACTCTCTCACTCTTTCGACCAGCTCGGCTGTTCACTTCTTGTGACGTCCCGAGTGGCTGGGACGGTTCTCTCTGGCAGCGTTGAGGTTCTCCACGGTTCGATACTTCTCGAAGTGGTCCACCCCGTTCTTAATTCTGCTTTTTGATGGAGCCTTTTCACATTCCAACTGACGCATGAAACTGTCCTGGGTTTTCTTAAAAGAGTCTGTCTTGTAGTAAAATTTAACACAGTATATACTTTGTCTCAGCTCCCATTGGGACCTTGGTTTACTTACGGTCGTTGATCCTGCCATGTCCTGTAAAATAAGGGCAATTGGTGATTAAATAAAGGAGATATCACATAAAGTGTACACGGGGCCCGTTTATTTTGGGTCACCCTGTATATATTATATATATAGAAATCGGCATAATAACATTGACACACCGGTTCTGGTAAGGTGACCGAAGTTAAGCGTTGGGCCTTTTAGTACCAAATGGGTAACCATTTGGGAATTCAAGGCGCTGTGTGTGCTGTACGCTTACATCGGCATTTGTTTTCAGTCGTCCTGAACATACACTTCACTTGCCACTGCTATTTAACAATGTCGACTCATGAGAGGTGTGGTTAGAGATTATGCACCCCCTGCCACAAACATTTCGTGCGCAGGCACCCCTTTGTGACTGTCAAAGACCGAAGGAGGCCCTTATATATATATATATATATATATATATATATATATATATATATATATATATGCATATATATATATATATATATATAAATGGACAAGAATTTTGATGTATTATAAAGTACAATGTTTTATTCTTATTATTAATCATTTTTATAATACAAAAATCTTTCGTACATTTTACAGATGTATTTTATTCACTGGGAACAATTAATAGTTGTATGTTAGCATTGGATACTGGACTCGTCTGAAAACAATAAAAACACACGATACTGAAAGAGAAAAGCGCATAACGATGTAATATGGAAAATCAAAAAAGAACCACGGAAAACTTACACCGAAAACATATTGTAATGTTATAGGAAAAAACAAAGTTAAATCGGAAAGAAAAAAATCCGATTTGGCACTTTGTTCTGTGTTGCCAGGAGTCATCACTTTCTAAACAATGTCAGCTTCTTGCTTTACTTATCATTATCTGCCATGAGATTAACAAACTCTGCCTCTCAATTGCAGCTTAATAGTCACCACGGCACTACACGTCTATCTTCCCGGGCGGATTTTTCTTCTCTTCTCGACCACGAGGTGTATTTTTTCTCTTTTTCCTCTGACGCGAGCTCGCGCATAATTGCTAATTTGCATACGTGCTTTTTAACGGCTACTGCCGCTGCTAATACTTTCGCAAGCTAGCTATCTAGCTACGTTACGGATTCTGCTAATTTTATTATACCTACTTATACGCGTTCTGTTACAATGCTTCGTTCAAAATTGTCCAAAGTGAGGAGGATAGATGGGCATTTAATATTGTCGGTATTTGGGTTTGATTAATCCAGACAAGTGACTGCATAGATTATCCTTTTCTAAAGGGTTGGCTATGGACGATATTTGCCTTCTAGTCGCTTGTCTTTTTATGATTTTTTTCTTGTAGAATATCTGTTTTGTCTAAAGTGTTATGAAAAGGGACAGTAAGAAAGCAAAACTAGATACATTTGAAAATGATATTAGGAAAAGACTAGAATCGAACCCAGTAGGCAAGAGTTAAAAGATAGTAGATATTGCAATCCTAGGAATACACAACAGTTGTCTAGCTCTCGCAAATAGCTAAATGTTATTTTTATCAAAGATAGATATAAATTCATAAAAACAGTCGATTTTTTGTTCTTTTAGAAATAACTGGATATTAAATATCATCGGCGGTCACTTGTGTCCGAGTAAGACTGTCCTCCGTTGTGGCTCTGTGGGTCCTCCGGTGAGCATAGACCCCAATCCTAGACCCAATTTTTCTTGTACAATTTGGGCAGATAAAGGTAGTGGTGGTGGTGTGGGGTTGGGTGTGTCTGGTTGATAATCTGTCCTTTCTGTGCTTGCGTTTATCCTCAGCATCTTGATTTAGATCACTGCTATAAAGCGCAGCACCTTCGTGGACAGCGCTCCTCCATGCCAACCTGCTCCCAGCCACGTCCTCCCATGTCTCAAGGTCCATGTGAAACCGCTTTAGATTTACTTTGATGTTGTCCTTATACCTCATCTTTTGGCCACCATGGGCACGCTTTCCTTCAACAAGCTGAGAGTAGAAAATCTGTTTTGGGAGGCGGAGATCCGGCATTCGGACAACATGACCAGTCCATCTGAGCTGGCGTTGAGCAACAGTAGCGGTGATAGTAGGAATGTCAGCCTCACTCAGGACGCTGGTGTTGGTGCGTCGGTCCTTCCAACTGATTCTGAGGATTTTTCGGAGGCATCTTTGGTGGTACGTCTCCAGGGTTTTTACGTGCCTCCTGTATGTGGTCCAGGTCTCCGATCCATAGAGAAGAGTGGGCAGCAAGACAGCTCTGTATACCATGATTTTGGTCTTTGCCAGAAGGTCACGGTTCTCAAATACTCTCTTCCTTAGCCTTGAGAAAGCCCCACTGGCACAGCTGAGACGGTGTTGTATTTCATCATCTATGTTGGCTTTGGATGATAGGATGCTGCCTAGGTATGGTAAGTGGTCCACATTTTCCAGTCTAGCGTTGTCGATGGAGATGTTTGTGGGTGAGACTGGAGTACTGTTTGGTGGTGATTGATGGAGGATTTAAGTTTTTTTATATCAATTGTTAGTCCTAGCTGTTTGTACGCCTTCGTGAAGGCAACCAGTGTACACTGTAGGCCCTCTTCTGAGAGGGCTACAAGGGCGTTATCGTTTGCATACTGTAGCTCCATAATAGATATGGTGTTCGTTCGAACTTTGGCTCTTAATCTGTTGCTGTTAAAATGTCGCCCGTCAGTTCTGTACATAATCCGAACTCCACGGGGAAGATGTTTGTCCGTGAGATGGAGGATTGCAGTAATGAAGATGAAGAACAGGGTAGGGGCAATGACACATCCCTGTTTCACTCCCGTGTCAACCCCGAAAGGCTCTGTTTCATCTCCACTACTACTGAGGACTGTAGCTGACATATTGTCATATAGCAGTCTCAGTACCCGAATGTACCTCTCTGGGCATCCAAACCTTGCAAGAACCAGCCAAAGGGTTTGACGGTTCACCAAGTCAAAGGCTTTAGTAAGGTCTATAAAAGCCATGTATAATGGTAAATTTTGCTCCCTGCACTTTTCTTGGAGTTGACGAGCAGTGAAGATCATGTCCATCGTGCCTCTATTTGGTCGAAAGCCATTTTAGGACTCGGGAAGTACGGTTTCTGCAAGGGTGTAAGCCTGTTGGCCAAAACCCGAGTTAGGCCTTTTCCTGTGGTAGAGAGGAGAGAAATGCCCCGGTAGTCCCCACAGTTTGCCTTGTCTCCCTTCTTAAAGATGGAGACAACTAGGGCATCTCTAAGTTGTGCAGGGATTTTCTCTTATTCCCATATTTTGAGAAGCAGGGCATGGATGTGTCTGAGAAGATAAGGCCCGCCTTTCTTCCGGACTTCTGCTGGGATGCCGTCAGAACCAGCCCCCTTGTTGTTTTTCATCTTCCTAATTGCATCCCACACCTCTTTCAGACTGGGTGGTTCTCCCATGCTCTCAATTATGGGTTGTTGAGGGAGTTTTTCAAGGGCCTCCATCTCTGGAGTGGTGTCCCTGTTCAGAAGATCCTCGTAATGCTCTTTCCATCTATTTGTTATTTCTCCCTTTCCTTTCACCAGCGTGAGCCCATCCTTAGACCGAAGGGGGTCAGAGAACGGTAATTGGACCGTATACCACTTTTGTGGCTTCAAAGAATCCTCTGGTGTCCTCAGAGTCAGCAAACTACTGGATCTCCTGAGCCTTCTTCATCCACCAAAGGTTCTTCAGCTTCCTGACTGTCGATTGGACAGCCGATTTAGCCTTGGCATGGGCAGCTCTTTTAACCTTGCAATTAATGTTATTCTGCCAGGTCACCTGGCAGTATAAAATCAATTGCAAGGGTATTAAATATATCAGTTAAAAGAATGACCAGTACGAGTTTTAGAAATAATTAAGAAATAGGTTAAAAGAGATATAATTAAATTTAGATATTCCTTTAGGTATGTAGATACACGTGCAAAGGGCACGGTTAAATTGAAACATGATAAAGTCACATTGGTTGACCACATCTGGCGTCATAATGAAATGAGAGTTTCAATATATTGAGACAGCGTCCGAAGTTAGATAGATAGTTAGACAGACAGTGAGAGACAGAGCTAGAGAGAGCTCGCATCGGCCACATTGGGAGCTGATACACCTTAGAGACGAAGGGGGAAGAGGAGACCATGTAGTCGTAAAGGTTTGAATCCCTGATAATCATCAATTATCCAACTGGTATCAATAAAGAATCATCAAATATTTGTAAACTTTTCTCGTCCACAATGAAAAGGTAAATGTGCTTCCTCTATCATTTTAAACAAACTTTTGTTAACTTCAAGTATTATGTGTCCCCTCCGCCATCATCAGTAATGATTATCCCCCTCTGATGTAAAAAGAACTGTATTACATTTTCTCCTCCTTCAATAATGAATTCACATCTCCTATATGTTATAAATATGAACTGTGTGTGTAGATAAATGTCATTATCATCTTGTTCTGAGTCTCTGATCTGAGTCCCGTTATATATTCTCCGATATACACACACTCCGATATGAATCCTCGACTGCATAACAAGAGTCCACCTAAAAGGTATACCCAATGTTAATGTACAAATATGAATTGTTCCCTGTGAATGGGACAAATCTATTAGGTGTACTAATTTTTTATGAGAAAATCTAAAAAGCTGTAATATACCATGTACTTTGGAGTATACTTTTTTGCTTATTTATATATTCTATTTTGTTTAATTTAACAAACCTAGAACTTTTAATTTAAAAGAAAAGATTAGTATACAAAAACACAGAAGTTGATTGGTTTGATGGTACCAGTTCCGTGGTTGTAGCTCTTTATCATTATGCCTTAAAAAATTGGAGGCTTTACTTTTAGAATGGGAATCCTGTATATATATATATATATATATATATATATATATAGTAATTTATAAAATATATATGGCGATTAAGCTACACTGAATATTTTGCGTTTCATCCACTATAGGATTCGTCAGGCTTATGCGCGAATTCTGTGGTTGCTTCTTGTTTTTATATATGTTGAGGATTTCTAGTTAGCCAATCATCTTTCTTGTATCTACCGCGTCCCTTCCAATCAGCCAATGGGCATGCATTTTATGGAACAAAGGATATGTTTTAGAACTAGGTTAGTGGTTTAAGGTAGATCTTTTCCTTCCTTTTATATATATATATATATATATATATATATATATATATATAAATATACCTATGTGTACACACATACATGCACATATATATATAAATCTATATATATATACATATATGTGTGATCGTTTATGTATATTCATGTTTATTTAATTTATTTATTTGTTTGTTTTCCATTGTTATTGTTAGTTTTAAAGCTATTTTGTATCGCTATCCTAGAGTAAGTTTTATTTTGTGAACACAGTTGTTTGCTATTTCTCGTCTACAGTATAATAGATTTTGAGGTTCTTTAAAGTACAGGATAGCAAATTTTTCATGGAGGCATAATTTACATGGGTCGTCTAAATGTCTGCACGTGTTAGCTTGTCTCATTATTTTCCATTCGACTACAGGCAAATGTCCGCTTTCTTTGTGTCTCCAGTATTTATTCGCTAGTGTTGTTTTTATACGGTGTTTTTTATTTTTTAATGTACTTTGTGGTCATAGTATCGGGTTTGGAAATCTAAGGAAGTCATGCCTATGTACTATTTCTTGTTATTCGGGTTTTCTTTCGCAAATATTGTTGCTTGATAAACTACACTTTTTGTTAGACATTTATTTTGGACTGGTCAAAGTGTGCGGTGTCTACAATTGCATTTATCTTGTTCGTTATTAGTATTTTTATTTATGGCATGGTTGTTCCTGTCCTGGGTTTGTTTGTTATTATTATTATTATTATTATTATTATTATTATTATTATTGTTATCATTATAATTATAATTATTATTATTATTATTATTATTATTATTATTATTATTATTATTTCTGCTAGTGTTGGTTTTATTTCTGTCATGGTGTCTACTTTTTTATTGTTTATCTTGTTGTTGTTTACATTGTTTTCATTTAGTATTTTGTTATTATGTGCTTTAATTATCATCTCTAAATTTTCGCAACAACTGTAAGATAACTTCAAGGTATTTTTATTCGCGCATAAGCCTGACGAATCCTATAGTGGATGAAACGCAGAATATTCAGTGTAGCTTAATCGCCATATATATTTTATAAATTACTAACTAGCTCTACCTACGTATTGAGCACTTTTGAAGTAAATACTTAAAGTTTACGCATAAATCTATACTTTCGTATATTAAATTTATGTGAGTAAATGAAGTAGTTATATATATATTTATATATATATATATATATATCGTAACAATTTATAGCAGTTATGTGGCATATCTGTTCTCATAGATAGATATAATTTTTAAATATAATTATCCTCTGACACGTGTTTCGTCGTCTACGACTCATCACAGTGGCTGAATCTAGCGAGATTCGAAACCAGGACCACACGGTAAAACGCCTAAACCTCTACAACGGGACCTCCTCGCTCAACTGCCGAATGGATCGCGTTTTTATGTAGATGTTTTTATTTGTTTTTTTGCTAGCGATACTCTTTGAACGAATTCAATTATTTATACGAAAGTGCATTTTTACCTAAATGCGAGTGGGGAACAATTTATAGCAGTTACGTGGCATATTTGGACTTTGTTATACACCGTGACTTTAGCGCTTTTATATCTGTAATAATAATGCAAAGTAAACTTACAATAAAATGCTCCCCCAATTTTATAAACATATGTTGCACGACGACAGTAATTTTCTCGCCAAAATTGTTCATAAATATGCTAACGCTTTTTACATAATCATTTCTACATAATCTGAAGTAAAAGTTATCTCAAGGAAACGCGTTTATTTGTTACTTTTGTAAATGTTATTGATATATTCTGATTTTCTTTTCAAACTTTTTTTATTACATTTTCACCCTAAACAAGGCACATTGCCACTTTGGTGTAGGGGGCTACTATGAGGGGCAACAACTACTGGAGTACTATGTTGGGGTTTGGGCGGCTAGATGTCGGTTCACGTTACACTTGAACTTCTGCATGCCGGTACAGTTGGGGAAGCAGGGACCTGGAATGGAATACCAGAGTCTAGCGGTTCTGGGGAAGAAACTACTGGAGTAGAAAGCTCTCTTGCATCTAGGGATCTCTACTGTGTGGGGTGGTATTTAGCTGCCTGTCGGGTTTGTTTAGGGTGTCTACGTCGTGGGGGGACAAGTGTCTGCAGTTCGCCAGAGCATTCACCGTTGAAATACTTGTAGAACAGGCAGAGGAATGCAACATTTCGTCGATGGGAAAGAGGCTGAAGCTTAGATGCTAGTTCAGGGTCGATCAGATTGGTGACGCTCTTTTGAACCTTGTCTAGGAGCGAGAGGCTTGTAGCATATGCACCAGCCCAAATGTGACAGCAATACTCCATACATGGGGGAGTGATGGCCTTATACAGGTACAGGATACTTTCGGGTGTTAGTAGTTTTCTAGCACGGTACGTTAAAAGTATTACGATTCGTAATTTTAGAAATGAGCATTGATTATTTAGATTTAGATTCTTCAGATTACAGTTCTTATGTGTTATTTGATCAACGTTTTGCCAGTTTGTTTGTGTCGAACTAGATATTTTCTTTTATTACATTTTCACACCAAACAAAATACAGTGCCACTTTCATAGGGGGCTACTATCGGGGGCAAAAGTTGAAGGAATACTATGTAGAAAGTTGAGCAGCAAGATGTAAGTTCACATTACACTTGAACTTCTGCATGTCAGTACAGTTAGGAAAATATGGACCCGAAAGGGGGTTCCAAAGTCTAGCAGTTTTAGGGGAGAAACTATTAGAGTAGCAGGCTTTCTTACATCAAGGGATCTCTGCTGTGTAGGGGTGAGATTTTGCTGGTTTTCATGTTTGTCGAGATTATTTACGTCGAGGTGTTACAAGGGCTTGTAGTTGGTTGGTGCATCCATCGTTAAAATACTTGTAGAACATGCAAAAGAATGCAACATTACTTCAATGGGACAGAGGTTGAAGCTTGGATGACAATTCGGTACCTACCTGCTTGGCGACTCTCTTTTGGACCCTGCCAAGGAGCGAGAGGCCTAGTCGCACATGCACCACCTAATTGTGACAACAATACTCCATACATGGGTGAATGGTAGCCTTGTGGAGGTACAGAACACTTTCAGATGTAAGTAACTTTCTAGCACAATAAAGGGAGCTCCTCCATATCTTATCGTTTAATTCTGAAATCTGTATCGTATTTCGAATTTAGTTGTTGAAAATTAATATCACAGAACCAGTCTTCCATTTTCCAAATAAGCAAGATGTCGTTAGGTATTTGATGTAGCGTTTGAAAAAAGAGAGCGGCCAGCTTAGCAAAGACGTTTCTGATAGCTGCAGCAGGGATATGAACTGGTCTACATTGTTTTGGAGATGAGCTTTTTTATGGTAACCAGCTTGTAAGAAAGTGTAATGAACAGATCATCCCGTAAGGTTTTTGTGCAATCAATGAAGGGGTCCAACCACCAAAGACGAATTTAGTACAAGCCACTAGGCAAGCATTTTAGCAATATCAGCTATTTTACAAAGCATATCATAGTGATTAAACGGTGAAAGACGTTTTCGTTGCTCATTATTCACTACTCTATTATAGATTCCACGAAAAATCTTGTTCCATAATTCTCGTGTTACGGTGTGATTTGTAGCCTTTTCAGTGGTGTTTCACGTAGTTACAGTAATCATAGATTAACGGTGTTTTTTCTGTTACAAATCGTTGTCTATATTTGCTGACATGTGGCAGCAGGACCTATAGGCTAACCATCGAGGAGAATGAGGTTGAATATGGAAAATATGCAAACAAATGTTTCTATCGATGATTTGACTAATACATTCACCTAATCTGCACACTGCTCAGCAGGGAAAATAAGGATTTGACTCCAGGAATACACTATGATCAGATCTCTTGTGGATTTTCATCAACACGTTTGAAATATGTTGGTTCAAAAGTGAGGCTTCTTAGTTTTTACCATCTAGGAGACGCGTCCTAAAAGTAATATAAATATGCAATCGAAAAGCTACATCTGCTGTTACCAGTTGTATCAAGGCACTTAATATCTGTTAATTGTTGTATTGGCGGTTGTCGTGAGGTGTCTTGCTAGCCAACAAAGTCAAGAGTGACTTTGTAACTATGTTCAAATTTCGCAATCAGCAGTAATTATCACCTCATAGATTTATGAATGCGTTAGAATAAAACCAGGTAACGCAAGTATCCTTTGGTATAAAATAATTGTTAATATTCATTTAACTTACATATATATATATATATATATATATATATATATATATATATATATAGCGCTCTCTTTGCTATGGAGTTCGATAGCAAACAGAGCATTATTATAAAACCGTAGTTGGTAACTCATGTGTATGATTGTTTTTATTGCGTTTTATTTTGGAACACATAATCAGGTGAATCTTAATATTTGTATTTCATAAATTCTCTCGGTATAGAAGAAATATACTATATATATATATATATATATATATATATATATATAATTATTTTTTTATTATAATAATTAAATACCTACAGACACTAGTGTTTCATCCTTTCGGGATTCTTCAGTGCAGGGTACCACGATTAACACCAGCCGAACGATTCGAACCCAGCAACACGAGACATCTCTGGCTCGATTAGCGGAGACCGTATCCATTTGGCTACCATTAACCGCGTGAAATAGCGTTGAATTTAAACATTTTTTTAAAATTTTAAATGTTCATTTACGTGAGTCAGAAAGGTAACTAATCGTTATACGATTATATATATATATATATATGCATATATATATACGTATGTATATACACACATATATATATACATGCATATGTATATAATATAGAATATGTGTAATTATTGAATTTGCTATGAAGCAAAATTTTAACTACACATATCTATGTTGCTACAACATTTCGTTGGATGAGATGTGCTATTTAGTGAAATTTCATGGATTAAGGAAAAAAAAATTAAAATTAAATTGTACCCCTTTTTAAAACATTAAATGTTGTTTTAATTCTACCTAATTTAATTTAGACTTGATATATATATACATATATATATATATATTCATATATATATATATATATATATATATATATATATATATAAACTATGTTATAAGATGTCGGCATTTTTTATGTATTAAGCTAAAGCACACATTTTAATCGTTAATGAAAAAGGTGTAGAGCGTTTTAAGCTTTTTGAATCTTTATATTTACGAAGCGAGCGAAAGCTAGCTTCCATGGTGCATAATAATAGGTACATTGCTAACCCGGCAGGTTTTATGAATTTATAATAGTTTATGAAATCTATATAGAAAATTTCTTTCTAATTGCATCTACGTTCATGAATGCTCAAATGGTGTGATTTTAATAGTTTTTCCTATGTATATTTATTTCGCAATCTATTATTAAGGTTCACTCATAAAACAACATATATACCACACGGTCAGTTAGGCAATACTCTTTTCAGAAATAAATAATGTCTGGAACTCGGATGTCTGTTTCATACATATATATATATATATATATATATATATATATATATATATATATATATATACATGTGTATATATTGAGATAAACCCAATATATGTATGCAGACACACACACAAATACATATAGACACAAAGATATGTAGACACACACACACATATATATATATATATATATATAAACACACAGACACACGCACACACACACACACACACACACACACACACACACATATATATATATATATATATATATATATATATATATATAAAGATAGAGAGGATTGAAAAAGACATTCCGTACATTTGATAAAAAGTATATTAAGTCTAAACTAAGGTTGCACAGAAGAAATGATAGACAAACAGAAACAATAAAAAACTAAATACGGACAGAATTGCCTTAGGTCAATCGAAACTGAATTAGAATTATAGAACGAAAAGTCTGGGCAACTGACAAGAGAATTACGTGAGACATTCTTGCGCCTTTTCTAGCCAAAATACTTGACGTGGCGCAGCATCAAGAACCACTTGTAATGCAGATGAATATTGCTTTCTCTTGCTTTACAGAATTGGAAAAATATCTAAGCAAAACGAGAAGAGAAGAAAACAAACCAATCATCCTTAGAGAGGAAATATACTTCATGGCGGTTAGTAACTTTAGGTTACATATCAAAAGCATTGCGACCATTTCAACGTGTGTTTTTCTTGCCAAACTTTGTTTTCTAAACTTTAAAATTTTACTTTTCTGTCCATTTATAAACCGGTCTGTTCATGTTTTTTATTCCTTATGTTTGATAGTCATGGAATTTGTTCTTATTTTTGTCTTTCATATTCTTTCACGCTTGTTTATTTCATAATGTTTTGTTATCTATGACAAAATTAGGGAACCGTAAACCATAACCTTAACCCTCAAACCTACCCTAACTTTAACCACCAACTCTAAATCTTACCCTAACTATTGTTGTAAAATAGCGCGGACGGCTATATGCAAATACCGAACTGTGAGCGAAATTACGTCACGTAAAGGAAATTAAGACTATTAAAAGGAGAGAACACGTTTGAGAAGAGGATCACGCGAGAGACTGCACATCCGTAACCAGAAGTCACGCGTGGCGGTAGAATGAGGAAATCAGTGTTGTTATTATGAAGAAAAAGTGAGTTCCAGTTATTCTTTGTTTTAGTCTGCTTTGCGACGTATTCTGCATACATGTTGTTCCCGTGTATAAATGTGTGTACAACGGTGCATTGCCTCTACAATTAGGCAAACAATTTAACATGTTGAAATGATGAAATGTCGTAAAATATATAAGGGGCGCTAATAAAAATGTTAAAATAACTCACTACGTTAATATGTAAGTCTTAAATTTACAATTACATAATTGTCATATGATTTCTCTGTTAGTAATTCAGAAAATGTTTTAAAATGCTATTTTAACTGAAGCCTTACAGACTAACCAAAATTCTTGCTACTACATAAACATTCAGTAAGTTAACTTCAAGTTAGTCTTAATGTTAGCTGGACATTTATCTCTAAATGAGGAACCTAATAGAAAAGTGCTTAAATTTTCATAAAATCTTAAAGATACTTCATATCTTCGTTGGCGTCCTACCGTATACATAGACTATGGGACTAAGCAAACCAATGCAGGCGCGGCAGATTCTATTATACTTTTCGCAGGGTTACCCTACGTCAGGCTCTGTCGATGCTGCTGCTGATGCTGCCCTCTTGCATCTGCCTCTCATCTCCTCCCACTGTTCATTTGTTCTCTCCTCGCTCAGCCGGACACACTTCTTGACTTTGACTCTCCACGAGTCATGGTCTGCAGCTTAAGATTCTAGGTCAGCAGGGTTGATATTGTCGAACTTTAAGCCTCCTTTGCACACATCCTTTAATCGTAGTCTACCAGTTGATCTGCTGCCGGATGACAGCACGCCACACAAGATATCTTTGGTGTTCAGCCATCCTGCGTGCGAACGACGAGCCCTAGCTAGCGCAGACGTCTCTAGGAGAGGAGGGCAAACATGCTTTGGAGATTTGCTTTGGTGAGAACATCTTTGTTAGGAACACGGTCCTGCCGTTTAATGCCTAAGATCTTTCTTAGATTACTCAGATGAAAGGCGTTTAGTCTTCGCTCTTGACGTGTGTAGGGGTCAATGTTTTTTTGCAGCAGAGTAAGATGCTGAGGATGCAGGCGTGACACATCCTCATTTTTGTATCCGTGGTCAGCATGTAATTATTCCAGGCTATCTTCTACAGGCGGGCCATAGCGGTTGCTGCTCTCCCGATACTGGTATTGGAAGCAATGGAGCATGGAGAGGCGAAGCCGTTCACCACCTCTAGTGTGTGATCGTCAATGGATATGCAGGGAAGGTTGCTGATGTCTTGATTCATGACATTTGTTTCTTAAGAGTTATTGTTAGACCTTACCCGATTCGAGCTGGGCGAGGCGGTCAATGAGTTGTTGGAGGGATTCCTCAGAATAGACAGCTAACGCTGCATCGTCTGCAAACAGCATTTCCCTGATGAGAGCCAAGAAGACTTAGTTTTGGCGCGTAGACGGGCCAGCTTGAAAAGGCTTTCATCTCCTATTTTACATAATGATCAAGAATTTGGTATGGAAGAAGTTTACACAATCACTTGATAAATAATCCAGGAAATGTAAATCGATCTAAAGAAAGACCTTTAAGAGAAATACATGGACTCGTGTACAATAAGATTCCCCAATAAAACCAGCGGATATAGCTTTAGAAATTGAAAACCTAATATACTATATAACATGATAAATATAACGATTAAACGTGGTATAGCAACAAGAGGTTTTATACATAAGTCTGGCAGACCGATGGAAAGTTTACTGAACATTTTCAATAACAAACTATAATAGGTATGACTGGCTTACAGAAAAAATAGATGCATTCAAATCTTTTTTTTAAACTTAAGCATGACAAATCGTTATGATAGGGTATGTAAGGGAAGTAATTTATTAGACCAAAGATATACACGTCATTGGTGTCAGGTTTTAGATATAGAATAAGAATAAATTATTAGAAAATTTAATAAAGTCAGAATTGTTTTAAAAATAATATCCATTGTTTTATGTGTGTGCGTATCTAATGGCGACTAGTGTTGTAACTTTTAAATTTCTACTGTATGAGGGCTCACTATCAACTTACCTATAATAAATATATTACTAATATTTAGTATACTTATGAGATATTACTTTATATATATACATATATATATATATATATATATATTGGATAGAATAAGACGATATATATATATATATATATATATATATATATATATAACTACTTAATTCACTCACATAAAATTAATATAATAAAGTATAAATTTATGCGTAAACTTTAAGTATTTACTTCAAAAGTGCTCAATACGTAGGTAAACCTAGTTAGTAAGTTATAAAATATATATGTCGATTAAGCTACACGGAATATTCAGTGTAGCTTAATCGCCATATATATTTTATAACTTACTATATATATATATATATATATATATATATATATATATATATATATATATATATATATATATATATATGGGACGATTGATCGGAAGTTAGTCGAGAATCGGATAAATCAGAATATCTCGGGTATCGGAATCGGAAAAATCGGAGCGTACTTTCCGATTCCAAAACGAGTTTTTTTTTAATGAAATTAAATACACACAAATTATTTATTTACTAGAAGTTGCTCTTTTATATTTGGGCATATATTTGCTTAGCTTTTTTATAAGGCACTTTCGTGTCACAAGAGACAGCGGAAAAATTCTTTAACTGACTGTCATTATACATGTGGTCTCTTGTGAAACAGTGCTTGTCTTATCCTAAAATATATTGTTCACGCTATTGGATGAGTACAATGATCAGAAAATTCGAGGACACTTGGGAAAGTTCCAGATAAGCAGAGACACATTGACGTACTAAGTTTCCTTCTTCCAGACTGTTATTATAAGCAAGTCTTCAAACATATATAGCGTACTATTTAATCAGTAACTTGATGTAGACTTATTTAATACATAAAATGCATAAGCATTTTCTTGATTATTGGTCAGTTGAAGCACAGAATTATCTTCCTATTATTTCTAAATAAATTATAATATTTGTAAAAGTTTCGAGTACAATATGTGGAATAAATTTGATAATTATTTTATTTCATTACAATTTTGGGGATTTAATAGACACTTTTAAAGACAGGAACATCAGCTATTAACATGGCCTGAATACATGAAGAGAGAGTCGAACGTTATAATGATTAGCGTGGGATTAAAAAGTCCGAGAAAATTGGTACGGGTATTTCTTTTTACGATTTCCAACACCGCAGGCGTTAAGATGGAAATTCAGAGGGGAATGTGTAAGCAATGCTCAGACAGAACGTGAAAAAGCAAACACTGGTTGTCAACACACGTAAAATCGTTGAAAGACTAAAAAAGATTTTAATTGAGATCCAGAAAAGGCAAGCAAACTTATAAAGCAAGGTGGACGTTGTGATTATGACTGATGCAAGGGTTGAATGGACGTCATTTTTTACTCTTCATGCAAGAGTTGCATTAGATAAATGTTCATTGACAATGCAACTGCGAACTGGATTAAAAGTTCATAACTCCTTTCTCGACAAGGTCAAGCAGAAATTATATAAAACAATGCACAAAAGAATGTGTGTCAAGTTTATAGTCGCACAAAATTCCGATGGTTATAAAGACAAAATTCCCTTAAACTCTACCCATAGAGGAAATTTAAACTAAATTCAACTGAGTATATCGTGACTTTCTCGACCCTGTTGCCAAGTGAGGGATATAAAGAGTTTATGTGAAAGGAAAATACGTTTGGCAGCAATTCTTCACTTAGAAATTGGATCTCTGACTTCATAATATCTAATATTTGTCCATCAATTAATAAAAGAAGACGCCATACAACCTGCAACACCAAGAAGGAGTTGATTGGAAAAATCACACTTGTGTTAAAACATCTCTCGTACAACATAGTGAATGCTGAATACTAAGGGTTCTATTCCATCGGAACTCTTGTTCGATATTAGAGAACAGCCTTTTTCGTCAAAAATTTAGGAATGCAATAGTACTATTTAGTTTTTACTGGTATTTAACCCCCCCCCAAGACATATCACCGCCGATCTGTAAACGACTATTTTGAATAAAGAACCAGACTCACAGAAGCATCTTCAGTAAGAATTTATGAAGCGAGATTATATATACATTGCATTTAAATTTCTGTTCGTTAGTACAATAAGAAAAACAGAGAAAGCAGAACATTTAAAGAGCAAGCAATCCGGGAAATTTAGATATCTATAAAAGTGAAATTGTCTGTGTGTGTGGGTGTGTGTGTGTGTGCGTGTGTCTGTGTGTATAACTTTTCCTAACAAACTACGCTGTTAATTTTCAGTCTACAGACTCGAGATTTTACATAATGGGTATTGAGATTTGGGAAAATCTTTTTAATCGGTTTTCGACTGGAAATTTGGCTGTACGGGGTCAAAGTTAAATGATTTGACCTGTGAAAACTCTACCAAACTCCTTTGCCAATTTTCTGTCTAAATACCAAACATTTTACATGTAGGTTACTTGGACATGGCTCAAACTTTTTAATTTGATATGAGCCCAGAATGAAAGGAGGTGAAAATTGGGGTCAAAGTTTAAACATTTTTTTAAACTCTACCGTCTCTACCAAATTACTCAGCCAATTTTTCGTCTAAACATGTGGAATTTTGCTTAACAGACATAAGGAAAGATTTTTAATTTGTTCTGCCCGGAATTTTGGCTGGCAAGGGGTAAAAGTTCAAATGATTTGAACTTTCCGGTTTCTAGAAAACTATTCAGCCAATTTTGGGTCTAAACATTTGTAATTTTACCTAAAATATATTCAGACATACAGCAAGCTTTTAAATCCGGTTAGGGCGAGAATTTGGATGGCAAGAGAAGTTTAAGGGGTCGATCTTTGTAGACACTACGAAACTCCTTCGCCAATGTTGTGTCTAAACACTTGAGATTTTAGATGTTGGTAACCTGGACATGAGTCAAACTTTTTAATATATATATATATATATATATATATATATATATATATATATATATATATAATAAATTTCAGAGCCAAACTACGTCGCAGCCCACAAGAGCCATGACAGTCAAAGAACCGGAAGTCCAAGACTCGAGTTTCGCCCTCATTTGGGCTCATCAGTTAGACACATCCGAACTCAGGATTCGAAACCCGAGCCTCTTGCATACAAGGTAAACACTCTAGCAACTGAGGAACCCTCCCTGCACACAAGAATTTCTATTAACCAACACAGATCAAGCAAACCGCGCCGAAATCCGACTGTGAAATGAACCTACTTCGTCTCAACAAGGGACGCGGTCATCCAACCAGCTAATAACCCCAAGTCAATGGCTCACAAATAGGAGTTTTAACTCGAAAGGACGATACCAAATATATATATATATATATATATATATATATATATATATATATATATATATACACATTAAAGTTATGAACACTACATAGGGCCCGAGCAAAGCGAGTTTGAACTGTTATATCTTAAAATATTTTAAAATATTGTAACCATAACAAAAATAAATTTTATTAAAATTTCAATAATATTGCTTGTAATAATATACATTCGGACACGTATTTCATGAAAATCAAATATTACAAAAATCATCAGTATATGCACGCATATAATCAGAAACAACATTTACTAGATTTCGAATCTACATAATTATTTGTTAAAACACATTAATAAATACCTGCTAATATTTACTAATGTATAATTATGAATTTACATCTCTGTATAATATTTATGATGTGAATAATTTCTTGTCTCGAATCTGCATTTACATTTCTATTTTCTTCAGAATAAATACAAACTACATTTTAAACATACTTGTCAGAATTCAATTCGTTTAACACGGTTATCTTAGAAAACTAAATACAACGGACCGCTAGAAGATTTAAATGTGTATTTTTAGACAGAAATAGATTGCACATTCGCAGGAGACTGGCATTCGTTTAACTTATAAATTATAGATAAATAATACGCCACTGTGAACTGAGATCTTTGGGGGGGGGCGTTTCGCATTTCGCCCCTATCAAGATTTTCCTTTAATTACGACAGTATTAGTGGAAAACTTCGTACTAATCTCCCATTTGGCAGACTTAATTCAAACCTTTGTTTTCTTGCTAATCTCCATGGATATGATGTCATATTATATATCTTTGCTTTTATTCTTCATTGCTTTGTTGGAGTGCATATGATCGTACATGAGATCTCTTTCGTAGAAATGTGTTTTCCCTTAACATCGCGTCACTTCGTCGTTGTATTTTGTTCAGCTCTTTTCACGTGTAAGATAAGCTGAAAAATTCGCTATCTGGCATAGGATGATGCATTATGAAACACAACGGCCGGCGTTAATGATAGCTGTTTGGATCATGCTAATAAACAGGCAATGCACCGCAAAGATTCTATTCCTCTGGTTATGTGAGGTTTTTAATCTTATTTCTTTCATCAGTTTTACGTAGTTTTTCGTTATACTGGGACAAATAGTTCAATTAATATATTTTTCTAGCGGATGCATTATTTAATATGCAACGTCGTTTGCTATCGCAGTAAAGTGCATCCGAGTTTTTACAAAAGAAATGTCTCTCTAATTTTAGAACAGCGGGGAGAATTAAATACTTGATTATTCTTGTTATGATCAAATTTACGTCCACTCTATTTCTAAGCAGGCACATTCAACATATAACGTAACCGTTATATATCAACACACGCGATTCACACGTTGTATGCAGAAACAGAGTCAAGGAACGAATTCGACTCACTTCTTTTTCAGTTTAAACAATTGATATTTATCTACATGGACTTCTAGAATAACGCCTTGCTTCTTGTTCAAATGTCTTCTCGTGGTTCAATGTGCTAAACAGGACTTGACCGTGTCGGACACCTAGTATTGTCTATGTCCAACCATGTTTAGACATCGTTCACTGTCGTTCTCCGGGTACGTGTTTAAATCAATTTCTCTCTTTTTATAACCGTTTTCTTTCTCATCTTAATCTCCATGACGTCACCTTGTACATACAGCAGTATTTCCATACGTTGGTTGTCGTACCGCTGTTACTTCTACTATACAAGCCACGGCGCTATGTTAGCAATATAATGTGTGATTAAATAGATCCTCTTATGTAATTTAGCATGTAGCCTTAAAACTCATATTAAAACTCATATTAAAACTATCATTTTCAATTATAAATTAAAAACAAAAAAAAACCGCATAACATAAACTTTAGCTATATATGGATTTCAAGTGTGAAGCATTGTTCTGTATTACTTTAGTAAAACTCTAAATAGTAAAATGAATAACAGTATTGCATTTCTTGTAAGGTTTTCCAAGAGAAACACTTATATATTGAGTTACGTTTTTTAATTTTTTTTTATCTATTTTATATTACATTTTCACCCCAAACAAGACACATTGCCACTTTAATTTAGGGGGCTACTATCGCGGACCTAAGTTTTCGGGGTACTATGTCGGGAGTTTAGCAGCAAGGTGTCTGTTCACATTACACTTGAACTTCTACATGCCAGTACAGTTGAGGAAGCAGCAAACTTGAAGAGAATTCCAAAGTCCTGCAATTCTGGGAAAGAAGCTATTAGAGTAGAAGGCTTTCTTACATCTAGGGATCTGGACTGTCTAGGGGTGGGACTTCGCTGCTTGTCGAGTGTGTCGGGGGTATTTTCGACGAGAGGGTAAAAGGGCTTGTAATTTTTCAGAGCATCCACTATTTAATTACTTGTAAAACAGGCAGAGGGATGCAACATTTCGTCGATGGGACAGGGGTTGAAGCTTTGATGACAGTTCGGGACATATTATGTTGGCGACTCTCTTTCGGACCTTGTCCAGGAGCGAGAGACAAGTAGCAGATGCACGAGCCCAAATGTGACAGCAGTACTCCATACATGGGCGAATGGTACCTTTGTAGAGGTACAGGATACTTTCAGGCGTAAGTAACTTTCTAGCACGGTTTAGAGACCCTACCTCTTTGCAACAGCCTTGGCAATTGTCCCGATGTCTATTCTAACTGTGAACGTCAAGCAAAGGAGCTTGAACAAAGTGCTTTCAGGTAAAGTATCTCTGGCCATAGCTATTGGTGCCTAACCATAGCTATTGGTGATGGTAAGGTTTCATGTAATTTGAAGTGTCATTGTGGCAGGATATATAAAAAATTCGCCACATATATAGCAAGTTCAAAAGTTAAATTAATGAAAATAAAAAAGTATAGTCCTGCTTTCTATTTTTAATTCTACTTTTTTGCTTTCTATTTTTAATTACACGTATTCTTATTAACAATTATGCAATGAAGTTAACGTAGCTACATAAGTTCGCGCGTTTTTAGTATTATGCTTGATTATTGCTTCAATTTAAATGATTCGTTAATGTAATCCTGTAATTAAGTTATTGTGTTGTTACATATATATGCATATATATATATATATATATATATATATATATATATATATATATGCATATATATATATATATATATATATCAATGAATATTGCTATTGTTCTAACTTTAGATTAATTATGGCCCATTCGTTTAGAATCCACGCAATCATAAATTTAGGATCTTAATAACAAATTAGGGAGAAACAAATACGGTTCTTAAAAAAGTTCTCCTTCGTGAATAAATTCTTACAGCAATAAACATTTTTCTTACAACAGTAGATTCGTTATAGGAATAAAACGTTTTTCTTAACTACTTTAATTTTTGAACAAACAAAATGTTGTCGTGTTATTATACAGTTGATCATAATGCATTTAGAAAACATTAAAGGTAAATTTAATAATAAGCTGCCAACATTTTTTCTTGTTCATAAAAGGTCATTTTTTATTCATATATTCTTATAACGAATATTATGTCGGAAGAAAAACGTTGATTGGAGATTTAATGCGTGAACTACAATAAAAAATGAACCGCAACAACGTTCTACGAAATATTTTAGAATATCCTCAAAGTAAAAATCGTTCGAATTTGAGTCACAAATTTCTTTGACAACCTTTTTCATCATCGTCAAAATATTCAAACCAGTGACAGTTTATAAATTTTTGCATTTATCAAATAGATGGCGCAAACTACTTGTGGAATAACTTAAGTGTATTACTTGTCTTCATCGTAGAATTCGGCTACTTTTAAAGAAGTATACAAATCATTCTATTCACAGCGAATCCGTAGATTTACCCAATCACAAAGCTTGAAGTCGTTGACAAAAAAGTTCCTGGTTAATGATACTCTTTATCATATAGAATATTTGTTTTCTGTGACAATTTATTAATCTAAATTGCAAATATCATTACCTGAATTCGCGCGTTTTAGTAAGTATTATGCTTTATTACTGTTACAATTTAAACAATCATTTATTATAATCTTTTCTTTACTTGTCTTTTTTCCTGTATTAGGATATTAATATTTTTATCACAGTGGACCATGTCTGAAACGATAAATATGTCATAAATTTATTAGTAATTTAGTAGTTATTAGTAATTTAGATATGAATAAATTTAATTCATATTACAAGGTTTAGTCTGAAACAGTTGTTGCCTTCAACGTTTGCCGTTCCTTTAGTCAAGTGAAAGAAGAATAACACTATAATTCAAACATACACTTTTAACGTTATGTAACTACACAAAACTGGGTAAGGTATTAATAATTAATCATTACAGCAAAAATACAACGAGTAAATTTTAGAAGAATTTATTTAAAATAAGCTAACTTACTTTGTAATGTAAAAATCGAGTTGAAATTTTAACCGTTTAGAATTGCTTAATAGACTGCTTATCGTTTGCAGTTAGTTAATTTATGGTATTTGTGCCTTTGTTTAACTTATCCAATGTTTTACTTTTTTTATCCTTATATTTGCTTTTTCACTGCGAATAATATACAGCAATATTTCATTATCCACTAGTACCAATAGCCGTGTATAGTATTCAATGGATTCTTTAACAAAGCGTAATTAAACAAAGTTTAGAGTTATTTTGATAAGACACATAAACATGAAACCTCATGAAATCTCACGAAATATTAATCTGATTCAGCGTCAACCGTTTCTGACCATAGGGATTATAACTTAGTACATGTTTAATGGTTTGTTGGTCATATATAGGCTCCTAGACTAATAGATAAAATCGCACCATATCTCGCAAGAAGCATCTTTAAAGTGTTGGATGTATCACATGTGTAATAAATATCGGACCCTACTAAATCAGAAGAGGCTGATGAGACAAAAAATATTGCCAGCCAAAAGATGAAGAACACTTTTAGATAACCTGACATAAATGCATTTTACGAAGTCTGTTTGATTACGTATGGAGTGATTCTAGGACAACGATTTGGTTACATTAGATTTGAAAAAATTAAGATGTAATCACTAGAAAATCCACTATGTGATAACGTGTTGCAAAGATGGGAACACGTTCACAAAATTCCGGTGAGAGGAAGTATGTTATTGTGAGACTAACCGTAGCCCTCGGCGCAAGAGGGTCCGTGTGTGCCTGGCGTGTGGGGTGGTGGCTGATCCTGTGGTCGGGGCAGCGGAAGAAAGAGTTTCAAGATGGCGCCTGCCTGCTTTTATTAGAGACGGAATCTCGCAGGATCGCGCGAGATCTCGCGGGGATGCAAATTAGCTAGGCCATCTTGAGTAATAAAAATCGGTCCATTGGAGGTGCGAGGCAGTCGGGTTCTGACGTTCGTGGCGATCAGTACAGTGACCGTTGGGTTCCGTTTCTATTCGTGCAGTCAGCTGAGCTTTGTTAGTTGCCTTCGCGCCGTGGCTGTCATTGTTTGTTGGTTTGCTGTGTGTTGCCGTGGTTCTTCAGTGAAACGCTTCGTCGCCCACGACGAGTCTCACCGTCTCCTACACAAGATACTCTTACAAGCTATTTCGGCCCCCCACTCCGAACTTGGTTTTCTTTTCTTCAATGGCGGATAGGTTCGATCTAAAGTTGATACCGGAATTCGACGGATCCGACCCGGTACTCAGCTGGGTTGAGAAGGTCGAGTTACATTGTCAGTTGTCCGGCGTGAAAAATGTCGAGCGCGTGATTCCTCTGCGGCTGACCGGCGGGGCCTTCGCTGTATATCAGCAACTCAGCGCTGAGGAGAAGTGTGACTACTCGAGTATCAAGGCGGCGTTGTACAGGGCGTTCGCCACTGACCCCGCCACTGCATGGGAGCAGTTTGAAACGAGGTCTATACGCTTGGGCGAAACTGTGGACGTGTATCTCGCCGAACTTAAGAAGCTGACGGTGTTGTTCGGCGGTCTTCCCGAGAGGGCCCTAGCCTACAAATTCCTGTCAGGACTCCCCGCTGGAGCAAAGCAGCTCCTGCGAGCAACCTCTACCATGTCCTCACTACCGCTGAGTGACCTAGTGGACAGAGCCAGGACAATAATGAAGGATGACTCGACGGTGCAGGAACCGGTAGTCGCCGTCGCACAGGCCCCACCAAGTGGCGAAGGACCGTCTCAGGGACCCAGCCCGCAAGGTGATGTCATCTGCTACAGATGCAACGGGCGGGGCTACATGGCAAGAAATTGTAGAAGGCGGTCGACGGCTGTTCGCTGCTACCGCTGTAACAAGACAGGGCACATGGCCCGAGACTGTGCGGGAAACGGGGACGGGGACAAGGTGCCAGTGCCGACCTCTTCCCCGAACAGAAAATAAACAAGGCGCTCCCTGTCATTCAGGTCCGAGTTAATGACACGTTATGTTAAGCCCTCCTTGATTCCGGTTGCTCCCGCACCATAGTGTGTGCGGACTTCTGTCGGGCGTGGAAAAAGAAGAACGTCAGGATAACTACCATCACTGGAAAAATACGAATGTGTTGCGGCGTGAGTGTGGTACACATTCGCACAAGAACTGGGAACTCGGCCAACGTCGAAGCGCTGGTGACACGCGAAAAGCCGCTGAGTTTCGACCTGTTGCTAGGCTACGATGCCATCAAAGCCCTGGGCGGCGTGCGCATAACGCGCGCTGGCGTTGTAGAGTTTCAGGATAGGCCCCCGGTGTGCGCAGCACTAAGAGTCGACCAGCCGGACTTCAGTGCGGAATTCGACGACCAACAGAAGGCGTGGACCGCCACTTGTAGGTGGTCAGAAGACAAGGAACCGGCCAAACTACAAAACAAAGTGGCAGAGTACCGTATGCCCGACCAGATAAGGCCTGCATACGAAAGCGAGCTCCGTGAATGGATTAAGAACGGTTGGCTGATTCCATACCCCTACGACAAACTTGGACCCCCCCAAGGGCCTGATACCGCTGATGGCAGTTGCCCAACCTAACAAGTCAAAGGTGAGGCCGGTAATGGACTACCGTGAGTTGAATGCGCACGTTGATGCGTTCACAGCGGACGCCGACGTCTGTGCCAGCAAGCTGCGAGAGTGGCGCCGGCAGAGGTCCAATGTGTCTCTACTGGACTTGAGAAAAGCATACTTGCAGGTCCGGATCGGCGAGGCGATGTGGCCTTTCCAGACAGTGATGTTTTCCGGGAAGAGATACTGTCTTACGCGACTCGGATTTGGGCTAAACGTAGCACCCCAGATAATGAAGGCTATCGTCAATGCCGTGTTGTCACAAGAAGAGTGGATCAGAAAGGGAACATCGGCGTATATTGACGATATATACGTGAACGAAGATATCGTGTCCTCTTCGCGCGTAAGATCCAAACTTGCCGAGTTTGGTCTAAACTGCAAGGACTCTGAGCGGCTTAAGGATGGTGCCCGCGTATTGGGCTTGAGCGTTCAAGAGGAGCGAGGGATCCTGAAGTGGAGGCGTGGAACCGCAGTTCCCGACGTACCCGACGTTTACACAAGACGTGCCGTGTTCTCCCTGTGCGGGAAACTTGTGGGGCACCTTCCAGTATGCGGATGGGTTCGTGCAGCGACAGGCGTCATAAAAAGGAGGGCAAATGCGGTCAGCAAAGGCTGGGACGATGAGATAACCGACGAACTATTTGTTCGAATGTTAAAGGAGACCGTCGCTAGTGTGAAAAAGAATGACCCCGCCACAGGGGACTGGTGCGTGCAGGGAGACGAACTGAGCGTGTGGGTGGACGCAAGTTCTCTAGCGATCGGTGTAGTTTTAGAGAAAGATGGGGCCGTAGTTGAGGATGCCTGCTGGCTGCGACCAGCGAATGATGCTGCCCATATCAACCTGGCAGAACTCGACGCTGTAATAAAGGGCATTAACCTGGCACTTCAATGGGAAGTGAAGAAACTGCGTGTGCACACTGACTCACTTTGCGTGCACCACTGGGTGTCGGACACACTCACGAGCAAGGCCAGGGCACGCACCAAGGCAGCCAGCGAAATGCTGATAAGACGGAGGCTCGAGACTGTGAAAAAACTGGTGACGGAGTACAACCTGTCCGTAGACGTAGTGCTCGTCACCTCGGACTACAACCTCGCCGACAAGCTCACTCGGGTACCACGGAGATGGTATGAGGCTATGAAGAAAGAAGCTAAGCCATTGCCTCTGTGTGCTGCCTCTGTCGAGGGGGACGAAATCAGGAAGATACATCACGATAGTGGGCACCCCGGAGTGCAACGGACCTACTACTTTGTGAAGTTGGCTAGACCATCAATACCAAAAAAGCGCAGTAAGAGCAGTGGTCAGGGAGTGCCAAACGTGCCAGTCCATCGACCCCGCCCCAGCCAGATGGCGGAAAGGACAGCTGGGAGTGGACGCGACTTGGAGTCGGTTGGGTATGGATATAACCCACTACGGCAGTCAACACTTCCTCACGAGAATAGACTGCGGGCCAACGAGGTTCGCGATTTGGCGCCAATTGGCAAGGCAGGATTCCACCAGTGTCATCCACGAATTGGAATCAATATTCTACGAAAGGGGGCCGCCTGAGGAGATCCTCACGGATAACGACACGGCGTTCTGCAGCAGGGAGTTTAGGCATTTTATGGACAACTGGGGGATCCGCCTTCGACACCGATGCGCGTATGTGCCGAGCGGCAACGGCATAGCGGAGCGATGCCACCGAACCGTGAAGAGGATCGCGGCCAGGAAGAAGTGTACGATCGCGGAGGCGGTTTACAGATACAACACAACGCCTAAGGACACCGTGACTGGCGGCAGTGCGCCCGCTGATGCGATTCATCACTACCACGTGCGCGTCAAGGACGTTGAAGTGTGTCTACCCGACCAACGAGAACCCCAGGGGACGTACCAAGTGGGAGACACCGTCTGGGTGAAGCCACCCGGCGGCCGGTGGTCCAGCAGCTTTTGGAGGTGGCGGGTCACCGGCGTCATCAGTGAACAGGCCATACTAGTCGATGATACTCCGCGCCACGTAAGGGATGTCCGGCCCGCTCTAAGCGCTGACCAATCGGCAAGCAGTGGAAGTAGCGAGTCATCCGACGATGAGCGATGGATCCAACCCGTGCCCCACGAACCTCGTGACTCAACTGCGAGCAGTGGAGGGAGCGAGTCATCCGACGATGAGCGATGGATCCAACCTGTGCCCCATGGACCTGATGACTCAACTGCGAGCTCTAATGCTGATGCTGATGCTTCCGATGCCACTTCTGAGAGCTCCGATGAGGAAGTCCCGGCAATACCCCTCCGCAGGAGTGCTCGAATCAAACGGCCACGTCAGCCGTGTCACGTATGTGATCTGGAGACCAGGGGGGAGTGTGAGACTAACCGTAGCCCTCGGCGCAAGAGGGTCCGTGTGTGCCTGGCGTGTGGGGTGGTGGCTGATCCTGTGGTCGGGGCAGCGGAAGAAAGAGTTTCAAGATGGCGCCTGCCTGCTTTTATTAGAGACGGAATCTCGCAGGCTCGCGCGAGATCTCGCGGGGATGCAAATTAGCTAGGCCATCTTGAGTAATAAAAATCGGTCCATTGGAGGTGCGAGGCAGTCGGGTTCTGACGTTCGTGGCGATCAGTACAGTGACCGTTGGGTTCCGTTTCTATTCGTGCAGTCAGCTGAGCTTTGTTAGTTGCCTTCGCGCCGTGGCTGTCATTGTTTGTTGGTTTGCTGTGTGTTGCCGTGGTTCTTCAGTGAAACGCTTCGTCGCCCACGACGAGTCTCACCGTCTCCTACACAAGATACTCTTACAGTTATTTTGTCAGCGTCGAAGAATAATAGTTATTATTGTGCTTATCTTCAAATGAGGAATACAAAACATGGTGCCCAATCGACCACTTTCCATAGAAATAATAATACACAAGGAAGAAACTAAAAACGCTCTATCTGTAAAGAAACGAGTGTAGGAGAGATACGAGATTTCCAATAGATTTCGTACTTTGATCTGAGTTTAATTGTGCACATTCGTGTAAATTATTTGGCAAATAGTTAATAATTATTTTTTGATATAGAACTCCTCTAGGCAAGTGGTAAAACCATTTGGTGTATACTGCAAAGGGGAATAAATGATAATTATAGCAACGAGAAGAGATATTGATTTTATTTATTTATTTTAGTCCTGATAGGACCATTATTATTGTAGGAAAAGCATTCAACATGCATACACTTAATTGAAAGGAACTATGACAATAGGAAGTTGTAATGTAATATTGTATTAAAACATCGAATTGATAAAGACAACGTGATCAAGTAGTTAAGCGAGCTAGTGCAAATCTAGCAGGGACTATATCAGAAAGTTCTAAAAATAGGCCGTATTAGTATTTATTAAAAACTGTCACATTCATGTTTCATTGAGAGATTTCAGAGAAGAAGATTTCTACACTTTACCAAGAACTTTCCTATGATACAGAGATTATCCAGTCCAATTATGACAACTGTACTCCAAACATCCTCTAGAATACTAGACTTAATTACGAGATTAAGGGAAAAATATATAGTCTAAAATAAAATATTTCAGTACACCTTGATTTAAAAATAGAATAAAATTCAGAATCATTTATCCCATGGTAATTATTTTTATCATACGAAGAAAAAATCTACAACCCAAAAAATATATAAAATATGCTTACAAAAGAAAAGCGTTCGTAATGTTGAAATAAATCTATTACATTTTTAATGTAAACTTAAATAAAATAGAAATACAATAGTATATTATTAACTACGTGTCCGTTGACTTACACAATGAATTAAATTATAGATATTACGTTTTCTTGTTTTCTGCTCAATCTGTAATCACTTATCTTCTTGAATTTTGATATTAAAACTATGTGGAAACATCCTCTTTATTATCCTATTTATTTTCTAGTCAGTCGTGTTTTCATGTGTTTTATTTAAGTCTTTTAGATGTTGGACAGTTTCGTAATTTGTGGCGGTGTAGTAATACTCCTAGTCACACTCCTCTCCATGTTAAAGACATATATAAAAGTAAAAAAAATGGACTTTAAATTTAACCTTAATATTTTCATAAATTAATGATGGTTTCATTTGTATATATATGTCATGTTTGCTTAAATATGTATAGGGTTCTAACCATCCTAAACTAACATGGACTAAACATGACAATCTTTCACAGCTAAATTCCTAAATGCACGTACTACCAATTGGTTGTATATCATATTGTAAAACAATCCAGTAACCTTTATTATTTAGCACATTTGGACTACTGTTCGTGAGCATTATATCTACATATTTTAATTAGAGAAACTCCCCTCTCACCTACAGCACAGTACGTTTGAAACAGCAGATGCGACATACAAATTTATTATGTCTAGACTATTAGCCACTGTAACTGTAGAACATCATTTTAGACATATTAAGTCGTTATTATATAATCTTACATGTTATCCTAGAGCAACAGCATCACAATCACGCCATCTTCAGAGAAAGTAGTTCTTATTTTCCCTCTAAATATAAAGTCCTCCTACCTCAGTAAACACTGGGAGGAAATATACATATTCTAGAGATATTTTGCTTGCACCCTTATTAACCAGATCATATACTCATAGACATAGCATACTCTTTCAATTTCCCGATTCAAAAATAATAAATTCCCATTTCTCAATTTCCGCCAAATCTCATTGGCTGAGAGCTTACGATTCGTTTATTCCCGAATTTACACCCTATTATGAAAAGAAAACGCTCTATAACTGTTTAATTATGGCGTGACTCAATATAAGAGGAAATCGTTTTAAATAAAATAAATCAAATACAAACAGAATGACCAAAAATGTTCTTTATTATATTCTTTATTATTATTACATACTTCGTACATATAAATATGTATGTAATACTCCTATATCACAGATATAACGTTAGGTCTCCCATTTCCTCTCCAAAGAGATTAAATATTTTATCTCTCAATGCACTATTATTTCGCTCCCAATGTAATTATCACTAGACGTCGCATCCCTGTTATGTTACCTAGCTTCTTTCTTCTCTTCTAATTATATTATGAAATGACATGTAAAAAGATTTTACTTAATCTACATCACTAATTAGTGCATCATCATTATTGAATATACGATAAAATCTATATACATTAGTATATATTTTATATTGTCGTCTTCCTATTTTATGAATACTCTATATAAGTTCCAAAACAATTTGTTAAGCTTTGCATTATCCCGATAGCACATATCTTTAAGAATCGACATTCTTCTTAATCTCCATAATATATATATATATATATACTAGCAGAAGTACCCGTCGTTGACTAGGTTCAAAAACAGCCTACAGAAAATGGACTGTGATTGATAAAAGTATGTTAGGTTATGAAAAGGAGGGGATTGTAAAGAGATAGGTTTTGATACTCAAAAATTGTACCCTAAGCAAAATATGATGAAAGTAAAGATAATTTTCGCGAAAATATATTGTTTCATATCAACTTTGTTTCCATTCGTAGCCAAGAGTGACCAACAAAATGATGTTTTCTCACAAAGAGAAAAGGCTATATATATAATAATATAAATATACAAGAAATAAATATTACCATAGTCAATAAAAGTTACTTTTATGGTAGAAAAGTTCATTGGTTTGTATTTTTAAGTAGTTCGTAAAAATAAATTAATTCACGAACCGGTTTAAAAAAATCAAAATGGCAGCGACTTTGAAATGGAGTAAATGATATAGTTAAATATATATATATATATATATATATATATATATATATATATATATATATATATATACATATTAGCAGAAGTACAGCGACTTTGAAATGGAGAGCCTCGTTTTCAATTTGAAGGAGGGGCTCCTGAGCCTTCTGTGTAAACAATTTAAGAGAGTTCCATCAACGTAAGGAATATTTATAAACATATTTTTTATGTTTTCCGTTATTTTGTGCTTGAGGAATATTCGATTATTGCATGTGTAGTTTATATAAAAATTTATTTAAGTAATATCGCCACAAATTTCGTTTTAATTTCGGTTCGCTGAAATTATTTCAAGTAAAGAGCATTTAAAACTTATTCAAAACAAAAGAATGAACTGAACTGAACTTTTATTGACTATGGTAACATTTATTTCTTGTATATTTATTTTTTTTCGGGTAGTCGTTTGTTTCTGCTAAACACTCTTACTAAATAATATCGACGAAATAACGAAAACAAAGAAAGAAAAACAGTTTTGAAAAATAATGAAGCTTTAATTACTTTAGTAAAATAATCTGAGACAGCAAAATGGGATATAAAAAAAGTAAACACGTAATTACTTTAGATTTCAAGCAAAGACTCGATATAAATATTAATAATAAGAAAATGGCACCCTTTCCAAGCAGAACAGCTTCGTTTCAGTTTTACAGTATTGAACGGTGTTTTATTGCGCCGTCAGATTCAGGGTTGTACTATTGTAATGTAAAGAACACGGAGAAAGGGTTGTAATCCAGTGAATTCCTTCTAGTACACTGACAAAAAGCCTTAACAGATATATAAATAAACTAAAAAGGTTATGCAAATGTTTTTAAAAAGACACGTAATCACGTGAGCAGGATTTTTCGTTCTTTTGACACGATAACAAGTAACGTTCTTATTTTTCATTATTTATCTATTTATCTATTTTCGAAAGAGAGCCACGTGCAAGTGTAGATGGAAAAAAACAGAGTTATGCTAAATGTGTGTCGAGAATTGTCTAAAGTTCCGACTTTGTTTTTGGCTTTCACTTAAATAAGAACGTAAATTTATGAGGTGAATATATTCGACACAATATGATTCAACTAAAAATTACACAAAAGCTAACGTTAATTAAGATTAAAGTTAAGGTGTTATTGTGGACCCTCACCCCTTTTAAAAAACTTGTTAAACTTTGTGACATATTTACATTCTATGGGGGTCAGGCGTGAACGAACACCTAATAATTTTATTATACCATAGTTCTTCAGACTGAAACATAATTATCAAAGTGTACTTACACAAATAGATATGAAAAGTCTTTTATTAAAGTTTGTGCCATATTTCCATGGATTACAAGCGCGAACGTTGACTCCACAATTTTATTATACCATCTCTATTTGAGTTGAAACATACTGATCAAAGTATTCTTATGTACATCTATATCAAAAACTCTTGTAAACGTTTTTTTTTTCCTTTTTTATTTCCATACTTTGCGGACCAGGCGCGAACGCAGAGCCCACAATTTTTATGAACCACCGTTCTGCCAGATCAAACATACCCGTTTCTGTGTCTCGATACATCTTCTATTATTATATGTTATCAGTATTTTTTAAAATAGTCAACCATACAGATTTTTTTTAATAGTCAACCATATTGGAGCCTATTTGTGACACACACACACACACACACTCACACAGAGACGTTCAGCTTTATATATATATATATATATATAAATATATATATGTCCAAGTATATTCTGGTTTTGAAGAGATAAGAAACAACGTCAACCATTTATGGTGTCTTCCGTAGCTTCACATCGACATTTAAAATCATTACATATTTCAATTCCAAATCGACAATCCAAGGCCACATTACATCTCTGTGTCTTAGCCATGCAACAAATTGAATTCAGAACACCGATGGATCGTTGCATTGAATTTTTCTTTCTGAAAACTGTGTTTCTTTCGTGAACATAGTTATAGCAGAGGTGCAGATTACGTCAGCATGCAAGTTTTCGAAACATTCTTGTAAAAATAAACCTTAAAACAGAGTAAAAAAAAATTGGTGTAATGACCTAATTATTTAGACAAATGATATCTCATCTTCAAAGTGATGTAGTCATGACCTTACGTCCTTTTGCGTTCATATGGATAACATTTTAAAAACACACATACACACTGTGCACAGACACATATAGGTGTGTGTATATGTGTGTACGTGATAAGTAGTATAATTAATTCGTCGACCTCTATAAAATACAATAAATTTTGTAAAAGACGACCAGTTTTTATTGGGCACAGATGAATAACACAAGTAAATAGAACATTTTATATATCATAATTATGGTTAGTAAAACATAGTCTGTAGTAAAAACTAACTCTGATATCCGGAACATTTTTGTTCTTTTTGATCATCACTAGGACTAGGACAACAGCATATTCTTTTCATTGTTTTGACACATGTGTGTGTATCTGTAGATATCTTATAGGCTTTAATATGAAGTTATATGGTTCTTTGTTGATTAACTGTGTCTAACTGACTCGAGAGTCAAAAAATGAAAAGAATACTTTGTTGTCATATCCCTAATCATCACAAATAGATAGATGTAAAATGAACTCGATTTATTTTTTTTTTTTAATTCCCAGAACAGATTTTCATGGTAAATAACAGAATGCACCTTCTTATTGTTAGGACAGGCGTTAATTCTAGAAAGCAAAACGATGCCGTGTTTATTGCCAAGGAGTTTTAAAACAAAGAACTTATGGCTAGAAGTGTTTTTTTCATAGTAGTCATATTAATACTATACTAATACTGCATTTAATGATACTACTATTATTACTACTACTACTACTACTACTACTACTGCTACTACTACTAAGCGTACATTTTCCTGCATTTACATGGTACAAAGCCGGCTTAGAAATTAGCCAATAACTTGACTCGTGTCATTTTATGACAACTTTAACTGCTTTAATATATATATGTATTGAGTGATAGAGAGAGAGAGAGAATAAGAGAGCGACAGAGAGGGAATTGCTTCTTCAAGCAAACTTGCAAGCACAAGCAGCGTTTACTTACTTTGTTCATTAATGAAGCCTGATCCATTGATGATGTAAAAATAAGATTTGCTAATCTCCTTTCTCAAGTAACTATCCTGAAATGTCTACTCCCGGCTGATTTTACACTCATTACAAGCGGTAGCGTCAACGTCCCAATCACTGAGTACGCTTCCATGCAATATTCATGCATAGTTCAACGTGTGAAAGGACTTGTGTTCGTATTTCTTTGCGCTCGTGTGTTTGTACACAGCTATTTTGGATTGAAAAAACAAGCGAAAGTAAACAAACGAGAAACAAATGAAGTTAAATAAACTGCAAGGATAAAAGTGCTTCATCTATTTCACCATGATTCAGTATTCAGTCCAGATTCCCGTTTCGTTTCACAATTGTACATCGTATTAATGGTCGGCGACCTACGCGTAAACTTTTTAACATGGCCGACATCTGGATTGCTTGTCACGTTAAATGCACGCCTTTATTTTCTTCTTTACTTTAGTTTTTTTTTATTTCCGAGTTTAACATTTTGCTACTTGTAAATGACGATGTTTTTTTAAATAGATTTTTATTTATTTTCCTCCGTATTTATTTAGAAGATACACTTTTTCCACTCTTTTCCTCTTCATTTATCGACATTTAACGACTATCTTTTAGACTTCTTTTTTATACTAAATCACACCTTGTTTTCGGTGCTTTCTGTTTCTTTCGTAATTTTCTTTGTTTTTTTTATAGTTTATTTTTTTGTTACTTTCTTCTGTTTCGTAACTACAGTATATAACTCATACAATTTGAACAGCCGCTTCGTTCAAATAAGAGGATGCTGTTCAAATGTGCAGCAGTTAACTTTAATTTTCTAAGAATTAAGAAATAGTACATGAAATTCATTGCTATATGATACTTCAAGTATATATTAAGTTGAGTTTACGATATATTGCAAGTAAAAATTGTTAAATATTATTACTAGGACCAAAACCATTGAAAATAAATAAAATCCACTCTACTTGTTATGTATTTATTAACTAAGTTATCATCTACAGAAATCATACATTTATGGAAAATACAGTTTTATTTATTTTTTTATTCATTGAATGAGTCTAATTGCAGTTTCTATTTTCATCGATTGAGCTCTCGGGCGCTGCCATTACATTCCGTAAGCGATCACGAAAATCTACAATTTCTTGGTTCTGTAGCTTCTTTATAATTATATCTCTTCGCAGTGACATTGTTTGCAAAACATAGTTGTCACTAAAGTAAGGACTTTTTCTAGAAATTGTATAACCGTCTTCATAGACTTTTCTTTATCATCCCATGATATTGCTTCATCAGAGTGTTCTTGGTTATTTATATTAGGGTCAAGAGAATGGGAGCTCTGACTATTTTCATCACCAGTACTGCCTTCAGGATATTGATCAGTAGTTTCCTCATCTTGTTGCACCCACATTTCAACATCATTTGCATTAAGTGATTTAAGAACAGCGTGGTTGGTTGGTAACCGTTTGATTTCAATAATTTTTTCTATACCAGTTGCAAGCCACTATGATGGATTGTTTTACACTATTTTAAATATAGCAATCTGAAAAAAATTACAGTTAGTGTAAATTAATTATCAATAGCTAATCTACATTAATTATATAGTACCAATATTTACATTTCTGCGCAATATCTGAATAAACCATGTAAACGGTTTTACTGCAACTCCGCATCAAATATGCTAATACAATTTCAATGACGAGACAGTTCAAGTTTAGAGAAAGTCCAGGTTTAGAAGAAGTCCAAATGAGAGGGAGTCCAACTTTAGAGGAAGTTCAAATTAAAGGAGTTTTACTGTATATATATATATATATATATATATATATATATATATATATATATATATATATATATATATATATGATGTAGTGGTTAACTCAAAGTTAATATCGGTTACCATGGTAATAACGTTGACTTTTCTTCTTCGGCATCAACTAAATCAAATCTTTAAGTGTTTCTTACACTATGAAAGAAATTACATTACTTTTGAGTTTGAACATGTAGACTGATTCAGCAAATTCCGCCTATCTATACCTTTTGTTAAAGTAAATTGTTTAAAGTTTTGTGTGAAAACAGGGAATTTTATCTTAAAGACTGCCATAAAGAAGGTAATTTTAACATCAGCATTGTTACCCCGACATAAAACCGGATTTGCTAACAGCAATACTGTCTTGGAAGACTTACTGTTTTATTTTGCTTTGTAATAACGTTACTGTATTTCATATTCAACGTTTTTTATATTTATTAGACTTTCTACATATTCGCTATCTTTTCTAGTACAGTAAATTTGGAATTTTATGCATGAATAAAAAACAATTTTATAATTCTCCAAATCTATACAAATACAACAATAGATGTGTGCATAAGTTTCTATCTGTCTGTGAGTAAATATTTAAACGAAACACTCTTAACCCTTCATGACCTGGTTAAACTAATTCGTTTAGTCGACAATAAATGAATATAACGTCAGAAATAAAATGGGAATTGATTCAAATACACATTGCACGTATTAGTTCAGTAATTGGATAAGATGCCAGATACCTCAGGATTGCAACTCTGGATTGCTTACATTTACTATGCCGGCATCTTAAATTAACAATAAATATATATTTAACCATCTACATCATAATTTCGGTCAGGAAAAATTAAACTACTGGACACATAACACTGAAATTAACAGGAAATACAAATCATATAATAAGGATAGTATATAACGAGAAACCTCTTTGTTTGAGTAGATTAATAACTCGGACATACATACATACATACATACATACATGATGATGATGATTGCTGCGTCTTTCCAGATGATTGCCGTCACATTGAGTTCTCCTAATCTTGTCGTCCATGCCATCTCAGATGATTCTGTGCTCCCGGCGCAGATTTGAACATCTTGAAGCAGATATGGCATACAAATTGAACAATTTCCATCGAGTTGACTTCCTCTGGAGGTTGAAGGGTATTTCTATGAACAATCTCATGTCTCCTCAAACCAGCAGTTGACTTGCAAACTTTGCTGCATGTTAAACAGATCATTTGGTTCGGATTAATAGGTGCAAATTTTGCCTAAACAGGAGTTTTGTGCGACTTAAGGTGGTTGACGTAGCCAGCTTTTGAGAAAAGTACTCGTTCAGAAGTGTCGCATTTCCAGCTATGTGTGACATAGTTAAGACCATCAATTAAACATTTGCGAAGCTCTCGCTTCAGATTGCTGTGGCCTGCTTTCTTTTATCTAGAGCATCACAACATTCACGTACAAGCTTTCGCCACTTCGGCCTTTGCAAAGTAAGTTCTTTCCATGTGTCGATGTCGATTTGTAAGACTTTCAAATTATTCTTACATGCATACATACATACATACATACATAATACCTACATACATACACACATACATACATAGATACATACAGTTGAAAAGGAAAACTTTATTTCAACTTGCCAACATTTTTCCTTCCTTCCTGTTCATACCCACCCAAATGCAATTCATTGCTTCAATTCGTTTAATATTTAATCTTTCTTACCTATCTTTTGATAGCTCCATCCGGATGCGACACAGTCGGAGCTGTAAATGTTTTGCTTTCGATTCAAACTGATGGCACTTAAGATTTTATGTTTTGAAATTTATATTATATATTAGGTACGATATAATATTCAATAGAGATTCGACTCTCTAATAATAAATGTGAAATTTGCATGAATTAAAATATATTTACGCCTCCCCGTTTGTTAATAATAATTGAAATGAAGAAGACTGTTTCATTTGAAAGTACAGATTAAAAAAGGCCTCACTTTTACTGTGTTGCATTTTTAAAAAAGAGAGAACAACCAATAGCAGACAACAAATATGAGTTTAGTTACATTTAATACATAATTATTAGGTAATATTATCGAATGCATTTTAAATATTGAACTTACCCAAATGAGATAAATTAATAAGTACAAATAAATACACAGGAAGTAATATTGTGCTACATAGTTCAATACAAATATTAAAATCGCATTTATTTACTCCTTCAGTTTACCTCCTTTTGGCAGGAATTGCTCTTTTTTTCTCTGTTTTATTTCGAATTTTCCCCTTTTTACGTAAAGCTTTGCTTACTTCTTTTTCAGTGAAGAACCGTTGCACGTCTAAATTACTACTTTTCACATCGATACAACAATGATCATATATTATAATAATGATACTCGGAAATAAAGTTACATCAAAATTGAGATCACTGTCATATTATTGTCTAAAAATGCCAGATTGTCTTTAACAAGTTATAATTCTCGAACTTGGTCCGTTTTAAGCAGGTTATCCTTCAGAATTCGCATTTTTTCAAAGTGTAACGTACAGACTGACAAAGAAGAGAACAAACACTACGAATTATCTACTCAAGGCTTCACTCTAACTACCGAGTTATTTTCTTAATAGAAAGTAAGTTTTGTTAAATCACGTAAAATAAAAATAAAATTCTGTGTTATTCTTCAACAAATAGACGCCCAGGTGCATTAAAAAATCGACATCTGCGTAATTATAATTTGGAACATCGAAACATATTGCATCTTTTTCATGATAAAAAGAAAAAATAAATGATCTTCATTGAATTGTTTGTTTTCTATATTATTTATATTTTCGAAAGATTATTATATTATTTACAAGAGTAAATGATTCAAACAATATTTTCCATATTATTTATGTATAATTCTGCTCTCTTAAAAAAAAAATCGCTCCCGATTTTATTTTCTCATATGCAGAATAAAGAATCAATTACTGCGAGAATATTTCTTTACAGCATACGTTATTGGAACAATGTCCAATTTCCAATTTTTTAAAAATATATTTTTCAACAAATAACAGAAGATGATGTCTTTATTTAATTTATTTCAGAAAAAAAAAACTATTAGACTATTTACAAAAATAAATTATTTCTAACAAACTTTTACTTTTATTTTTAGCAATAAACAAAAACAATTTCTTTCAGAGAATGTTGTATTGTCTTCTCCATTAGAACAATATTTTCAGTATTAATTATTTAACAAATATATACTAAAAACAGGAAACTCGTATTATTTGGATTCTGCGAATTACTGTTCACATCTCGAGTGTTATTTTCACAACGTTTAAGTCGATGTTATCTCCGATTTTCTTCGCGAACTCGGAAATGTTTCTGTCGAACTCGGGAACTTGGATAAAATTTCGAACAGAGTTTATTTGATTCATGGGGGTATCGCGTTCTCGTTCCGTCGGCCATAAATGGATAGAGATTCTAATTCGCAATTGTATTCTTCAGTTGGCCACACTGATGATTGTGCTTTCAAATGTGAGGAGAATATTACTTTTACAATTGATTTTCACAAGTAATCTAACCACTCTGTTATAGGTTGTTGCAAATATCCAGTAATGTAAATAGGGAACCATTGAATATAAACACACAGCATAATTTTGTACTGCGATATTTCCTGAATTTGTGTTACTATAATTTTGATATGTAGACAATTTCAATAAATCAACTTTCCTTGTTATTTGCGGAACTGAATTTTTCATTGTAAAAAAAATCATTTCTAAATATTTTAGATGATTTATGTTTAGGATTATCCGGATTCTTTCACATCTCGGATGTTATTCTTACGTTGTACCGAAACAATATTTGGCGTATAATATTTGGCGTATAATATTTGGCGTACAATATTTGGCGTACTCAATAAGATACTTGATAAATTCAGCTGTAAAGTTACACTCTTCTGAGGGTGAGAAGTTCAATCCTTAGGATGTATAACATTTAAAATACAATAAAAAATTATATATGACATCAATGTTGTGATGGCTGACGGAACGAAAGTATTATATTCTCGTGGATTAAATAACGGATTCCCTTGGCACTTCTGTACACATTCCTGATTTCCGCAAAAGATTCATGAGTTCAACGGAAAGATTCCAAAATTAAACAGAAAAACTCCAAAATTCGACCAGATACACCTAACAAAAGCCGCAGGTTACATCGACCAACTCGTTGTTATAATAACATTCAAATTAAGAACAGCAGTTCAAAGAATGTAAAAATACGAATAAAAATGACTTTTACGAACGCTTCACATAATCATTCTTGATCACATGCAACAACTGTCTTCGTTGAACAAACCCGTATGCATCGGTAAACGTATTCATATTATGTTGCTAACTATTTCATTTCTAACTATACTTTATCCATTTAATTTGTTTAACAACAATAAGTAGTTATTTATAACTGTTTATATTTATGCTTTGATTGTTGTAATCGGAAATAACCCGAGTTATCAGTTTTATAGTTGGAAACTATATAGTGAATTATAAAGTACATTATATATATATATATATATTTAAACCATTTTTGCAGTTTTATTATTTAGATTTTATCGATTTCACAATAATAATCATATTTCTGAGATATCGTACTCAAAAACTTATACGCTACTATATTTACAACTGACCTGTTTAAAACGTTTTTAGTATTTTCATGAACTTCTGTTGAAAAAGAGTAAGAATTATGTTTTTAAGCCAATAATAATGTATTGTTTTAATTCTTATTAGAACCACAAATAAAGTTTACTTATTTCCCTAGAACCTGATCTAATGAAACATATTGTTATCTATGAAATCAGACAACCAAATTAGAATGTTTATTTATTTTGAAACTCCGTGAATTCTAAAGACCAGCATGCTTAGCTGCCTCTAAAGTTACCTTCGATTTCAGTATTTGCTGATTTTACATATTTTAATGCTTTGGGTTGATTATTTCAACTACAATTACAGTAAACTTTAGTCTACTATAGTTTGTTATTTTTTTTATCTTGGCCATTTATACAGATTTTTATTCAAAATTTTTGAAAACGTTTCATTACATTTAATTAGTATTTATTTTTCCCAGGTTACGAAAACAGTTAAGTTGGCAGTAGTTTGCAAGTTGGGTGTGTTATTCGAAGTGGTTTGGCGTTAAATCTGTAGAGAAGCAGGTGCTTATAAGTAAATGGGTGGAAAAATAAAAATAAATCTGTTTCAAGTATCTACGTAGTCTCTCCTCTAACTACGTTGCTCTAAATAGAATAAATGAATCATTGATAACAGAATAGAGTCAAGTTAGTCATCACTCATAACACGATGATGCATAGGAATTGCGTTTTTTTTTAGTTTTTTTTGTTAATATTGCTGATTCATTCGCTTACGATAAGGAAATGATCAATTCGCCTTCACTGAACATATCCGTATATAAATTAATATACTGTATTGTATTTCAGCTTGTTGTGACTTATTTCCAAATACATGTGCATTACATCTCTTGCACACTTTCTATTAAAGTTGTAGAAAGTAATGGTTCGCATCACATCGGATTATAATTGGTGATAACAACGGTTTCTTTTCTCGATGACCGATGCCTCCGTTCAGTCTCGAGAGACAAAGGTACCCCTGTAGGGGGAGTTGCGCGTATAATTGTGAGGCAAGGCTTGCGCAATCTCTAACCACACCTATCCTGAATCGACACTGTTTGGGTCCAGTGGCAAGGAGAAGACCAGGATGACTGGAAACAATGCCGCGATAAGCGGGGAGCACATACAGCACCTGGAAGTCCTAAATGGCCACCCATTTAGTACTGACCAGGCTCAAAGTTGCTTAACTTCGGTGATCCAGCGGGAAACAGTGTGTCAACGTGATTATGTCAGTTTCTATAAGACAAACGATATTATTCGCGGTCAACCACAGTGAGTAGTATATGATCGATCATTTTGAAGACTAAGTTGCGTAAGTAAAAAGAAAATTTCTTAAAATTCAAATCGATTCATGTGTCAGTTGTACAGACAAAACATGTACATCCTCGCCATGAAAGGGTCGAATGTTGGTTGATATGTCGTAAAAGACAATAATAGAAAAGGTCACGATAGGATGCTCAAATCTTGTAGATAATCTCATCAACCTCGTACAACACATTCGCTAAAGATGAGCTAATTGTGTGAATATAATTGTTATGGATGGTGTTTTTTCTTTATAGTTATTGTGCATAGTGAGAATTCAGAAGCAAGTATGGTGATTAACTCAGGATTGCACACCGGGAAACAGTACACAAACAATTTTGAATTAGTAAAAATCTAATTAGAAAACATCACTATAATTTCTTCAGAAGCAAACAAGAGGATCGATAACATTTCTATTTATAGAAATTGCTCCAGACAAGGCATCGCACCACACAATGAAAGGAGTGTAAAAAATACTACTTACTGGTAAAAAGCTAAGCAGGGGAAAGTGTTAGATAGATGGCCTTCGACCCTGAAAACAGCAATTATTCTGCCTTTGTCAGAAACACCGCTAATGTAATGTGCGGACTAAACTGGCAAAATAATGGACGCTAGAGATACGACATATATATGTATATATATATATATATATATATATATATACATATATATATATATATATATATGCATAGATCATCGTATAATGATTAGATCAGTGTCTGACTGACGTAAAGAACATTTAAAATTACTTTCACATTATTTCACGCGGTTAATGGTAGGCGAATGGATACGGTCTTTGCTAATCGAGCCAGAGATGGCTCGTGTTGCCGAGTTCGAATCGTTCGACTGGTGTTAATCGTGACACCCTGAAGATTCCCGAAAGGTCGAAACACTAGTTTGTGGCGGTATTTAATTATTATAGTAAAAAAATAATTATATATATATATATATGTGTGTGTGTGTGTGTGTGTGTGTATGTATATATATATATAATCATATAAATTTGGTTTTTTTGTATTGATATTCATATTAGATCCCTTTTTCTATTTATTTAAAAAAGAAGTAAGACTTTATTATATATGAGTCGTGGAATTGCATTTATCTGTAAAAGATCTAGCTTAATTATTACGTAATTATATCCACATAGATAATCCATATGATTTATACTCGTAAATATTTGTGTAAAACGGTTACAGTAAAGCAGAATTCTTTCTCTATATATTTATGTATACGCATATATACGTGTTTCAAAAAATTGCCTAATTAATACCTTTGTCAGTTTTTGGTCTACAGACATAACACTTAATATATAGTGTATTCAATCCCATGCTAAACTTTAGATTTGGGTATTAACTGAGAGAAATCGGCGCAAAGGTGTGAAAATTTAAAAATTGAAATTTGCTAAGTGAAAGTTGAAGGACAGCATTACGAATATGCATGCGTAACGTAATAGCTATTACTTGATGTTTCAATTTTTAGCCTTGCGGCCTTCATAGCTAAGGCATTGATGTAAAGGGAAAAGTAAATCGTAAGCTAAACGTTTTGGTTTCGATGGAGCACGAGTCGTTATTTATTTTAAATTTTTTAAAAATCATTATGTTATATTCAGTCCAATATAATATAATAAATACGAAATCTGCATTAATCAAAATATCATATTTAAGCGTATTTTACGACAGGGCAATGTCCCATGCGCCCTGCTAGTATATATATATCCATCTATCAATTTATCTATCTATCCATGCATCCATCTCTCTCCCTCTCTCTCTCTCTCTCTCTCTCTCTCTATATATATATATATATATATATATATATATATATATATATATATATATATATTACAAGAAAAGGTTTCGCTTTTCTTGTAAGTAAGAAAACACATTAGATAAGTAAAAATGAGATTAGATAGACCGAGATTCGAACTTTGCAAGCAAGGTTCAGAAATGGAATTTCGCATTGTTCAGTTTCACATGAAATAGTTAAGATATGTTTGTTTGCAAAAAAGGAATTTAATTGTTCAATTCTTTTTATGAAATATATACATGTATAAGAAAATTGAACTAAAATAAGGTCAGCTAGAGAGGTACCAACAATAGAATTTAAAAACATATTAAAAAGTAACTTAAGTCGAAAAATAGGTAAGTGAGAAGTGTTTGTCTGCAGAAATGGTTTGGAAACATGTGCCGAACCACGAATATTTAGGCCACGTGGGTCGATCACGTTTACAGACACACGTATGACGTCATGGCAAAAATGAATTCTCAATATAGGACCTAGAGTCGAAGTCAGACAGAGTTGGAGACGAAGATCTGAGGCAGTCGAGTCCAGATCGAAGTCAGACAGTTAGCAGGAAATAGCTGACATAATCAGATGAGAGCCCCCTTAGAAGCGAAGGGAGAAAGTTTTAAACATGTAGAAACAACTTTGAATTGTAGATGTCATCATCATTTCGACTGGTCAAATGGAATAAACGAATACCTCATATTTTTGTAACTGCTGTCTTCTTGTCGTCATACCGCAAATTAAAGTTAATGTGTAATCATCTTATATGAACTTGTTCCAACTCATCGTTATTAATGAACTTTGTATAAACCCCATACTAAGTAATGTGTCCCCCTTTTCATCCTAAGTAATGACTTCTCCCTCTCCTCGCTATAGATGCCAAAAGAAGAAACACTCCAGAACTGTTTAAATGCCTCTCTCTTCTCTCTCTCATCATCTTAAAAAGATCCCATCCCTATGACACACACACAAACACACACACACACACACACACACACACACACACACACACACATATATATATATATATATATATATATATATATATATATATATATATATAAGGATCCAGCTGCGTAGCAACATAATTGATTTTGCGCATGTTTTGTGTGCATAAGATGTGTCTACGTAGTTGAGTACGAACTGTTTTCTGTGAATAGGGAATGAGTTTTTACTTGAGAGGTATTAATAGTCGGTGTGAGACAGAAGTGACTAATATTTGCTTACTAGATTTCGTTGCCAGTTGAATATACAATCCAGACGGGAAATACATGTATAAATAAATTGGCGTGCTAAATGAACTACAATATAGAACGAAATGAACAAATATAAGCTTTTATATCAATTTAAAAATTTGAAATATTCCTATCGAATAATAACATTTTCAATTATGAATTTCTACTATAAGGTTGTTGCAAGAATAATGTCGTTTTTTGACTTTCAAATTCAAAAGGTCATAACTCATTTCATAATAAACTTTATTAATCGAAATGAGAACCATTAGAATCGACGTATTTTCCCAACGAAAAACAAGATTATTTATACTATTAGCATAGAAATCCGGAGTTCTGGAAGCGATGAAGTCATTGAAGGCCGATGCAGCATCTTCTCGGCTTTTGAAGCATTTATCGCGCATGGAGTTGCCAAAGATGCTTAAAAAAAGTGATAATCGGTGGGCGAGAAGTTTGGGATTCAAGAAGCTGTGATAGATGAGACTGGCTGAATATCGCCAACAAGTCAGCATAACCTTTTTTTTTCAATTGCAGATTCGATAAATGTTGTGGAGATTACCCCAACAAGCAACCCCTGTGCCGAACGTCGCCGGTTGTCGTAGACGATCCCCTTCTCATCACTCGGCACAAACCGCTCGGGAAATGGGTCGGTTTTGTTTTTGAAATTAATTTGCAGTGGAATTGTAAACTCATGTATTATATTATAAGTTAAAAAACATATTAAATAAATATATAAAAAAATGCTATGTTTATTAAAAGACAGCCTCACCTTACTTATATAATAATATATTTACCAGACTCATCATCTAAGGAAAGGGGAAACCAAGGAATTATGCTTACTTCCGATAGTTAACTTGTGTTATGGAAGATTTAAAATACGGATTGGATCCCTTTACCCCACTGCTACCAAATATTTTCACTTCAGAATTTACGATAAAATTTGGATATGAAATTCAATATCCTTTTAATTTTTTACCAATATATAATTTCCCTTACTTAAAAACTTTAAACACGTTTAATTATGATTTTCTATGCTTATTGTATTTAGCTAATTAGGTATATATAATTTTAATAGTAGATAATATTTTCTCCTCTGAGGAGATGGTAGACATCGAAAACCTATGGGTTAAGTTGATATACTTATTCGAATGCATTCTTTGTCTTGTACACAATAAAAATTCTAGATTTGTAATTTAACCATGTCACATCATAAAATGAAAATTACTAATATATATATATATATATATATATATATATAATACAATATGTATAATATATATAATATATACATATATATTATATATAAAATATATATGTATAATATATACAGTGATGATCATATTTATTGGCACGGTAAAATAAAAGTTAAATTTTGTCTAATAAATTCTAAAAAAGGGATTAAATTAAAGAAAATAACAAAGTATATTATGTATTTTTAACTGGCCTTTCCGATGCAGCAATCGGATTTTAGAAAAAATAAATAACAAAGGAACAACAAACATAATTGCAAAAAACCCTTGTTCAAAATTATTGGCACGGCTTTGTATTTCTTTTAGTATCAGTATAATATCAATCAATTTCCGGGTTACGTGCTTTCTGAACTTTTTTATAGCCATATTATGCTTGTTTAACGCTAATTCAGTGAATAATTTTTTTCAGATAATTTTTAGATAGCGATTTATTTAAACTATTATAAGTGACTAAATTATAATTTTCAATCGCCATGGTTAAAACTAAGGAACACAGCGAAGACGTCAGGAAGCTTGTTGTAGCATGCCATACCAATGGGGAGGGCTATGATAAGATTTCAAAGAAGCTAAACCTTCCCAAATCCACTGTTAGAGCCATAATAAACAAGTTCAAATCGCAAGGCCACGTTATGAGTTTAGAGGGTAGAGGGAGAAAAAGGATTCTTTCCCCAAGAGATGAACGGAAAATTGTTCCACAAGTAAAACAAAACCCAAGGATCTCTGTTGGGGAGATTGTTGATGAACAGAGCACCTCTGGAGTGAATGTATCTCGACATACAGTTGGTAGAGTTTTGAAGAGAGCTGGTTTAAAAGCATGTCGTCCGAGAAAGACTCCCTTATTGAAGCCTATGCACCTGAAAGCAAGGCTAGCCTTTGCAAAACGTCATATTGATAAAGATGTTGCATTCTGGAAACGTGTTCTATGGACTGACGAAACGAAAATAGAGTTATTTGGCCATAATAAAGTGTCTTATATTTACAGAAAATCTGGCGAAGCTTTCCTGCCTAAGAACACCATACCCACAGTGAAGCACGGTGGAGGCAGTTTGATGTTTTGGGGATCCTTTGCTGCCTCTGGACCAGGGCGACTTGTTAAGGTCACAGGTAGCATGAAAAAGGAAGATTATGTAAAATATTGGATGAAAACCTGCAAGACTCTACTAAAGAGCTCTCACTTGGTCGTCGTTGGTGGTTCATGCAAGATAATGACCCAAAGCATTCGGCTAAACTGACTAAGAAATGGCTTGAGGACAATCATATTAATGTTTTGGAGTGGCCATCACAAAGCCCAGACCTTAATCCAATTGAAAATTTATGGAGAACATTAAAATTGAGGGTAATGCAAAGGAAGCCTAAGAATCTTATTCAATTGGAGGATTATTGTCAGGAAGAGTGGGCTAAAATTACTACTGAAGAGTGCAACAACTTGGTTGTAAACTATGAAAAGCGACTGAGGAAGGTAATCAAGGCCAAAGGCTATACAATTGATTATTAAATAAATCGTGCCAATAATTTTGAACAAGGGTTTTTTGCAATTATGTTTGTTGTTCCTTTGTTATTTATTTTTTCTAAAATCCGATTGCTGCATCGGAAAGGCCAGTTAAAAATAAATAATATACTTTGTTATTTTCTTTAATTTAATCCCTTTTTTAGAATTTATTAGACAAAATTTAACTTTTATTTTACCGTGCCAATAAATATGATCATCACTGTATATATATAATATACACTATGTATAATATACATAATATTTACATATATATTATATGTAAAATGACAGACGTAAAAACATTTTAAAATAAATGTTTAAATTTCAACAGTATTTCTCCCTGTTAACGCTGGTCAAATGGATTTAGACCTTGCTAATGAAGTCAAGGATGCCTTCATTGCCAGGTTCGAATCTCTCGACCGGTATTAATGGTGACACCCTGGATTGATGATTCCCTAAAGGATTAAACACTAGTGTCTGTATTATCTTTAATAATTCTTATAGTATATATATATATACACACACACACACACATATATATATATATATATATATATATATATATATATACTTGTGTGTGTTCGTGTGGAAAGCCTCGATGCATGTACATATTTTATTAAGATATTCCCATATAGGTTGTGGAAGAAGAATGTTTGGCAATTATTATAAGTGACGCGCTTGATGATCGATGCAATCCTGAACGCTGTCTGTATGTATTCTCATAATACTTTTTCTTGGCCGTCCCTGCATCCTTTCAGAAACATCCTACAGTTTTCTTAGAAAGATTTCTTGGTCTTCTAGAAAGCCTGCCATCCTCCCCAAATCCATTCTTCAAAATATTTCATAAATATTACAAAGTCCATCGCTGTATGGAACAGGTGTTTCTGAAAATGTATTAATAAAATGCTGTCTCAAAAAAAGTATGTATATCTTCACGAGTCAAAATCATATTGGAAAGAATGCTGAAATATATAAACTTGTCGAAATCTCAACGCTTATTTTTCGAACATGACTCGCGCTTCCCTTCTCTCTCTCTCTCTCTCTTTCTCTGTTTCTCTCTTTCTCCATCTACATATATGTGTGTGTATAATTGGTATTGTATATGTTAGGTAGGAGTAAAAGAAATAAAAACAAATAAGTTTGCATCTACCACTAGTCTCTCCGTCTTGGGAAAGGCTAATAAAAGAGTCTCCCATCTAATAAGTCCCGCTTTGTAAACTAGACTGAATCGCCCCAATGTTGAATTCCTGTTCCTGTTTTACAAGCATTTTAATGGAATGCGATCTGATGAAATTATTCGACATATCCCCGAAAAACCCGCTTAGCAACAAAATGACACCATTCTTTGTTAGGGTCCATAAATGCTAGAACGCTTTCTTCTTTAATTATGTATTCCCTCTAATAGCTCCGCTTAGGAATTCCCTTCCTTCTACCCGTTTTCCTTATTGCACTGACATGTAGAATTTAAAATGTAATATAAAATAACATCGTTTGAAAATGGGTAAAATTAAAACTATTTTTCATCAATAAATATTACTTGTTTTCCAATTTTTAAAGTGAACTTACTATCGTATGGAATCCGAATTGATAGACAATATATATATATATATATATATATATATATATATATATATATATATGATGATTTTGACGTCTTGTCAGACAAATGCCACCCTCTCAGTTCATGAGCCCAAATGCCTGAGGGAGTATCTATACAAAGATGATGTTACAGAGTCTTAGCTTTGTACAACAGCTAAGTCTCTCTCTCGGTTCAAAATGTTGAGATCCGGCAACAAGCAAGAGCAAGATATCCAGCACTAAATTAAACTGCAGCCCAGCTCAACGCGGGTGCTGTTCTTTCGCTTTATGGTTTTTTAAATCGAGATTTGCTTCTCCTGGGAAAGTCGCCTTCACCACGGGTTACGGGAGCCCTCTTCACCCCAACACATATATACATACACACAAATATTCACGGTGCTAGTTTTCCGTTGATCCCGAAAAATGGTAAATTCGCCCTTTGGAAGTCTTGTTTTTAATCCTTCAGGTAGACTAGCCGCCCTCGTCACCAAACAATCTAGTAGTTTTTTTTTTAACTTTTTTGTTGCGACTTCATTTTCCTATTGACAAGTTTTATTTATTTAATTATTCCATTCATCACTTTTTCATCCGTTCATTTGTGCTTCATTTTAATTCCGTATTTACTTATTTATTTGTTTGTTTAACTATATAAAATATTGTCCATGTGGTCAAATTAATAGTTACTAAATTAAAAACAGAATCAGATATAAGCTGCAAACACGTTGGTAGCTGCGCTTTATCAATTTGCTTTAAAAAAACATATAGAGTTCCCTCATAGTAGTAACACTACAATTCATAACCTCTCACTCACAATATCTTAAATGATCAATGCATGAACCAAGGTAAGAAGTAAAAGGATGCAGAGTAGTCCCTATACACCGCAAATTAATAACTATACTTATTATAAACCGACACACATCTAATTATTAACGGCACTCACCGAAAAGCGACGAAGAAGAGACTAGCATAAATGACTTTACTTAATGAAGGAAGAAGCTATCCATTGTTATACCTCAGCACCATTTCAAGCGTCAGGTTTTAATACTAAACTACACGAACAGAAACAAAATTTACTACCAATTGGATAAAGGTGAGTACACTTTGCATACTAAATGATTAAACACCCGAAAACGATTAACTAATATAATCTATGGGTCTGCACTCTTGTATTTGGAATATGAATATAGACCTACAAGATATATTATCGTAAAGCAGCGCTACATTATGATACCACCACATAATTGACCTCCAAGGAAACTAAGTACTCTAACTATAGAATCATAGAAACAGAGTACTCCACAAATAAAGATAAATATATGCTAATATACGTCTGTTTACAGGTGTATTGTCAGAAGAACTTACCCCTAAAACGAAGCATATAAACCTATCAAATGTATACATATTTTAGCATTGGAGGACAAGATAAACAACCAAAATGAAAAATTGACAACTATCGAAATGAAGTTTATATATATATATATATATATATATATATATATATATATATATATATATATAAACCCTTTCCACGATAATTACCTCAAACACCCCATAGAGGAGAAAATATAATAACCTGTATGCTTGTTACATGACGGGATGTCCCTTATCATGTAAGTAAGAAGATATACTAGATAAGTAAAAATGATATCAGGATAAGGTTAGAATCGAACCCTGTAGGCAAGTGTTAAAGATAATGGAAAAATTGATTGTTAGAAATTCAGTCTATTGTTAATTCTATTAGGAAAAAGTTAAATATTCTTTATATCAGAAAAAGAGTCGAGTGTCCATTCTATTAGGAATCTAGATATTTAATATGTCTATGTTTATGCAAATAAAAAATATTGTTAAGAATAGGTTAGGATTATAATTGAAGATTCTTTTTTATGCCAAAAGTGTGTTTGGACAAACATATGTAAAGGCACGTGGAAATTAGTCACACACTTCTGATGTCGTAAACAAAGGCGGTTTCTCAATATAGGATTCTGTGGGTTCGGAGTTGGAAGACAGAGTTGAGTCGTCAGTCAGTTGGTGTAGGAAATTGAGGAGAGAGAATCAGAGAGCCCCTTAGAGGCGAAGGGTACAACATTAGACGATGTAGATCCAAATTTGAATTCCTGACGTTATCGACCGGCCGATCAGATGAATCATAATTATGTTTTGTAAGTGTTGTCTCCTGTCGTCCTTCTTTACAACAGAAAAACTAAATGTGTTTTATCACCATCTGGTAAGAACTTTATGTAAACCCTTCCAATTTATGTGTCTTCCCCTCCATCATAAGTGAAGTATCTCCCCCTTTCTATATGTGTATAAGAACTGTTACATCATATCATGCAGCCTGTGTTAATAATATGAAGTCCCCAAGAATTGTCATAGCATAGACATGATGTAACTAGCATAAGTGTCTCCCGCATTATCGTCGTCTGTTCTGAGTCCCTGTATTACATGTACCCGTTATGCCCCAATATGAGCCCCTGCTACACAACATACTGTCTTCTTTTAAATCATATAAAAAGCGTTTGTATCTGTTCAACTAACTGTTAATTTGACCATTTGGTTGGTTTTGGTTCATTTTGTTTTACGGCATATCAACCTTTTTCAAGTTATTTAATGCCGAATCTAGTTATTTTGAGGAAGGATTTTTAATGAAGTATATTTGTTTTTTAAGTCAGATTCTATTTAACCCATACTTGGGACCCATACAGGTACTACCACTCCGGATCAGAGTGGACCTGGGAGCAATGGCAACTAAAGGGTATCTCCACACTCCCCAAGGCCCGCAAGCTGGGGCCTCACCATCGGATATAGTTTTATGTCATATCCAGGACCTTGAATATTTGGACACATATCTTAAATAAACAAACAAAGAAAGAGAGGGAAAATTTGAAAACTACAAACGGATAAAAAGCGATGGATAAAAAAATAAGTAAATAAAAAAAAAAAATAATGAATGAATGAATAAATAAATAAATATAATTTGTCAATAGGAAAATGAAGTCGCCACCAGAAAATAAAAGCAAATAAAAACCTAGGATAGGGCAGTAGCGACGATATGCGTATAATATTACTTCAGCTCATAGCAAAAACTATGACCAATCAACAACCGCCAAGTTCAAAGAATACTAACACCTCCCCACTACAACAGCTTAAATACGCGAAATCGTTTTTCCCTCAAAACTAGTCTATTCCTTTCCTCCACAACCTGAACTGGTCACATTCGCAAAGTATACCCCCCAATTTCTTCCAGAATGTTAAAACACACTGAATAAAAAATTTCTTATGAAAACTTAATTCTGACCCTCGTTTCAATATCGATTCTTTTTTAGATCTGATGGCGTGTTATACTTGAATTAGGATTCTACTAAAAATGTAGTCACATATGTAAATATTAATATTGTATAAAAAAACAAACTATATGCCAGCTTGTGCTACATTGAATTGCATTATTACGTTTCTGATTTTTTAAGAAGCTTATTGGTTATTTGTATAATTTCGGTTTTCGGAATACTATCCTCACTTTTAGTATCGTTTTTACAAAGATATAACCTCTTACCATCTTCGAGTGGATCTTGAAAAATCCAAGAATCTTACAGGAGAAATCGGGAACCTACAGGGAATTCGAATTTAATAAGTGGAGAGATTGAGAACTCGGGTATGGCTGATCATATATGCATATTGAAGGGAAACAATCTACCCTTATGTGACGAAATAACAATAATATCCAGAGAAGAACTGTAGAGAGTAAGATGACTCCAAGAATCAACGCATATGTTGGATGACGATCAACTACTAAGAAGACGTAGTCTAAAATTTAATAGGATATGGGTATTTTTAATTATAAATCTAATATATAAAAAGCGATATGTCAGACTATATGTCTCCATATTTTCAAACTCTATATCCTTCGAAACTAAAAGTTACAGAGCGGCACTAATGCGCTTCAAATGATCGTTTACTTATGGGTCTTTAGCTGGTTAAAATAGTTTTTCAGGGGTCAAAATTAAAAAAAATACCGCAATATATTTTCTATATTCATCTAAGTATATACTTAATTTTAATCAGTGCATATGCGTTGTTACAGTGGTAACATTACCAAATTTGAATGCTACGTTTCGGTTTAGATTCTGGCTGAATATTTTACTTTGAAAATCACACTATGCATAATTTCTCTTGTAACGTGAATTTACATCGTATACATGAAATCTGACCAAATTAAAATATCATATTTAAGCATAATTTACGCCCAGGCAAAGCCAAAGAAATTGCTGTAAAAAAGTATAAAGTGATATATATATATATATATATATATATATATATATATATATATATATATATAAGAGCAAACAGTTAACAAAACATGTTAAAAATCTTTGAAAAAGAGTTAAAAACATATTTAATCTGAAAAGGAAACACTTCATAAGTGGATAGTCCTTAATCCGCTGAGTTTCGAAGAAATAATTTCCTTCTCATCAGAGGGTAGGAATTAGCAAAATGCTGGATCGGATTTTGCATACTAAAGTATTTGATGAAACTGCAAGTAAGTCAAAGATCTTACTTGATAACAAAAAGTGAAGCAGAGGAAATATGGTGAAGAAAAAGGTGGTTACACGTGAATGGATAGTCTGGTGACAGGTAAATAGTCCAATGACGGTAAAATCAAAAAATATAACTCCAAGAAAGTTAATTGAATTTCCATTTGCATAAGTAAAATCCAAGGAAATCACATAATTGGAAGATAGTTTAACATAATCCAAAAGGCCGAAATCCATGCAATAATTCACAAATATGTACAAAGAAAAGGGGAAAACTTCCAATAATATTAATAAAAGAAAAACTACGATATGTTTTTCACACGGCTGCCGAGACATAATGTAAATAAGAAAGATCAGGAAGAAGAAGAGAAGGAAAAAATTAAATGGTGATAGAATTAAATATAAAATAGAAAAGAAAATGTAAAAATGACCCAGACAAAAAGATATTAAAAGGCGCGAAAAAATATAGGGCAAAAAATAGGTCAACTGAAATGTACAGGATATTACGTAAGAAAATGTCAACAAGAGTTGTTAAAATACACTAATTAGAATAAATAAATAAATTAATAAATAAAATATAAATAATGAATAAATAATATATATATAAGTATATATATATATATATATATATATATATATATATATATATATATATATATATATATATATATGTAGTAATAAATTATGTTCACATTTAAAAATGAAATAGGTTAAAGACTCCTAAAATTCGTACTGGAATTGTCCGCAATACTTGAAAGAATTATGTTTCGAAAAGTAGCCTACTTTTGAATCCTCAGTGTGGGAGACCTAAAATATAACTACAAATTATTCAGATATGCGTGTCAGAAGGAGAGCTGTTAGCCTTGTGAATTAAGAAAATGGTTATATTTGGAATTACGTGCATATTTCCCAGTTCAAGAGAAATATTCCCGAGTTCGACGAAAACATTCCTGAGTTTGACAAGATACGCCTGGTGGAGATCGAAGATTACCTCGACTTAAACATGAAAACTTAAAAAAAGATGAGAACTAGTTATAATAATAATAATAATAACATCAATTGTACATTCATTCACTCTTATCTTTGCGTGGCTTTTCGGCCTTGGTAATTTGTGATTTCTTTGTAGAAATGTTACTTTTTTTTATTTTCGTGGTTATTTGCGTGTGTTATCATGTTCAGCAGCCTATTGAACACTGACATTAGTTTTCCAATACACAGAAATATGAACATAGTATACGATTATGAATAGCACCTGTATCAAATAATCTTTACACACTGTGAAATTTACTTTATGTATGAAAACCAAAGAGAAGAGATATAACATATGAGAAATATTTAGAATCAAGTCTCCCTTTTCTGTTATTTCAGATCACTTGAAAACATATCCGCAAGTTTTAGTTACCCCTCCATGACGGCCAGAGATTTGGAGGAAATATCAGATATTTTGTAATTCATAGGCAAAATATGGAAAACTAATGACAAATTGAAATATTTGGTTAAGGTGCACTATCTTCCACTCTCCAAAATCCCTTCAAATCACCAACATATAGATTTTCGAGGATGTTGAAAACGAAAACAAGTTAAAATCTCCAGAAACAAGCAATTTCAATGATATGAATAAATTATACTTTTAAAAAGTGAGGGATCATATTTCTATATTGTTTAAACGTAAAATAAGCACATTTATAGCCATGTGGCCATATATATAGCCAAAAGGCCATCAAGTGGGTGCTCATTTTACGTAAAATTAATATGGAAAATTTATGCAAACTTGTTTAAACAATAATCTGCGACCTTACTGGCAAATGCCACATAGCCCTATAAAATTCAGGTCCCTAACTTTCCAATGACACTTCATTTCTTTAATTCTGATTAATAGTCGCGAAGACTTCGAACATAAAATTGCCAAAAAATAATTGATCTCTCTCTCTCTCTCTATATATATATATATGTATATATATATATACATATATATATATATTTATATATTTAAATAAGGAAGTAGTCACCAACTATGTGTATTTTTTAACATTATTTTATTATTCCGTGTCTTGGTTTTCATTGAGAATGATGTTTGGATCATTGTAATAATGTTTCTAAGCCATTGAAATCGTTTACGCGCGTTTCAGACGGTCTGTGATGCGTCCTGGTCATAAATTATTTTCAAATGTGTAAAAATGGCGATTTTCGTAGTTAGTTTGAAGTTTTTCCAAGAGGTGTAGGCTTGTAAGTGTTTATTATACATTGGTATGCTGAATTTTTATTGCTTTTTTATTTGGTTTGTCCAGGGAGATTTTGACCTCGCTGTAGTCAGTCGCTATCTCTTTCTGCTAATGTGTTTTTCTTTTCCTTTAGGGTGGGGTAGGGTGTGTGTATGTATGTGTGTGTGCGTGTGTGTGCGTGTGTGTCTATGTGTGTGTGTGCGCGTGTGTGTGCGTGTGTGTGTTTGCTTTTATTGGTTTGGGAATGTGTATATTGTTTTATAATATTTTGGGGTTATTTGCTTCCTTGGGAAGGCGGCTGTGGTCCGAGGTCGTTACTAATGTGTATGTGTGGGGAGGGGGGACTGGCTCTTCTGAAGTAAGGGTAGGGGTGCTTTCATTCTATTTTGATATTTATTTTTTGATTCTTGGATTTTAGTATTGTGATTTTTCGTTTTAGTCTTATATTATGTTTGTTTAGAGAGAGGGGTGTATTTAAAATTGGGGATTTTTTAATGTTTCTATTTATTTGTCTCCCCATGTGGGTATGGCCAGACCCAGGATCGGTTCCTAGTGTGGGGAAGATTTTGTTCCCTAGAGGGGGGCATTGGAGGGGGTGTAGGTATGGGAGGGGATGGTAGAAGGGAAGATAGTCGTTTCAGTCATGAGGGGGTTCTCCTCCCCTGACTGGGGAGGGAGCGAGGTGTTGGAACAGATATTATACTATGGTTCTAGGTGTCTCCTAGTGTTGTTGGTTTCGAGGTTAAGTAAGTTTGGTATTGTTCAGTGTGTTGTATTAGAGATATTGGGTGTTATGTCTGTGTGTGGTTGTATGCGCGCACGTGTGTGTGCTTTAATGTGTCGGTTCTGATTTATGTGTGGGTGTGTATATGTGTATGTGTATGGGTGTGCATGCGAGTGTACCTTGCATTTCATGTTTTGGTGTGATGGTATTAGGTTCTGTTCAGTTCAGGAGTGAATTTGGTGATGAAGTTTTTTTCCTGTGTAAGTAAATAAAAATAATTCTCTGTTTGGAAGATTGGCATTATTTTGAAGCTGTTTCCACTGCATGTGTGTACGTGTTTTGAAACATAGAGGTGCCTGTTATCTGCACTTTTGATGTTGCTCTTATGTAAGGCCACTCTATTGCTGAAATTTTTGGTGGCGCCTATGTAGGATTTGTTGCATGTTATGCATCTTAGTGCATATACTACATTTCTGGAGGTGCAATTTAGATCCTTTTTTATTTTGAATGTTTGTGCTGGGTTTTTGAATGTATATGTGTTACCTTCTATTATTATGTCACATACTCCACATCGCGGTTTGTTGCATTTTGTAACTCCTTTTGTAGTATGTGGGACGAGTTTTGAGGAAGTAAGGATGTGTTTTAAGTTTTTGGGTTGGCGTTTGCTTTTCATTATTTTTGTTGTTTTAAGTATGTTGTTTAGTTTGTCGTTCTGATTGAGGAGGATAAGGTTTTTTGTTATCTGTGTGAATAGTTCTGGGTTGTTTGTGTTGTGTGTAGAGACGTATGCTAGAATTTGTTCTTTGTTGTGTTCTTTTGGGGTTCTTAGTTGGTCTATTGGAATTTTTTCAGCCAGTTCAATACCTTTCTGTATTAGTGGTAGTGGGTATCCTCATTTCCGCAGTGTTATTTGTAGTTCATTCAGTCTAGTTGAACGGAGGTGTCTGTCTGTTACTATGGTGCAGACTCTACGTGCTAGGGAGTAGGGTATTGATTTTAGACAGTTTTTAGGATGGTGGCTTTTGAAGTGGAGGTATTGTTGAGTGTCTGTGGGTTTGTGGTAGATGTCTGTGATTATGTTGTTGTTTTTTATTGTTACAAGGATGTCTAGGAAAGGTAGTTCTGTGGGGCTTTGTTCTAGTGTGAAATTTATTTTTGGGTGTAGATTTTGTAGCAAAGTGTGGAGTTCTTTGATATCCCCCCATGAGGTTCTCCAGAGGATAAAGCAGTCATCTAGGTATCTTTTCCAAGATTTTATGAAGAGTGTTTTTATATTGTGCCCGTACTTTTGCTCTATCCTTTCATAAAGGGTCTCTTCTAGGAAGGCGAGTGTAAGGATGGCATATGTCGGTGCCATTTTGGTACCCATTGCTGTGCCTAGTATTTGGATGTAGTTGTCTTTATTGAATTGGAAGGAGTTGTTATTGAGGATTATGTCGATACTATCAATCACGAATTGTTTATTGAATCGGGGGTGTAAAGTCTGTGTATGTTTGCCAATCCAATATGCGATATCTTCTTTTCCTAGATTGAGTGGGATATTGCTATATAGGCTGCTAACATCGAATGCGGCTAGTATAGTCCCATCGTCTACTGTTTGTGGTAGGGAGCTAAGGAAGTGTGTGTTATCTCTTACAAAACTTCTGACTAGATTGGTGAATGGCTGTAATAGTATATCTATTAGGTTGCTAAGTCTGCTTGTTGGGCATGATGGTCCTGCTACTATGGGTCTGAATGTTACGTCGTTAGGGTTTGGGGTGCTTATGCATTCTGACTTTTGTATGTTGATGGCATGTCTTACTTGGTTAGATTTGTGTATTTTGGGTAGTCCATAGAAGATGTTTGTTTTTGTTGTGAAGTTTGTAAGGAAGTCTTTTTCTTTTTTAGTTAATGTACTATTGTATGTTGTGCAGAGTTTTGTTATTTTAGATATGGTTGTGTCGTCTATGTTAGAGCTAATTGGTTTGTAATAATTTTTGTTCCCTAGTGATTCTAAAATTTTTGTTTTATAGAAGTTCTTATTCATTATAACTACTGCACTACCTTTGTCTGCTTCCTTTATAACTAAGTTGTTACTCTGTTGGATTTTTTTTAAGTGCTTGATTTTGTTTTCGTGTTAGATTACTGGTGGGTTTTTCTTTTTGTTGGGGGTTGAGGCTCCAGAGGGTTTCAAAGAAGGTATTTAGTTCTTTTGTGTTGTTATGTTTTTTGGGGAAGTATGTTGATTGGTTTTTCACTAGAGAGTCGTCTGTTGTGTTATCACTGTCGTTAAGTATATCTATGAGTCTAAATTTGCGTTCAAATTCTTTGAGGTCTTTCTTTAACTCTGCTATGTTACTTCTGGGAGTTGGGCAGAATTTGAGGCCTAGTTTTAGTACTTCAATTTCGTCCTTTGTAAGCGTCTCTGTAGATAGGTTGATGACTTTGGGTTTTTTGTTGTCTAGTCTGGTGTTGTCATTTTGTGAGGAATTCCTAAAAAATGATTGTGAGGGTCGTTAGTTTCGTTGATTCGGTTGGGAGGTTGGTTGTGTCGTTTTGTGGGGATGTATGGGTTATGATGGTACCTGGGGTATTCGGATTGGTTGTGTTTGTGTGTGGGGTATTTTTGGGGTCGGTTTTGTACTGTGGGGTACTGGGGGTGGGTGTTGTAAAGATTGTTTTGTATTGGGTGGTATATATATATACAATACTTGTCTTAATATAATATATATATATATATGTGTGTGGCATCTGACAGTCGAAACGACTATGGATCACGCCGTATTAAGATGTTGCCTGTATGCATCCTTTTGTGTGACTGTAGAGACCAATTCTTGATTTGCATAGTCTGCCACAGCCTTGACATACGAAGGTTGTTATGCAATTTTCCGCTTCGTCCGGCTGTTCCGCCTGTACACTCGCTCTTCTCCTAGCTCTCCTTGCAGCGTTTTCAACATGGAGGGTCCTCTCGCTGATGATAATCCCCTGGCGTATCATTTTCCTCCAGGCAGTTTTGTCAGCTGCAGAGGCTTCCCATGTATTCCTGTCCACCGAGAGAGCCTTCATGTCACGCTTGCAGACATCCCTGTAGCGAAGATGGGGTCGCCCGTTCTTTCTTGAGCCTGAGGCAAGCTCGCCATAGAGAAGGTCTTTAGGGATGCGCCCATCATCCATCCTGCGCACATGGCCCAGCCAGCGAAGACGTCGCTCACGCAGTAGGAAGTAAATGGATGGGATGCCCGCTCTCCGCAGAACATCAGTATTACTCACTCTGTCCTGCCATGTGATACCAAGTATTCTACGTATACACCTCATATGGAAGACCTGGAGTTTCCTCTCTTGTGTTGAGTATGTAGTCCAGGATTCACTCCCATACAGTAGAACACTGAGAATGCACGCTCTGTAGACGGTCATCTTGGTGGAGGTGGTAAGGTGCCTGTTTTCCCAGACTCTTTTAGTTAGTTTAGAGAGGGTTGTGGATGCCTTTCCAATCCTTTTGTTTAGCTCCACATCCAATGAGAGGGTGTCTGAAGCAGTGGAGCCTAGATATTGAAACTGGCGTACGACCTCTAGTGGTTTGCCTTGGATTGTGATGCTGGGTGAAGAGGCGGTTGCTTGTCCCATAACTTGGGGTTTCTTCTGGCTGATGGTGAGACCGAACAGGCTGCAAGCATTAGCAAACCTGTCCATCAGTCTTTGAAGACCATCTTCCTGGTGCGATGCTATAGCTGCATCATCGGCAAACAGCATGTCTCTTATCCGAACTGTCCTAGTCTTTGTCCTGGAGCGGAGTCTGGCGATGTTGAAGAGACCACCATCTGACCTGGAGTGCAAGCAGATATCATCCGTTGTGTTCTTGAAAGCATGCTTCAGGAGTAGGGAGAAGAAGATGCCGAAGACTGTTGGGGCCAACACACAACCCTGTTTGACACCACTCCTCACCCCGAACTCAGCAGACATGCCACCGTTAAATTGCACAGTGCTCCTCATGCCATCATGAAAGGATCTTATGATGCTGAGGAGTTTTGGTGGGCATCCGGTCAGTGGGAGAATTTTGAATAGTCCATCTCTGGTCACGAGATCGAATGCCTTGGTCAGGTCTATGAAGGCAACATACAGAGGCTGGTTTTGCTCTCTGCACTTCTCTTGCAGTTGGCGTAGGGAGAAGATCATATCGATTGTTGATCTCTCTGAACGAAAGCCGCATTGAGATTCTGGGTAGATTCGGTCGGCAAGAACGTCTAGTCGCAGTA